>NC_143576.1:95894185-96204539 GCF_048544385.1 Mastigoproctus giganteus | reverse complement strand
TACAAGTTTTCCCAACGTGGCTCAAAAATGGATGTCCACGTAGGATGGTCTGGCAGGGATTTCAACTTTAAAGCATAGTTTAAAGACAACTGCTTATGTCAAAGGGATAACGGTGGTTCGTTTGCTTCGAGGTATAAGCTCTGGACATGAGATGTTCGAAATGCTCCAGTAGCGAAAAGGATAGTCTGATGGTGGACAGGGTCCAGCCATTGAAGGACAGTCTCAGGCTGAGGAGTATACCTGGGACCCGTAATCTAATTTGGATCGTATAAGTGCACGATAAATACGTAGTAAGGTGCACCCGTCTGCTCCCCAACGCGTAAAGGAGAGAGAGAGAAGATATTTAGTCCCGTCATGCACTTTGTACGTAGTTGACGAATATGTTCTAGAAAGGTCAACATTTTATCAAACACAAGTCCCAAGAATTTTGTGTCTGACACTACTGGAATAGCATTTTGTCAGCCTTAATTCAGGTTCAGGATGAATGAAGATTACGCTTACGACAAAAGTGTACGCAAACGGTCTTCTCCGGTGAGAACCTGAAGCCATTAGCAAGTCCCCAGGAATTAAGGCTATTGATGGCTTGTTGCAGTTGTCTTTCAATAACCCTTATGTTGCATGACTGACAGAATATGCTAGAGTCATCAACATAGAGGGCGCTGTTTACAGTTGGAGGAAGCTGTTCTGTGATAGAATTTACTTTGATAGCGAAAAGCGCAACGCAATACTGATCCTTGTGGTACTCCCTCCTCTTGGCAGGAGGGACGAGAGAGTGAGGATCCCACACAAACTTGGAAAGATCGATTGGCTAAAAAGTTTTTAATAAAAATGGGGAGGTGCCCTCTAAGACCAAGGCTATGCAAATCTTTTAAGATACCAAATCTCCAAGTTGTGTCATATGCCTTCTCCATGTCAAAGAACACTGACACCAAGTGTTTGCGTTTTAGGAAAGCATCCCGGATGGATGTTTCCAGTCTAATTAAGTGATCAAGAGTTGATCTGCTTTTTCGGAAGCCACATTGGATGCTGGAGAGATCATTCGATTCTAAATACCACATTAACTGAAAATTAACCATTCTCTCCAGGATTTTGCACAGACAGCTAGTCAGAGCTATAGGACGGTAATTAGAATCCTTTCCTGTCTTCACAAAGGCAAGCACAAATGCCATGCGCCAGGAATCCGGAAATTGCTCTTTTATATAGATTCTGTTATACAGAACAAGCAGGCGATCCATAGATGTTGGTGAGAGATGTTTAAGCATTTCATAATGGATGCCATGTGGTCCAACTCTTTTTAGAGCTCTTTTTAGTTCCTGCAGAGTGAAAAGCACGTGTAGGGAAAAAGGCCTTTCGGTGTGAAATTTAGTGCCTTTCAGGACCAGGAACTCTGGGGTATAGGATGATATCCCAGAGATGTTTGAAAATGTTTCCCCAAGAGCACTGACTATTGCAGTGGGCTCTGCAATAGTGCATCCATTATAGTCTAGGATTGATGAGGGGTGGGATGTATATTTTCCCTTCATTTTTCGGATTTTATCCCAGACTACCTTAGTGTTGGTAGACTGGTTAATAGATGATGTAAAACAGATCCATGATTCCTTTTGACTCTGACAGCGAATGTAGCGTGCTTTGACTTGCGCACGTTTTAAGGCTATTAGATTAACAGTTGTAGGATGTCAGCGGAATATCCCCCAAGCTTTGTTTAGAGCCTTTTTTGATGTTGTGAATTCCACCATGGCTTGGGAAAGGGTGGAAACCAGGCAGATGTTTTCGGTATTGGCAGCTGCATAGACGATATTTTCTGTGATGTACGTGACTGCATCACTGATAGGCTCCTGACTGACTGCATTAAGGTCAAAATTTGCCTTAGGTTGGAACACATTCCAGTCAGCCTGACCAGTCTTCCACTGTGGTAATCTGAGGGGAAGACACTGTCTCCCACTGTATAAGCAGGTTATCACAGAGAAGTGATCACTTACATATGGGTTCTCCTCCACTTCCCAAGTCAGTGAAGGGAGTAGAGGAGGAGCAGATATAAGATCAATGGCAGAAAGCGTATGGGTAGGCATGTGGAAGAAATGTGTTGGTTCCCACATTTAGAAGGGAGAGGTCATTGTCATTTAGCATATGCTCTATGACTCATCCCCTTCCATTATTGCTAGCACTACCCCACAGGGTGTTATGTCCATTAAAATCCCCTAGAAGTAAGAAAGGGGGGGAGGCAACTGAATTACAAGATCATCAAGGTCTTCCTGGGAGATGTCAGTCTCAGGTGGCAAATAAATTGAACAGACGGTTAATAGAAATCCCACTGTAAGGCAAATTGCAACAGCCTCAATGCTCATTGTAAGTAGCAAGGCCTGAACTCGGGTCTGGTTGCCTACAAGGATAGCCACTCCTCCATGAGCAGGACCATCCGAAATTCTGTCCTTACGAAAAATTGATGTTATGCATGGTGAGGTCATCATTTGCCTTTAGATAAGTCTCCTGCGAGCAAAAGCAAACTAGCTCATGCTTTTGCAGGAGGGCCTTGATGTCATCAGTATTTTGCCGGAATCCATGACAATTCCATTGTAGGAATTTAGCCATTATTTTGGCTTGGTGGGTCCACCAGGCGGCTTTCGAGGTGCTGAAGGTTACTTTTGTCAGTCTTGGATTTATCTTTTTCGGGGAAGTGTGGACGCTGTCCAGTGTCCATTTCTTCCTCCGCAAAGAGTTCCAAGACTGATTCGTCCGGTACCTCCTTATTCTCTACATCCATTGTTTCTGGTATTACGGGTGACTCTTCCAAACTTTTTAGCTTTTCTTTATCACTTGGTTTTGGCAGTGGTGGAGCACTAGGAGGTATGGATATAGGAGTGGCAGCTGATTGTGTTTTTTTGGTGGCTTTTGTGAACTCAATAAATAGCGTACAATCAGAGTGAATGACTCTCTTGGTGGTATAGTCATCTCAGTTTGTGTATCGATAGTACACTTAGCAGAAACTTTCTGGGCATATGAAGGTTTCCCGCTATTTATTGGTTGGATACGTTTTCTGGCCTCTGGGTAGAAGACATTCAGCTCTGTTTTCAGTTTTTGGATTTCTTTTTCATCCTTCCACCGCTAGCATGCTCTAGAGTAGGCGGGGTGTTCTCCTTGGCAATTGACACAGATCGGTTTTGAAGTTGAACATTCCTTGCTCTCGTGGTCTTTAACACCACATCGAGCACAGGCAGGGTTACCACGACAAGATGTTTGTGAGTGGCTGTATTTTTGGCATCTAAAACACCTCAGTAGGTTTGGGATATAAATCCTCACTGGGCAGTTTAGATAGCCTGCCTTGATGGAACTTGGAGGTCGTGGGGTGTTGAACGTGAGGATAAGAACTCGGGTAGGGATGAGATTCCCATCCTTTCGTATCGATATTCTCTTGACACCTGTCACTCCTTGGTCTTTCAATTCAGAGCAGATTTCTTCTTCGGAGACATGAAGAAGGTCCCACTCGGATATAACATCTCGTGAAGAATTCAGAGGTTTGTAGGGGGCTTACGGTGATAGATATTCCCCCTACGGATGTAGAGTTTATGATTTTTGCTGCTTGTTTTGTGGTAGAAGCTTCGACCAAAAGGTCGCCAGAACGCAGTCATTTTACAGATGTAGGTGACCCTGCCAATCCTTCTAATCCTTTCTGGATAAAGAAGGGTGACATCATCCCAATTGACTTTCTCCGGTGGAATGGAGAATGAGGAAGAGCGGTGTCACTGATGGTGGTGTATCCTCAGTCCTGGCTCTTTTTACAGAGGTGTTTTCTGAGTTATTTCGATTAGGTAGGGGCCTTGTTAGGGCCCCAGAAGAATTAGAATTTATAATACTCATAGGAGTAAAATAAAAATTTCCGATGCCCTAAGTACCTCGCCCACCACGGAGCCCTACAAGGGGACGCCCACTCGTGAACTAGCAGGTACTGCTTACACAAATGGGACGCCAAGTTCGCTTAGGAGCACCATACCCACGTTTCCAATAAGCCGTGATTCCGTCCCAGGACAAAAGGGAGGGAGACTTATTGGAATGCAGTTGACCCTAGCAGTAAGAACCACCCGCCGTTTGATCTCAGTTGGGTCGGTCCGGGACCACCCGTCTTGTCAAAGCAGAGGCCAAAGTGGTGTATTAAGGCTGGGCCCCTCAACCACTAGGATCCCCCTTTCCGAATTCCACGGGTCGCGGCACACGGCAGATTCCAATGATGTAACCCTGGAACCAAGGTATGAGTGTTAGATCCCAGTGATGCTAATCTGGAAAAACCAGCAGCATCACTGGGAGGTCCCCTCACCACGTACAGGTGCCCACGTCGAGGGGTAAAGTGTACCAGGATTGGAGTCAAAATGGTCATACAATGACCCTACAGCAAAACTGCAAAGGTCAGCGAAAGGTTGGTGTTAAAGGTGAGCACCGGGTCTGACGACTTGTACAGACGAATGGGCGCAGTACTGTTGAAAAGCTGACTACCCAATACAACATGGGCCAACCCGAAACAATATCTGGCATGACCATGCATCACATGTATGGGCTATACCATTCGTCACATGTATGGGCTACAACATCCTCTCCTAACCACGGTTCATTGGCGTAAAAGACTCGCCTGGCACAGAGAGCATGCAAGTTGGACGTTAGAAGGCTGGAAGAATGTGTGCTGGTTGTATGAGTCATGTTATATAATCCACACTGTGGATGGTCGTGTATGGATTTGGTATGAACAACATGAGGTTCTTGATCCATCATGCATGGTATCAAAAGTGTAGGCCGGTGGAGGCAGATGTATGGTGTGGGGCATGTTTCACTGGCAGAAACTTAGACCCCTAGTGCATGTGGAACAACATATAACTGGTCTCTGCTATCGTAAACTGCTTGCTGACTGTGAACACCCCACTATGTTACATTTCTTCCCAAATGGCGATGGTGTCTTCCAAGATGACAATGTGCCGAGCCATCAGGCATTTAATCTGCAGGAATGGTTTTAGGAAGAAGTTCTGACTTCCAGCATGTTGATTGGCCTCTGAACTGCCCCGATATCAATCCCATAGAGCACTTGTGGGACACTATGGAAAGGCATATCAGGCGTCTGGATACACCAATCACCTCCATACCTTCATTGCTACCAACATTACACACAGCTTGGTTGGCCATACCTCCAAAAACATCTTGAATCAAGCCACATTGGATAGCTGCTGTACTGAGGGAAAAAGGAGAACCTACGAAGTATTTAGGTCATTGAGGTTGTCATAGACATTCTTTCAGATATGCCAGACAAGCTGTACTTCCTACCTGGGAGTCTAAAACGCTGATGGAACTGATATTCAGGTAACACTCAAGCCGAGTGGACCACATTTCGGCAAAGTTCAGACGGTCTGTGACAGCCAAATCCTCTGCTTGCACCTTCACGATGGTGGGACTGTTAGTAATCCTGGGTATAACCTCAATGCACAAGCACACTGTGGGCAATCACCCAGGTGTAAACCAACGTAAGCAGGGGTCGAGGTGTGGCCCCCACACCACATGGAGGAAGGGCACCCCTCTGTGTTACCAGCAATACTAGGTGCTAGATGACTTTCATCAACCGGTGCAATACCACCATTTTGCTTATTGCAGGCTTGAAGTGGTGGAACCCATGTTTAGTCTCCAGAGCTAGGCTCCGGTCAACCCTACCCCCATCTCTTCCATCATGCAGTAGGACTGATGACGTTTGAGGTTATGATGGACATCATGGCGATATCCGATCTTCCTTACATTTCGAGGGTTCAGCTCTAAAACAGTGTTCGCAGGCCAACCGCTAGTTAGTACAGCAGATCGAACCTATTGGTAACTCTTTAGGAGGCTTCCGGATCAACTAGTGTATAATCTTGCTACCTCTACTCTGCCAGATGGTGACTGGAGGGAGTGAGAGTAGTGTGTATGCAGGTGGGCATTGTCGAGGCCACGTTATGTCAAGGATCTGGGTATATTCTTAAAATATGTATGCTATATTCAAAAAGTTCATTCCTTCACACATGTCCCCCCCCACTTTTTCTTACCATTGAATACACCATGAATTGTCAAACTAATAGAGTAAGCTTATCTGCAAAAAGATCTAAACCTCCCAAACTCTTCCTAGTTCAGTTCACAAATATACGTGGTCTCAATTCTAATCTCAACGATGTCCATTTCCACTTGCAGTCTGCCAAACTCCATGTACTTTTTCTGACAGAATCACAGTTATCGGTTGATTTAACTACTGCTCATCTCAGTTGCCCAAATTATCCGATGTACGATTCCTTTTGCCTCAAAGGTGGCACTTGTGCATATGTCCGTTCCAATATTCCCTGTCAGAGACTTGGTAATTTGTAATCTCCTCTTTTTGATCTCTGGCTTAAAATCTGCCTACCTCATTATGTGAAATTCATTTGATATCTCTATTGTTCTCCCAACTCCACTAATCACTTGGAGCTCTTTGACTTCCTCTCTTTGCAATTTGACTTTCTCCAGTCCAACTTTCCTAACAATGAAGTAATTTTTCTTGGTGATTTTAATGTTCACTCCACACTCCACTTTAAAATCTCGTCCTTTATCTAAACCTTGGTTTTCCAATAAATGTGCTATGGCTGTTCAAGAGACGAACATTGCATATCATAATTGGCTTGTTTCCAATGCTTCAGTTTCATTTTGTGCCTACACCAAAGCTCACAACAATTGTAGAGCAGCTATTAATCAGTACAAACTAGATTCTGAACAGGCTAAGAGTAAAAAACTTGCTTCTTGGCCTAATGGTGGTAGAGCATTCTGGTCTCTTGCCAAAGCTATTGACCGCAACTTTTGCCCATCTCTACTCCCACCTCTGTCAAAACCAGATTGTTCTGTTGTCATTTCAGTCAAGGAAAAAGCTGACCTGCTAGCATCCCATTTTTCTTCCAACTCATGTTTTAATGAGCTTGGTAAAACCCCTCCCACCATTCCCAACACGCTCCTTTCGACGCCTCCTGTGGTCTACGGTCAAAAGGATTTTGCCAAATCTTGATGCTAAGAAAGCTCAAGGTCCTGATTATATTTCTCCACTTGTTCTCAAAACCTGTGCTCCTGAACTTACTCCTGTTCTTCGCTGCCTGTTTTCACTTTCTTATTCCAAAGGTGTTTTTCCTTCTGCTTGAAAATTTGATTATATCCAACCAGTTCCTAAAAATGGTGACAAATGCCTCCCATCCAATTACCTCCACTCTTTCTAAAGTAATGGAGAAATAAATTAACTGTCAACTCTTAAACTACCTAGAAACCTTCCATCTAATCAATGATCGCCAGTATGGATTTGGTCAGTATCGATCCACTGGTGATGTTCTGGCTTATGTTATCCATTTATGGACAAATTCATTGGAAACGTTCGGTGAAACACAAGCAGTTGCTCTTGACATCTCAAAGGCTTTCGATCGTGTTTGGCATTAAAGGTCTTCTAAACAAGCTTCCATCTTATGGTTTACCAACTGTTTTTTGTAATTGGCTATCCAGTTTTCTCTCTGAACGCTCACTGAGTATGATGGTAGATGGCTCTCTGTCTTCTAACTGCTCTACTTATGCTAGTGTACCCCAAGGTTCAGTTCTTTCCCCCAATCTTTTCCTCTTATATGTTAATGATCTACCATTGACTGGTAATCCTATCCATAGTTTTGCCAATGATAGTACATTGCATTCCACTTTTCATTTTGAGAAACTTTGCCCTGCTCAATCAGCTTCAATTTCTCGAATATCTGCTACCAATTCCTTAAATGCCGATCTCCAGGTAATTCTCCGGTGGGGCAAAGACAACTTAGTTGATCTCAATCCTTCTAAAACTCATCTTGTCTTATATCTCGCAAAAAGAATTCTTCTGCTCTTATGCTTATCTTTGGTGACACTGATTTCTAGGCAAGTTGATATACCTCTTTTGGAGATTACCCTAACTTCTAATCTCCCTCTTGGCACAAGCACATTACAAATATTGCTTCCTCTGCATCTACTAAACTTCGTTTTCTCTTTCGCTCTCAGCGTTACTTTTTTTCCAAACAGCTGTTCACTCTGTACAAATCGCAAATCCGCCCTATGATGGAATATTGTTCCCACATCTGGGGCAGTGCCCCCAAAACCTCTCTCAGATTTCTGGATTCCATTGAGAAGAGGACAGTTAAGTTAATTAATGACTCCTCTCTAACAGAGTCTCTCCTCTTGCTGTCTCATAGACGTACTGTTTCTGCTGCATGCCTTTTCTATAGATACTACCACGGGCAACTGTTCTTCTGAATTGGCTTCTATAATTCCCACTCTCTCTTTCAAAAGTCCGAATACGTGCCGCCACCAGCCAACATCTATTTACAGTCCATCTTCACACTCACAGAACCAACTTTTCATCTTCCTCGTTTATTCATTCAACTGCCATTTTCTGGAACAACCTTCCTTCATATGTGTTTCCTGAAAATTACAGTCTATGGAAGTTCAAGTCTAATGTCAACAAATATCTTCTCTCGTGTTCTCAACCTGCAACCCAAGCACGGTACTAAGTACTATAGGTTCTAATACCTCTCGTGTTTAGGGTTTTCGTAAAAAAAAAAAAAAAAAGTTAGGTAGGTGGTCATAATTCATTGATCATCCAGTGTATATTGTTTTTTTTTTTTTTTTTTGTCGCTTCTTTCATAACACCTTATGACTTCTATTTTAAAGAATCAATATATACATATTCAGACAACATCTGAATTTCATACCTGTTGTAACAAATTTGGTTTCCTGATGGGCAAGGTTTATACTTTCAGCAATTCTATCAAGGCACTCATCTTTACTGATTTCTCCACATGATGAACCTAAAATACAAATATTACCATAACTAATTATGATGTTGTAATAAGAACTCTGTAAATGATATCTTTTGGATATACAATATGAAATGTTCACATTTTGTAAAACAATATTTAATATCTAGTTACTAAAAGCTGCTAAACATTTTCCTAGCAAAAACAAATTTCACTTATTTTAGAGTCCTCCATGACAACATATATAATTTTTCCACCAGTCACTTGTTTAGAACTGGAGGAATTCTTGAAGGAGTTTTCAATCAAGGCTGTAGTTAGCCGATCTCAGGGAGATGGAGTAGGGTTTCTTCCGCGAATTATTCAAAATTTTTCAACCAACACATTGGCCTGCAAACATCACCAATACAAACATAATAGCTGAAGCATCAAAAATGTGTATACACAGATTCATATACAAGTTATTCTTCGAGTCTAAACAGCTTTTTCATTTAATAGATGATATCTGTAAATTTAATCTCAAACACCCACATAAAAAACTGGGTACCGAAGTGTCGATTATGATCTTAAATTTCCAAAACAAAAGTATCCATATTAATAAATATATCAGCAAACATAATGATTTGCTTCCCAACAATAGCCAAAACATTCGTATAAAGATCAGATACAAATATATGAAACCATTTGGGCTACTAGCCTGTAACTATAAATCTATAGCCACCAACTTAATATCCAACAACTTAGACATTAATAATTGCATCTGCAAACAAAGTAATAGGCAACAAAATATTAATCCTGTCCAGGGACATATCATTACAGGAGATTTAAACATCATTACAGATCCAATACTCAGATATATGCTGGCTCAAGGATTTAAATTCAGGCCTTGCAATGAATTCAATCTGACAACCTTCAAAAAATAGTTCTATCAGGACTTATTAAATGACTGCTTTCACTTGGCATATAAACAAAACACACTATAATGTACATCTAAATCGGTGTTACCAACATGGGTCCCACGCCCCACATGGGGGAAATTTGATTGTTCAGGGGGGCAATTCAAAAATTGCTCGTCTAGAGTTTAAAACAACCGCCTACTATGATTTAACTTGTACAAAAGAAGAATTGTTGGTATCTCAATTTGAAATAAGCATTCGTTAAATGTTGTACTTTCTATAGAGCCGCACTTGAAAGTTTGGAGTAATATCAACTACAGTTTGCTTGGAGAGTATTGCTTACTATGCCTAGTGAAGGAATAGTACGTACTGTATTGGACGATTGCTTATGGCATGCGCAATGTGCAAGCAAAGTGGTTGTCTACTGTAGCCTACCGCAAACTCAGCATGTTATATGAAATAGGTTATTCCTTTCATACAAACGCTCGTTTGGGCGTCGTGACTGTACATTTGGATAGGTTTGGCGATCTCAGATTAAAATAAAAATTACTTTGTCCGCGCACAGAATTATTATTAATGAAGAACTGTGATACACAAGGTGTGTATTTGTCGTATATGTATTTCTGTGGTCTCAGTAAATAAGCAAATAAGTCCAAAAACTCGAATTTGCAGGAGAGGAAAAATAAACTTCACACTCTCATATAAACACGCATATATTCAAATATACAAATATTTATTACTCACCCTAAAACTACAATAACGAAGATATCTGCGTGTCACATAATAGTAAATAATAAATACTTTATAATAGTGCACTTATCTCATTTTTGACAAATTAGACTTATCTGCTTGTTCACAGAGACCACAGATTTAATAGCCCGAATTCAGTAATTTGTGTGATTTATTCATTCAAAAAGCGTACTAATAATTAATTTTGATATATTAAAATAAAATAAAATTAACTTTAATGCGTAGTTTATTTTTAGCTTTTGATTTATCTTATATTTATTTATTTCAGTTGCGCAGTAAAATGAGTAGTGCAAGTAAAAAAAAAGTTCGTCAGTATTCAGAGGAATACTTAAAATTTGGTTTCATACCCGCTGTCCACGATCAAAGGTCACCTTTTTGTCTTTTATGCCAACAATGCTTGACCAACGAATCAATGAAGCGAGGTCGTCTTGAGGCGCATTTGAAGGCGAAACATAATGCTCATGTAAATTCAGATTTAAATTACTTTCAAAATTTAAAGAAGAATTTTGAAAAAAGAGCAACATTAAAGTCTCTGTTTATTGCTCATACTGCAACTGCCAATCGTACTCTTGAGGCTAGTTATGAAATTTCTTTACTCGTCGCTAAATCTGGGAAAAATCATACTATAGGAGAGAATTTAATCAAACCATCAATATCAGCATTTCTTAAAACAGTTCTGGAAAAAGATGACAAAGACGTGAAAGCTATGCCACTCAATAACAATACCGTTAGCAGAAGAATAGATGAAATGAGTGAAGATATTGAAATACAACTTGTTGGAAAGCTGAAAACAAGAAAATTCTCAGTGCAAGTGGATGAATCAACTTTGAGAGACAGTGAAGCCGTACTGATAACTTATGTGAGATATATTGATACAGGTAATTTTGCTGAAGAAATGTTATTCTGTAAATCATTAGATAGGACCACTACCTCCCAAGATATATATAATAAGCTAAAAAATTACTTAGATGACAATAATATACCAATGAAAAATATAACATCTTGTGCTGCAGATGGTGCTCCTAATATGATGGGCAAGAAAAATGGCTGCTTAAAATTGATGAAAGATGAGAATCCAGAAATGCTTCTTGTGCATTGTGTTATTCATAGGGAAAACTTGGTAGCTAAAAATATTTCGCCTGTTCTTCATGAAGTACTAAAATCAGTTATAAAATGTGTCAATGCTATTAAAGCTAATGCCAAACGTGAACGTCTCTTCAAGCTTTTTTGTGAAGAACAAAATGGAGACCATGTGAGACTTTTACTTCACACTGAAGTAAGGTGGCTCTCGAAAGGGAACTGCTTGAAAAGATTCATGGAACTATTTGATACTATTAGTGACTTTTTAAGTGACAAACCTGAAATGAAGCATCTGTTAACGGTTGATGGTAAAGCATTTGTGGGTTATTTAGCCGATATCTTTGAAAAACTAAATGTATTAAATAAACAACTTCAAGGAACAAATAAAACTCTCGTCAATGCAAAAGCGAAGATATTTGGTTTCATTACATTTATTGAATTATGTCAAAAATATATTTGTAACAAAAAATTTGAACAGTTTCGTTGGCTGCAAAAATGTGAAGTGACTGATATCGCTGTACTTGTTATTGTCGATCATCTGAAAATTCTGTCCGCTGATTTAAAAGAAAGGTTTTCTGATTTAAAACAAATTGATTTTCCAACCTGGATGATGCAACCAATGTTAGTGGATTTGTCTGATGTATCAATGCAGTACCAAGAAGAACTCTCAGAAATGCAAAATGATGAGTCAGTTAAAACTTTATTCAATATAAAAGGAGCGATGGCATGGCTTTGTGATGAAACAGAAATTAAATACCCAAATTCAACCAACTTTGCAAGAGAGCTATTGTTACCGTTTCCATCTTCATATTTAGCTGAATGTGGATTTAGTGCCATAAATGATTTGTTACTAAAGAAAAGAAATCGACTGGATATCACAAAACGGGGAGACTTGAGACTGAAGCTGACTAAATTGGAGCCCAATATAAAATCTCTCTGCGGCAAGCATCAAGCACAAGGGGCTCACTAAATTTAGTGCACTCATCTAGAAGTGACTTCACATGGAATGTTGAAATTATTAAACAATTAAATAATAATTACTAAAAATTAAAATACTATAGAAAAATCTTTCATATAAATTATTTTGTACTTGAATTTTAGTTGTCTATTATATGTTTTGAAAATTTACTTACTGTTTTTTCTTAATAATTTCCTAATGATTTCTTCCTAAAACCTAAGTCTTGTGTCCTGAACAAGTTGTAATTAGGCTTCATTTAGGGAATAATTCAATTTTTGAATATAAAAAATATGTATGTGTTACATAGGGGGGCATCAGAATTTTAGAAAGACTTAGGTGGGGCATGGTAAAAAAAAGGTTGGGAAACACTGATCTAAATTGTTGTTGTCCCATTCTTTAAGCATAAAGGCAAAATTGCCTAATTTTGGTATATTGGTACTTTTAGATTTTTTAGAGTGTTTATGGGGCTTACGGTAAAATTTAACCATATTAAATTTGTCATATATACAACATACTGCTATGTTGTTGGTAATAATTTTATGGTTGAACTTATTATTTAGTCCATCGGGGTATAATGTTTTTAATTTCATCATAAATAATTCTTCTTGCTGGTTCTAATGTCTAATTAATGTTATTAATGCATGCTAGTATAGTTATGTATATATTGGTAAAGCTGTGGGTTTTAAAATGCTTTTCTTCTATTTCTTGTTCAATATTATTAGTGTCTATTACTGTAGTTGTTAATATCTGATCTGTGCAGATTTAGTCTCAGGTGTAGTTTATTGCTTGTTTGTGCGACATATTTTATGTTACAGGTCCTGCAGGTAGTAGTAGTGGCATGTGATGCAAGAAAGCAAGTGTATGAGCTTATGCAGCATCAGCCAAAAAAAAAAAAAAAAAAAAAAAAATCACACCATTCCAAATGCCTGTCCAGTTCCTCCTTAAATTTATTTAACCTGTCAACTTCCATAAGGACAGATGGAAGTTTGTTCCAGCAATTAACCACCCGCTGGCTAAAGGCAAATTTCCAAACATCTATTCTACATATGTCTTTTCTTAATTTCAATTTACGCCCCCTTAGGTTCGTAATCTGAACAAGTGGAAGGATCCCATCAGAATTCAGTGTGCTCAACACATTCAAGGCCTTATACACGTCAATCAGTTCACCACACAGGTGTCTAGTCTTCAGCCACTGCAATTTGCAGAACTTAAGTCTCTCATGGTAAGAAGATCCCTTCATTCTCCTCACGAATCTTGTTGCCCTTCTCTGTACACACTCAAACAAATCTACATCCTCCCTAAAATGAGGCCTCCAGACCTGTACGCAGTACTCAAGGTGTGGCCTGACCATTGCCTTATACAAAGGGACAATCACCTCCTTTTCCCTGCTAGCAAAATTCCTATACAGTGAAAATTCTCCTAAGGGACATCTCTCTACAACTGATATTTTCAAATTCCCAAACTCTCCTCTATTGGTTTTAACGTGTTTTCAGCTTCTGTCTAGTGGACATTCTCTGTAACGGACGCGGACAGGCAATCTGCACTATTTCGTTTAGATTAGCACTTAATTTGATCTCCCCATAACGGACAGCGGGCGAGCTCATGGCCCTTTTTCTAGGAACGTTTCTTCCACGTATTGCCTCAATCATGTGTTTATTTTCTATTTCCGATTCTCTGAATTTTATCAAGGTTTACGTCGCGGTTGTAAACCGTTTTTCAAGAATTTTTAAGGCACGTGTAAAACTTCTGATGAATTCGGTGTGTGCAGGGGGCGGGGTGAATTTGGCCGGCCTTTCGTCTTTTGAGTTTCAGTTTTCAGTTTTGTTCAGTGTCGTGTGAAGTGCACAATGTCTTCTCGTAAACATTTAACTTTAAAAGATAAAGTCGAACTCATTAATGCGTATGATCGGCAAAAAAATAGTGTTCGCAATCTCGCTGCAAAATTCAAAATCGGGAAGACGCAGGTAAGCGACATCCTAAAGGAAAAAAATGAACTGCTCAAACAATTTTGGCAACACGGAAATGATCAGGTTCAAAAACCATTTCCGAAAACTGTTGGACTTCAAATTGACAATGTTACGTATGAGTGGTTTTGTCGCGAACGTGCTAAAAAAATTCCCATTAATGGGCCTATTATTAGGGAAAAGGCTTTGGAGGTTGCAAAATCTATGGGAGTAAATGACTTCAAAGCTTCTGTGGGATGGTTAGACAAGTTCAAAACTCGGCATAAAATTTATTGGAAAACCGTAAGTGGTTTTCTGTTGATACTGGGGTTGTAACAGAGTGGACCGTCAAATTGGAAGAGTTATGTCGTGATTTTGAAGCTAAGGATATTTACAACTGTGACGAAACAGGGTTGTTTTTTAAAGCTCTTCCTGAAAAAACAATAAGTCTAAAAAACAAAAAGTGCCAGAGCGGAAAAATTTCTAAGGAACACTTGACTGTACTATTGTGTACAAATATGCTGGGAGACTTTGAACAACCTTTGTTATAGGAAAACCACAAAATCCTCGTTGTTTCAAGGGCATAAAGTTGAATCTTTTGAATGTTGACTGGAAGTCTAATAAAAAAGCGTAGATGACACGAGATATCATGACTGAATGGATAAGTCACTTTAACCAAAACATAATTTCAAAACAGAAAAATTATTCCTTTCATGGATTTTTTTTTTTTTTTTTGGTAGTTGTTGGCGCATCAGCTTCTGTGGCACCTCCCAAGATTTTTGTAGTACTTTGATCCAAGCCCAAGGCAGGATTCGAACCCGTGACCTTTGGGTTGCCAGGTACGATACTTCTCCTACAAGTGACCCTGGCTACAAAGATATAGACTCGAACCTCACTACAGAAGATGGTGCTCTAGATATCAACGACATTATCATCGATATTGTTCAAGAAGTTCCTCATGAGGATGAAGAAATGGAAGGAGGTCATTCTGTCAAAGAACATATTAACGACGAACCACCGATGAAAATGGAAGAAGCGCTCATACAAATCAATTGTTTAAAAATGTTTTTCGCCGCTGAAAATACTGAAGGACTTTCGATGGTTTCTTCACTCCAAACAAATGTTGAACACAAAATTATCAGCCGGAAGAAGGTGCAGAAGAAAATAAGTGATTACTATATTTTACTTAAGATAAAGTCATAATATGCATAGCACAATTGTATGTATATTATTTACAAAAATATTGTGCAAAATCTGTATACAGGCGGGTCTCGATTAACGCGATTAATTCATTTAGCGCATCGCGCAAAACAGAAACGAGTTAATCGAATATCATAACCAATAGGAAAAATTATAATTGGTCCTTGACCTTCTGGAATGTCCATAAAGAATTTTAAAAATACCTTTTAAATAACTTTTTAACTGTATATAATGTAAAAGATAATGAAAATAATTATGGAATTAAATGTTTATTAATTTTTAAAACAAATTTTTAAATGTTTAAAACAGCAGTTCTTAAACTGTGCGCCGCTGAATATTTTAAATTTTCGAGGGTAATACAGGAATACTCGACATCTGTCGGACACCGCGCGAACTACAAGCTCGAGGTGGTTCACAGTTTCAGCATTTCTTATTAAGTTGTTTGGACCTAACTACTGAACGAAACTGTTAGGTATTTCTTTTGGGCTGGGTGCACCTTGAAAAAATTACTGAGACATTAAAGGCGCCGTGAACCGAGAAACTTTGGGAATCTCTGACGTAAAATACACAATGAAGAAATTACTGTTTTATATTTTAGCATTAAATCAGCTCACACACCAACCGAAAGATATGTCATAAAAGATAGTAAAGAATTTGTGAATTTTGTGAAAGATTTGATTATAAATGAAAACGAGAGCATGATTTCTTTTGATGTGGTGTCACTATTCACATGCATTCCAATTAAACATGGAATATATTGTGTTAGAAAATCTTTGAGTAATGATGTCTCTTTGAGTAACAGATCGCTTTCAAATGTAGAGGATATTTGTTCGGGTGTGGAACTTTGTCTGGCCAGCACCACTATGGTGTACCAAGGTGTTATGTACAAACAGGTTCACGGTACAGCCATGGGATCTCCTATTAACGCCATCGTGGCCAATCTGGCCATGGAGGAGTTAGAGGACAGGGTTTTTAGTGGATGTCAGTTTCCCATAAAGAAATGGAAAAGGTATGTTGATGATACCTTTACCGTGGTCCAGAAGGGGAGAGAGGATGATGCACTTCATTGGCTTAATAGCTTCTCCCAATTTATACAATTTACCTCAGAGGTGGAAACAGGAGGTACCCTTCCTTTCTTGGATGTACTGTTCTCTAGGGTAGGCCCTAGGCTCAAAACTTCTGTGTTTAAAAAACCTATGTGCAGAGGCCAGTACACCCATTATAGTTTAGCACAAGCTGGGCAGCATAAGAATAGTGTAGTGAAAGCTCTACTAGATAGAGCAGGGTCACACTGCACCACCTCTGAGGACAAAGAATGTGAAATTAGATGAGTCACAGCAGACCTTAGAAAATGCGGATACCCCCAGAGGATCATAGACAGATTTAGTAAAGGAATAGAGTCTAACCATCAGGAACCGTTTGTTCCTGTGGCTACCGCATACATTCCTTACTATCCGGGCGTTACTGAGCATCTCGCTAGAGTTTTGCGGGGTTATAAAACATGCTGTGTGCAGCTTCCCGGGCGGAGGTTGCACACAGTGTTCTCTCAGTTAAAAGACCCAATAGCAAAGGACCTGAGTAGTGGAGTAGTATACAGGATAAAATGCCCGGATTGTGGGGAATGTTATGTGGGCGAGACAAAACGACGGCTCAAGGATCGTCTGGGGGAGCATGCAAATGCTATAAAAACCGCTGATTACAATAAGTCTGCTGTGGCCGAACATTTTTGGGAGAAGCACATCAAATTTCCTCAGAGGATGCGGTTATCGTGGATCGAGCACATGGGTTCTGGAACCGTAAATGGCTCGAGAGCCTACGAATCTGTTCATCCGACCACAATATTATGAATAGGGACAGAGGTATGCGTATGCATCCTCTGTTTGAAACTATCATCCTAAGTACGGATGAATGGTTCTGCTTAACACGTTCCCAAGCTATTTCCGCTTCGAGTTCAGACCATGCGCCGACTGCAGAAGTTTTGTTACTGCTGAGGAAGGAAGCCGATGCTTCCGAAAGCTCCAGAGACTTTTATTGTTTTTATCGCTTTTAATCCGGTTTATTTTAGTGTATTTTATCTTAAGGATTTTATCACAGTTTTAATGTTTTTACATGTATATAATTTAATTTAATATAATAGTAGTTTTTGTAAATAGTTATTTTATTTTATTATTTTTTTTTAATATGTAAATATTTTAGTTACAGTAAATACTTATTCTTATGGTTGGTGTGTGAGCTGATTTAATGCTAAAATATGAATTTTCCCAACCTCAGAGGCCTTTTTCAGGATAGGAGAAATTACTGTTGTGGAAATATTTGAACAGTGTTGACTTTCTCTTTTCATCAATCAATTTCCGATAGCCGACAACAATCTTCTCTGGGCCCTGGCAAAATAAATATCACAGAGAACATCAAACCTTTTGTTTGAGGTTCTACGCGATACGAAAGATTTGATTTAATTCTTTTACCGTTATCTCATTCGTGGTAACATTTTCATCTGGCTCATTTAAAAATTTGAATTTTTAAATGCAAGTCTGCATCGACTTTATTAGCAGGAGACAAACACGTCTTCTTCCGATGGTTGATGGAACACACCGAGACGGGCAGCAAACAAACGTTTGTTTATTGGCCGGACGACTCGCGGTAAGCTTAAGGCACGATTCAAATCTTTTTCAACTATCGCATTAAAAAAAAAAGATCGCGTTAACTGGAAATTTGCATCGTGCAAAGGGAAAAGTGGCATCATTTTTCAAATAGCATAACTGAATATCGCGTTAATGGAACTCGCATTATGCGAGGCCTAGCTGTAAATTTTAATTTAATTTTACATTAAACGTTTAACGATTTTTTTTTCTCCCTCAGACTTCTTGTTAGCGGACACTTCTCTCTAACGGATAAATTCTCGTTCCCCGTGGCTGTCCGTTACAGGGAATTTTCAATGTATATCACTGACAAAACCCCATGACCTGCCCTGGCAACCTGTTTGCACTGTCAGAAAACTTCATATCTGACTGCACAATTACTTCCAGGTATTTTTCATTTTATACCACCTTAAGTGTAGTACAACACGATACGTTTCTATGGGGTTTCTTCTACCCATATGTAGTACTTTGCATTTCTCAAGGTTAAACTTCAGTTGCCACTTCTTAGCCCATCTGACCAAATTTTCTAGATCATGTTGCAGTAGCACACTGCCATTACTGTCATTAACAACCCTGCCAACCTTTGTATCATCTGCAAACTTTGACACTAAGCCTGATATACTTTCATCAATATCATCAATTGATAAATATACAAAACAACAGTGGACCCAACACCGAACCCTGTGGGACTCCACTAACATTAGTCCACGAAGAGCAGCACCCATTGATTACCACCCTCTGCCTTCTCCCACTCAACCATCCTTTTATCCATTGTAGCAACTTACCCTTAATACCATTCTGCTCCAATTTGTACAATAGTCTTTCATGCGCAACAGTTTCAAAAGCTTTCCTGAAATCCAAATATATGATATCAAAATTATTTTTTGCATCCAGTTCCTTTGTAACCACATCATAATATCCTATCAAATTTGTCAAACAAGACTTTCACTTAAAAAACCATGCTGTGTCTGAATTATTGCTGCAGTCTTGTCTAGATGATCCTGCAATGCATCTTTAACCAGTGACTCCATTATTTTACCCGGAACAGAAGTAAAACTAACTGGTCTGTAATTACTCGTGTCACCCTTCGATCCCCCTATGTGAATTGGGGATACATTTGCACATCTCCAGTCCGTGGGAACTTCCCGAGTCCAAGGACGCTCTCATAATTATGGCTAAGGGTTTGCTTAGTTGCTTTGCAGCCTCCTTTAATATAACTGGATAGATCTCATCCACCCCAGGTGCTTTTCTTATGTTTAACTTCAACAATTTCTCCTCCACTTTGCTTTCAGTTATTCCAAAATCATTAAGTATCCTGCTACAATTTGATAACCTTCTTCCATTTTCAAACCTTAATAATTCCTCATGTGTGAATGTAGATGCAAAATACTCATTCAGTTTGTTTGCTATCTGAGCAGGATCATCAACAGTCGAACCATCGATGTCAAGTGGACCAATCAGATTCATCCCCTTCCTTTTAGAGTTTATATAAGTAAAGAAATCCTTGCTGTTTTTCTTAGCATCCTTTGCCAAAGATTTCTCGTAATCCGCCTTTGCCTGTCTAACCTCCTTTGTGACCTGATTACAGACTAGCTTATATCTGCCATAGGCTTCTGAGTCGCTTGAAAATTTACATGCATCCCATGTATTTTTCTTCTCTGTCTCGAGTCTCATTAGTTCATTTGATAACCATTTATTTGATGGCCTAAACCTCGAACAATATTTCTTAATAGGTATGAAACTTTTAGTAACTTCCAAAATTAATTCCTTGAATGCTTCCCACTTAGAATTTACTGTTGGTAACATCATCAGTTGATCCCACTGTACAGAATTTAAAAACTGTCTGAGACCACTGTACGCACCTTTACGGAAGCAAAAACCCTTTCCTTTACCCCTCATGGTAATTATATCTTTAAGTAAATCACACATCACTGTGATCACTGCCACCTAGTGGTTCCTTTATCTGCAAATTCTTAATACATGAATGATCACTGCTGATAACCAGATCAAGAGTATTACCCTCTCTGGTTGCCTCTCGAACATGCTGCTGCAGAAAACAATCATCTGATAAATCCACAAAAGTCTTACTAGTGTGAGAGTGACCAACTCACAGGTTCCAGTCAATATCTGGGAAGTTAAAATCCCCCATTATAAGACATTCTGATTTACTAGCCTACTCTATTCTCTGTACAATTGTTCATTGTTCTCATTCAAGTCATTAGGCCTATAACACACTCATATTCTTATTTTTGCTTTCACAATACTTACGTCACACCAAACTGACTCAACAGTGCACTGTATATCTATATCAACTGGATGCACTTCTTTTGATTTTATGTTTTTCTTAATTGACAGCATGACACCCCCTTCCTTCCTATCCTGTCTATCCTTTCTGTACACATTGTACTCCCCAAATTCCAATTCTGCATTCCTAATATCAGTGTAACACCACATTCTGATATCCCAACAATATCTGCCTTTGATGTCTTGACCAACACTTCAAATTCATCAAATTTATTTTTCTATACTTCTAGCATTGGTATACATGCAAGCTTACATGCACCTATTCCTAGTTGCCCTGACCCATCAGATATACCCACCTGTTTCACGACGACTGCCATCAGTCCCTGAAACCCCAGCACCCCTCGCTCGAGGTCACTACTTATTCTAATAGAAGTTGTGCAAGAATCACCTTCACCTCTGCCTACGGCTACTTTTAACCTTTTAGTCTGTGAATCCCCCCAAGCTAGCAGTTTTCCGACCCACCTAACACTGCCTCGACAACATCAGCAAATATTCTTGCACCCTTTCTATTTAATTGTATCCCATCCCTGTAGAAGCAGTCTCTCCTGTTAACAAGCACAGATCACGCTGAAAAAAATTCTACCCTTGAGCCTTGCACATTCCCTCCTGTGCCGAATTGATTGACAAGGCTCTCGTCATGTACTCCCTCCTATCATGTCTGGGCAGAATTGCAGACACTTTCAAATTTAACCCTAACTCATGACTTTTTTGCAGCATTGACCTGTACTTGTTAAGTAAATCTGCAGATCTCCTACTCTTAATGCCACTGGTGCCAACGTGTACAACAATATCTTTTGTGCCCTTAAAAGATGATATATGCTTTACAACTTCATCAACAATTTCACAAGTTGCACATTTTTTTAGGCTGTGATGCGTTGGAGAATCGCCCCCCCCTCAGTTCTCCCTCAAGTCACCTCACTCCTGCCACTTTGTGCCCGTTGCTTTTCTGCTCTAGTCTGGGGCATGATATTTTAAATTAATAAGATCAATAAATTTAACTGATTAATTATCAATACTACGCTATCTACTAGACTCCTAAATGCAGTGATGCATATTATGCTACATATATATAGGTTAGAGCTACCTAGTTACCACAATTAAAAATTTGAATTCCCTGCTACTCTATACAAAAACAATGGCTGCAAGATTCGAACGAAATAACGGTTTTACATATATTAAGTAATAATCTACAAAAACTCTTTATCTAAATTAAAAATAACCAGTGTAACTATAACTATAAGACTACGTACAAAGTACAATATAAAATAACAATTAGATAAATAAAAAGGTAAACACATCGCTTTTTCGGAGCCTGTAATATACCTAATGTGATTAGGTATATTACATTGCTGGATTTGCAAAAGGTAGGTTCTGTGTTTTTGTTGGTTACCTGTTGTGGGTTCATGCAAGGACGAGTTAAACATTGTTTATTTTTACAGGTGTTGTATTTAAGGCTATAGTTCCCAAAATTTTCCAGGTTAGGACCATTAGTTGCTTTTTTGCTCTCTTCTATGAGTGTGTAATTTGAGTATCTGTAGTGTGATTGTAGCGGGATACTGTACAGAGCATGAGACCCTGGGATCAATTTTAGCCTACTCTAATCTTGTAGTATGCATTCATTGTTTTGAGGATTCATGTTACATCAAATAATAAAGTAGTATGAGATAACTAAAATATAAAAATAAGAAATAAACAGACAAAATAAAGTCATGAATGGTGTAGACCATAATTTCAAATGTAGGTAGAGGAATTAAGGAAACAGAGTTGAACATTTAAATAGTTCAAGGTGACATTAGCACGACCAAGACAAAGCTTATGAGAATAATAGTAGTAAGTCCTTGAGGTTCTCACAGCCATTCTCTCAGATATGCCAGACAAGCTGCACTTGCTACCTGGGAGTCTAAAATGCTTATGGAACTGATATTCGGGTGACACTCAAGTCAAGTGGACCCAATTTCAGCGAACTCCGGACGGTCTGGGACAGCCAAATCCTCTGCTTGCACCTTCATGATGGTGGGAATGTTAGTAATCCTGGGTATAACCTCCATCCACAAGTACATGTTGGGTGACCACCCAGGTGTGAACCAACGTAAGCAGGGTTCGAAGTGTGGAGCCGACACCACATGGAGGAATGCTGCCCCTCTATGTTACCAGGCAGTACTAGGTGGTAGATGACTCTCATCAACCGATGCAATACCACCACTTTGCTTATTGGAGGCTTGAAGTGGTGGAACCCATGTTTAGTCTCTAGAGCTAAGTTCCGGACATCCCTTCCCTATCTCTTCCATCATGCAGTATGATTGATGACTTTTGAGGTTATGATGAACATCGTGGCGAGATCCAATATTCCTTACATTTTGAGGGTACAACTCTAAAATGGTGTTCACAGGCATTGTAGAGGCCATGTTATGTCAAGGATCTGGGTATATTCTTACCATGTGTATGCCATATCCAAAAATTTCATTACTTCATATAGCATGTCCCACCCCCACTTTTTCTTACTATTGAATACACCATGAATTGTCAAACTAATAGAGCAAGCTTATCTGCGAAAAGATCTAAACCTCCCAATCACTTCCTAATTCATTTCACTAATATACGTGGTCTCAATTCTAATCTTAACGATGTCCATTTGCACTTGCAGTCTGCCAAACCCCATGTACTTTTTCTGACAGATCTCAGTTATCAGTTGATTCAAATACTGATCATCTCAGATGCCCAAATTATTCGCTGTATGATTCCTTTTGCCTCAAAGGTGGTATTTGTGCATATGTCCATTCTGATATTCCCTGTCAGAGACTTGGCAATTTGGAATCTACTCTCTTTGATCTTCTCTGGCTTAAACTCTCTCTACCTCATTGTGTAAAATTCATCTATTGTCTCTACCGTTCTCCCAACTCCACTAATCACTTGGAGCTTTTTGACTTCCTCTCTTTGCAACTTGACTTTCTTCAGTCCAACTTTCCTAACAGTGAGGTAATTTTGCTTGGTGATTTTAATGTTCACAATTCCAGCTGCCTTCCATTTTCTAGTTACACCGACCCAGCCGGTCGGCATGCTGAGGCTTTTACAATTACTAATGACCTTGCACAGATTGTTCATTTACCTACAAGAATACCGGACAATCCTAATCATACTGCCAACACGCTTGATCTTTTTCTCACAAACAAACCTTCTAAATACATGGCTGAAGTGAGAATTCCTTTAGGCACTTCAGATTACAACTTGGTGATTGTCTCTTCTCCAATGGAGCCTTTATCTCATGGCTATTCCCAACCTCGTGTTGTTTGGCATTACAAGAATGCAAAATGGGATGACCTGCGAGATTTCTTTTCTTCTTTTCCTTGGTTGGATTACTGTTTCAAAACTTCTGATGTCAACGTTTGCTCAGATCGTGTCAATGAAATTATTCTTGCAGGAATGGAATCCTTTATCCCACACTCCACTTTAAAATCTCGTCCTTTATCTAAACCTTGGTTTTCCAATAAATGTGCTAAGGATGTTCAAGAGAAGAATGTTGCATATTGTAATTGGCTTGTTTCTAATTCTTCAGTTTCATTTTCTGCCTAAACCAAAGCTCGCAACAATTGTAAAGCAGTTATTAATCAGTCCAAACTAGAGTTTGAACAGGCTAAGAGTAGAAAACTTGCTTCTTGCCCTAATGGTAGACGAGAATTCTGGTCCCTTGCCAAAGCTATTGGCCGCAACTTTTGCCCATCTCTGCTCCCACCTCTGTCCAAACCAGATGGTTCTGTTGTCACTTCAGCCAAGGATAAAGTTGACCTGCTAGCATTCCATTCCATTAGCACTCATATATTAATGATCTTGGTAAAACACCTCACACCATTCCCAACACGCTCCACTGAATGCCTCCTGTGGTCTTCCGTCAAAAGGATGTCAGAAGGATTTTGACCAATCTTGTTGCTAAGAAAGCTCCAGGTCCCCATAGTATTTCTCCACTTGTTCTCAAAACCTGTGCTCCTGAACTTACTCCTATTCTTTGCCACCTTTTTTCACTGTCTTATTCCAAAGGTGTTTTTCCTTCAGCTTGGAAATTTGCTCATATCCAGCCAGTTCCTAAAAAGGGTGACAAATCCCTCCCATCCAATTATCGTCCCATTGCAATTACTTCTACTCTTTCTAAAGTAATGGTGAAATCAATTAACCGCCAACTCTTAAACCACCTAGAAGCATTCCATCTGATCAACGATCGCCAGTATGGATTCCATCAGTGTCAATCCACTGGTGATATTCTGGCTTATGTTACCCATTTATGGACTAATTCAATGGAAAGGTTCAGTGAAACACAAGTAGTTGCTCTTGACATCTCAAAGGCTTTCGATCGTGTTTTGCATAAAGGTCTTCTAAACAAGCTTCCATCTTATGGTTTGCCAACTGTTTTTAGTAATTGGTTATCCAGTTTTCTCTCTGATCGCTCACTGAGGGTGATGGTAGATGGCTCTCTGCCTTCTAACTTCTCCACTAATGTCGGTGTCCCCCAAGGTTCAGTTCTCTCCCCCACTCTTTTCCTCTTGTATATTAATGACCTTCTTTCATTGACTGGAAATCCTATCCATAGTTTTGCCAACGATAGCACATTGCATTCCACTTTCCATTTTGAGAAATCTTGCCCTGTTCAATCAGCTTCAACTTCTCTAAAATCTGCTACCAATTCCTTAAATGCCAATCTTCAGGTAATTCTCCAGTGGGGCAAAGACAACTTAGTTGATTTCAACCATTCTAAAACTCAGTCTTGTCTTATATCTCGCAAAAAAGATTCTTCTGCTCCTATGCTTATCTTTGGTGACACTCCGATTTCTAGGCAAAATGATATATTTCTTTTGGGGATTACCCTGACTTCTAATCTCTTGGCACAAGCACATTACAAATATTGCTTCCTCTGCATCTAAAAAACTTGGTTTTCTCTTTCGCTCTCAGCATTACTTTTCTTGCAAGCTGCTCACTCTATAAATCGCAAATCCGCCCTGCCATGGAATATTGTTCCCACATCTGGGATAGTGCTCCCAAACCCTCTCTCAGGCTTCTTGATTCCATTCAGAAGAGGGCAGTTAAGTTAATTAATGATTCATCTCTAACAGAGTCTCTACACTCGCTGTCTCATAGATGTACTGTTTCTGCTGCATGCCTCTTCTACAGATACTTCCATGGGCACTGTTCTTCTGAATTGGCTTCTATAATTCCCGCTCTCTCTTTCAAAACAGTCTGAACACGTGCCGCCACCAGCCAACATCCATTTACTGTCCAACTTCATACTCACAGAACCAACTTTTCATCTTCCTCGTTTATTCATTCAACTGCCGTTTTCTGGAACAACCTTCCTTCTTACGTATTTCCTGAAAATTACAGTGTACAGAAGTTCAAGTCTAATGTCAACAAATATCTTTTTTCGTCTTCTCAGATTTTCAGGCAGATTTTTTTTCAGTGAAAAAAAAAATCTGCTTGCAAACATATGTTGATCTGAATGAAGTAGCCATTTTCATGGCATTTTCTATTAGCAGAAAATATTCAGATGGGAAAGCCTTGTAGAATTCAAATAGTTTATTTTTGCAGTCTATATACTTATTTTTGAATCATATTTTGGCTTGAAGATCAATAATTTCAAGTTGCAATCTGGGATTGTAGTTTTCAGCCATAGAAGTAAATGGGTTCTCAAACAAAAGCTTATGTCTTTTCATGGGATTTTATATCAGAAAATCAACTTTCAAACTTATAAAAAAGTAACTGTAATAACGAAAAGCAACGATTCTTTGGAAATGCATTTCTCCCTTAGCTCAGTACAACATTTAAAATGAAATAAATTCATTTTGAATTTGGTGACACTCAACTGGGATTTGAATAATAACAACTTATTCTGAAATGATTTGATGTCACCAAACAAATCAGACCAATTTTCCTTTCCCTTGTAGTTTTAAATTAAGAGCATTTAAATGACTAGATGTCTATGTATGAATTGCAAGATCAAACAGCCACTCCATATTTGGCAGTTGTTTTATTGGTTTCCCTTTTTCTGTGTTGAAACATTCGTTGATGTCTCAACAGCCACATTAAGCCATGTGTAAAATTGATAACGTGTTGGAGATCCAATACTTTCCCATAAAGAGCTTCTTGATGCACAATGCAGTGAATCGGAGTTTCAGCTCTGATATCTATAATTTTCTTGGTTATTCTACCCAGAAGCCCAATGTTTTTACCAATCATTTTTTGCACCAGCAGTTGTGACTCCAACCAGGTTTTTAATATTTAATCCTAAATTTTCAATAGATCAGCAAAAATTTTCAAATAGATTTTCACCTGTAGTTGTTCCGAGCATACTCTATAGACCAGCTAAATCTTCAACTGGTACAAAATTATCATTAATTCCACGGGCTGTGTTATTTATATCAGTATTGTCATCCAGTGCCACACTAAAATATTTCATATGTTTTGTTTTCCAAAAGTTGTTCAAACAAATTCTTTCCAATATCTTCTTCTCTTCGCATAGTTGTTTTTCAAGAAAAACTAATATCTTGTACAGTCAAGTCCTCGTATAACACATGTTTACACTACACGAATTCAATCATGCACAATTTATAAATAGGGGAACGATATCGCATATAACACGAACCGAATTCGCTTATGCACAATTCGCCTTTGTGTTTACAAGAAATGGCAGTCGAATGTGGAATCACCCCCAACTGAACGCAACAGGAATGAAGAGAAGATTCTGAAAATGTATTTATGTTTTTTATATCAGTGAAAGGGAAATGCTTTTCGCCATAATAAAGTAAAAACCCACACAATTCCAGCTATCGGTATTATCGCAAATGCAATTAGATAAGAGTTTACTGCCAGTTTATAACAGATTCCACTAGCAGAAACGCAGCTGGAAATAGTTTTTGTTGTTTTATGGTAGTAACCCCCAGAAATGTGTTTTAGTAAAATGTGAGCTAGTGAGGTGTTCATAGTGTGTCTCTGCCTTTACGGTGTTGTTTATTCATGCTACATGCGTGCAGCTTTGTTTATGTGTATCAAGTGTGCTTCCTCATTTTGTAATTGTGCTTTATTCCCTAAAAATGAGTAAAATACTTAAAAGGTGTCAAAAGGAAGCATCCTGGTGAAGACACTACAGATGCAGAGAGAAAAAGAAAAGCAATATCGATAAACAGAGGTGGACTGGATCAAAAATTCTTACACGGGAAAATTTGTAGCAGCCTCATACTAGTGTTTACAGCCAAAATCACACTGGCCTCCATCCTCTTCTGGCCTCCGGCCCAGCTGGGTTTCCCCGGTAAGGCTTATGGCCAGTCCGCCTCTGTTGATAGAGAAAAAATACACGTGCTACTGGCCTAAATGAGGCAACGCCGAGAATTAGAAAGAATGCAGAGAAAATAAAAACAACTTTCATAGCAGGAACAACTCAAAGTGTAATTAAAATCCATTAGATCAAGACACAAAGAATTGGAAGAGATGGAACGGCTGTCATCTGTTTGGATAGAAAATCAAACAAAAAAAAAAAACAAGTTTGCTTACGATAGAAGCAAAAACATTAGCAATATTTTATTACGTAATAAAATACGTAAATATTTTATTACGATTATTTATTGTGTTTGGTAATATTTTGGTTACAAATGTGTGTTCAATCTTGGGTGGTTGGCACCCTAACCCTATTTTTCCCATAGGGCCTGTTATTTATATTGCACGATTTTGCATTGCACAAGGATTTCTAGGAACGCAACTATCGTGCTATACGTGCTAAACGAACAATGTATCATTGTTCGTTTCTCCGGACAAATTCTTCCAGAACTTTTAACAAACAACGCTTAACAAATTCACCATCATTGAATGGGTTACTTTCAAAAGCGAATGTGCAACTTGATAACTGGCACATAGAGTAGATAAATTTCTTGACTGATACCTTTTCAGTATGTTTTCTTAATTCGTTTTGTAACTTTGAACAGTTTTCTTTTTGCAGCACTCCTTTATGTTGATCATAATATTTATGATTGAATCAGTGTCGTTTTAAATTATATTCTTTAAAAACTCACACAGTCTCCTTACACACCAAACACACTGCTTTTTCATGGTCATCAATGAAGAAATAGCCTTCAGTCCACCTTAGATCAAAAACACGGCACTCGAAATCAATCTTCCCCTTTTGGAACAGTTTTAAGAATGATTTTTTATAATTCAATACAAATTAATAATTAATTCAATGCAATGAACACGCTATATCAAAATAGCTAACTGTATTTAGCACACATATGACTGCACTGAACCACATATAGCAATCAATGTTGTTTTAGTTCACTTTCCGCATGGGCCTTATAAAAATTATTTGCAGGCCGGATCCTGACTGTGGGCCGTAGGTTGGACACCACTCCTCTAAAGGGTGCTGCAGTGTCATGGAGGGGGGGGGGAGAGGAGACTGAAAGAAGTCATTCAACAGTATTCTCCAAAGATGTGTACAAGGCTGACAAAATAGCACTGTTTTACAAGTTAATGCCTGATAAGACACTTGCATTCAAGGACAAAAGTTACACATGGCAAAAATTCCAAAGAAAGGACTATTGTGCAGTAATGCAAAAATGTGACTGGCATGCACAAACTAAAACCATTGGTTGTTGGGAAGTTATTGTTTTTTTTTAAGAGCATTAGCAACTAAGACCATATAACTCCGGGATATGCGGTGGTCATTCCCTGACCTTTCCGCATCCTCCATATTTGGTGGTGACGGGCTCGAACCCCGGTCTAATCGAGAAGCATGTGCTACGCATTGCTGCTCCTTCCCACCTGGCTACGGAGGCGCCTTGTTGGGAAGTACAAAATCCCCATATTTCAAAAATGTGCATCACCTGCCTTTCGAACATTGCCATAATACAAAGGCTTGGATTATAGGTGATATTTTCTAAGGCTGCATTCTGACATTGGAACAGAAAATGAAAGCAGAACATAGTACACACTTCTGATTTTAATTGGCAAACGTTTGGCACACAAGCCTGTGCCAAGACACACTGAACGCATTTAAAGTTATGTTCTTTCTGCTTAACTTTGCATCTATTTTGCAGCTTCTGAAAATCAGGAGCTGCAAAATAAATGAATCCATGGTACAAAAGGGCACTACAAGTCACAGTCAGTGCGGTGAATGTTGGCCAGTATTTCAGTGGGCCGTGACTTAAAGATAAATATTTTGGAACTATTCAAATGTTAAGTGCAGCATGAAGGACAATAAGTGCAGTTACAACTGTAAAGTCTTTTCACAAAGCCAGTATCGTGTCACAAGGCACCAAAGAATGTGAAAATGGAAATGACTGTAATTCATATATGAACATTTGACAAAATTTATGCCAAACATTAAATGTTCTTTCAGATGTATTACTGAACAATTATACTGGCATGGGAGCCATTGCTGTTTGGGAAGTGACCAAGAATAACACTGTGCCCAAATTATTGGTGTGTGTGTGGGGGGGGGGGGGGAAGCCTGGTTGAAAATGTTAAAAACGATGATGACGAAGGAGAGAAGAGGAAGGAGAAGGAAATGGTGGACACAATGATGTTACAATTACTCTCACAAAAGCAGCAATGCAGCATGAAGTCTTCATTTCTTGAATGTCTTCACCAAAAAAGGACATTCCAGACAGTGTGTTGGAGAGTTACAACATTATTCGGGAATTTAATGTAATGAATAGGAAAATGTAACGTTAATAACCAAAAAATTTCTTCCTGTGGAAACTTAAAATAGCAGTAAATCAGGCAGCCATTTGGAATTCATCTCACATATATTTACTAGATTGCGGGCATTTAGCTTACAAAGGAAGAAATTTCTAAAAGAATCTGATTCACATCACATTTCTCTTCTAGCCAAGTAATGCAATATTGCACTAGAAAGTGCTATCAACACTAGGAACATTAATAGGTAGCACCTGATTTGTAAAGATATTCACATATTATGCAGCCATTGGTCACTGCTGCAGATGTAACAGGATTCCAGACAGTCCAACATCTCTAGGACCCTGATACTATTGCTACTAGTTTCTGTTCTCTAACCATGTATAAAAGGTCCACTGGCTATTTTATACATACACATACCCTACCATATTCACAGTGAAAAAGTTAGTAAGATTCACTGGACAAAGCTTTTTCCAATTTTCACTGCTCCACTCAATGTTCCCAACACATATAAATTGATTTCCTGTTACCATATACTTTGCCCTTCTCTCATCCCAAGACAAAACTTAATTCTACTGAAATATATAGCATCCATGCCATGTCCACAAAGCGGTATTTAGACTCTCAGCATACACAATCGTGGTCCCTTTTAAAGATGATTAAATCATGGCCCTCGTGCTACATTTCACACAATATAATTTAGCCAATCTTGTCTACTATCACCAGCTATCAAAAATGCTTTTCTCATTTTGTATTTGAACAAATGAGTATATAAAGAAACTTAGTACTAGGTAATTATGAATTTTTACTAACTTACCAGGATGAAAATTGTACAAAGTTAGCCCCAACATCTCACATCTCTTTAATTCATCTATTAAAGCTGCTCTACTTTTCTCTAGTATTTCATCTTTAGGGGAACCACAATTCAGGAGATAAGAACCATGGGGTAATATCAAATGAGGTAGAAAATCATGTTTTTGACAAGCCTCTTGAAATTTTGAAGCATCATTTTTAGAAAGAGGTTTGCAAGCCCACTGGCGCTGGGATCGAAGAAAGAGACCAAAAGATTTTGCTCCAATATCTACTGCATTAATAACAGCATTATACAAGCCTCCTAAAACAAATAAGAATTTTTTTGCTATTAAAAAATAAATAAATAAAATGTACTGTAAATAACATGTGAAGTGAAATTATTCAATGCAGTATAACATCAAATAATGTACCACACTACCAAATTATGTCCCCTTTTTTGCAGGGGACATAATTCACCTGTAGTAAATTCAAAACAATGAATAAGAATAGTATAACTGCACTTTCAACTTTACAGTTAAAAAGATGTTTATACCATCTTTTTAGCTAATTAATTAAAATAAAAACAGGAATACCAATGCCCACTACTTCAGGGAACACATATGTTTGTATCTCAGTTGCCAACTGCTATCTGGCCAAAAACCAATGGATGTTAAGGACACTACTGATGTTATGCTGCTGCAACAGGATCTGGAAAGGATGAGCAGATGGGCTGAGAGGTGGCAAATGAAGTTTAACATTGACAAATGTAAAGTACTACATATGGGAAACAGCAACCCCAGAGCAACGTATCAACTCTGTGGTACTACACTGACAGTGGTAGAGAATGAGAAGGTAATTGTGCAGGCAGATATGAAGTTCTCTGAGCAGTGCAAATGAGCTGCAAGAGTAGGTCAGGTGTCTTATCAATGATATACAGGAATTTTTCTAGCAGGGATAAGGAGGTGATTATTCCCTTGTATAAGGCAATGGTCAGGCCACACCTTGAGTACTGTATACAGATCTGGAGGCCTCATTTCAAGAAGGATGTAGAGCTGCTGGAACGAGTACAGAGAAGGGCAACAAGATTAATGGATGGAACAAAGGCTTGGTCTTACGAAGAAAGGCTTAAGTTTTGCAAATTACAGTGTCTGTAGACTAGGCACCGGCGAGGTCATCTGATAGAGGTGTATAAAGCCTTGAATGGTTTGAGCATGCTCAATGCCGATGGGATTCTTTCTCTTTAGCATTAGCATTAGTAGAGGCATATGATGCAAGAAGCAAGCTTATTCAGCATCAGCCAAAAAAAAAAAACACACCACTCCCATTTCACCCCTCCGTTCGCTCGAAATACCTGTCCAATTGAGCCTTAAATTTGTTTAGGCTATCAACTTCAACAACAAGTGATGGAAGTCGGTTCCACCAACCAACCACCCGCTGGCTAAAGGCAAATTTCCGCACATCTATCCGACATCCGTCCTTCCTCAATTTGAATTTATGCCCTCTGAGCAAGGTGAAGAATCCCATTGGCATCGAGCATGCTCAAACCATTCAAAGCCTTATACACCTCTATCAGATCACCTCGCCGGTGCCTAGTCTCCAGACTCTGTAATTTGCAAAACTTAAGCCTTTCTTCGTAAGACCAAGCCTTTGTTCCATTCATTAATCTTGTTGCCCTTCTCTGTACTCGTTCCAGCAGCTCTACATCCTTCTTGCCTTATGCTCTTGCTCAGAATAATCACCTGAGAGGGCATAAATTCAGATTGAGGAAAGACAGATGTAGGATAGATGTGCGGAAATTTGCCTTTAGCCAGCGGGTAGTTGGCTGGTGGAACAGACCTCCATCCCTTGTTGTGGAAGTTGATAGCCTAAATGAATTTAAGGCTCAGCTGGACAGGTATTTCGAACAAAGAGAGGGGTGAAGTGGAAGGGGGTTTTTTTTTTTCTTTTTTTTTTTTTTTGGCTGATGCTGCATAAGCTTGCTTTCTTGCATCATATGCCTCTACTAATGCTAATGCCCCTTACAGTCCAAATATCAAATGAAAAGAGCAATGTTCCACAGACTCTTGGAATCAAAACTGTGAACTCTGAAGTTTAAAAAAAGAAAATTTTACCCCAGGGGCTCACATCTGGTGAATTCTTCAGATAGGAAAGGCAGCGGACTTAAGCCAGTTTGACAAAGGCCAAATTGTAATGGCCAGATGACTGGGTCAGAGCATATCCGAAACAGCATGGCTGGTGGGGTGCTCATGGTGAGCCGTGGTTAGTACCTACTGAAAGTGGTCCGAGGAAGGGGAACCCATGAACTGCCGGCAAGGTGTAGAACGACCGTGGCTCATCGATGCTCGAGGTGAACGAAGACTCTCCCGAATGGTACAGGGAAACAGAAGAGCGGCTGTGGTGCAACTCACCAGTAATTGGATTGCTGGTGATGGGAGTAATGTGTCACAACACACAGTACATTGAACCCTGCTGAAAATGGGGCTGCATAGCCACAGGCCGCTCCGAGTGCCCATGCTAACCACGGTTCACCGATGACAGCGCCTACAATGGACATGTGAGCATCAAAACTGAACCTTGAGCAACTGGAAGAAGGTCGTCTGGTCCGATGAAAAATATCAGCCTTTACCTTGCTTGAATATTTAATTCATATTAGCATTAGTAGAGGCATATGATGCAAGAAAGCAAGCTTATGCAGCATCAGCCAAAAAAAAAAAAAAAAAAAAAAAACCCCTTCCACTTCACCCCTCCATTCGTTTGAAATACCTGTCCAGCTGAGCCTTAAATTTATTTAGGCCATCAACTTCCACAACAAAGGATGGAAGTCTGTTCCACCAACCAACTACCCGCTGGCTAAAGGCAAATTTCCGCACATCTGTCTTTCCTCAATTTGAATTAATGTGCTCTCAGGTGATTATTCTGCGCAAGAGGCAGTATCCCATCAGCATTGAGCATGCTCAAACCATTCAAGGCTTTGTACACCTCTATCAGATCACCTTGCCGGTGCCTAGTCTCCAGACTAGGCACCGGCGAGGTGATCTGATAGAGGTGTAATCTGCAAAACTTAAGCCTTTCTTCGTAAGAGCAACACTTCGTTCCGTTCACTAGCCTTGTTGCCCTTCTCTGTACTCGTTCCAGAAGCTCTACATCCTTCTTGAAATGAGGCCTCAAGACCTGTATACAGTACTCAAGGTGCAGCCTGACCATTGCCTTATACAAGGGAATAATCACCTCCCTATCTCGGCTAGAAAAATTCCTGTATATCATTGATAAGACACCATGAGCTACTCTTGCAGTCCGTCTGCACTGCTCAGAGAACTTCATATCTGCCTGCACAATTACCCCCAGGTCCTTTTCATTCTCTACCACTGTCAGTGTAGTACCACAGAGTTGATATGTTGCTCTGGGGTTGCTGTTCCCATATGTAGTACTTTACATTTGTCAATGTTAAACTTCATTTGCCACCTCTCCACCCATCTGCTCAACCTTTCCAGATCCTGTTGCAGCAGAATAGCATCAGTAGCATGCTTAACAACCCTTCCAACCTTTGTATCGTCTGCAAACTTGGACATTAAGCTTGATATTACATCATCAATATTATTTATAAATACAGAAAACAACAATGGACCCAACACTGAACCCTGAGGGACTCCACTAATAACATTAGTCCACGATGAGCAGTGTCCATTAATTACCACTCTCTGTCTTCTGCCACTCAACCATCCCTTTATCCATAGCAACAATTTGCCACCAATACTAAACTGCTCCAATTTGTGCAGCAGTCTTCCATGTGCAACAGTATCAAAAGCCCTTCTAAGATCCAAATATATAATATCAAAGTTATTCCGTACATCATAGTATCCAATCAAATTGGTCAGGCAAGACCTTCCCTTAACAAAAACCATGCTGTGTCTGAGCTATAACTGAATTTTTTTATTCAAGATGATCCTGCAGTGCTTCTTTAACCAGTGCTTCCATTAATTTTCCTGGAACAGAAGTTAAACTCACAGGTCTATAATTACTTGTGTCAACCTTTGATCCTCCTTTGTGAATTGGGGTTACATTTGCACATCTCCAGTCTGTGGGTACCTCCCCTGAGTCCAAGGAAGCTCTCATAATTATGGCTAACAGACTGCTTACTTCCCTTGCCGCCTCCTTTAATATAACTGGATAGATCCCATCCACCCCAGGTGCCTTTCTTGTATTTATCTTCAACAATTTCTCTTCCACCTTACTCTCAATTATTACAAGATCATCTAGCTCACTGCTAGTGTTTACTTCATCTATGGCATTCCCCTTCCTGAATAACTCCTCATGTGTGAATGTAGATGCAAAATATTGATTTAGTTTGTTAGCTACCTGAGCAGGATCATGAACAGTTGAACCATCGATATCAAGTGGACTAATCTGATTCATCCCCATCCTTCTAGAGTTTACATAAGTAAAGAACTCCTTGCTGTTTTTCTTTGCATCCCTTGCCAAAGATTTCTCGTAATCTGCCTTCGCCTGCCTAACCTCCTTTGTCACTTGGTTACAGATCAACTTGTATCTATCATAGGCTTCTGTGTCACGTGTTAATTTATATGTATCCCATGCATTTTTCTTCTCTGCCATATGTCTCATTAGTTCATCTGACATCCATTTAGGCCTAAACATTGAACAATATTTCTTAGTTGGTATGTAAAGCCTAGTAGCTTCCAAGATAAGTTCTTTGAATGCTTCACATTTTGAGTTTGCTGTTGGTAACATCATCAGTTGGTCCCACTGTATAGAATTTAAATACTGTCTCAGACCATCGTAGTCGCATTTACGAAAGCAATAACCCTTCCCTTTACCCCTGATGGTAGTTACCTTCTTGAGTAAATCCCACTTCAGCACACTGTGATCACTGCCACCTAGTGGTTCCTGTATCTGCAGATTCTTAATGCATGAAGAATCACTACTGATAATCAAATCAAGAGTACTGCTCCCTCTAGTTGCCTCCTGAACATGCTGATTTAGAAAACAATCATCCAATAAATCCACAAAAGCCTTGCTAGTGTGCGAGTGACCAACCCACAAATTCCAGTCAATATCTGGGAAATTAAAATCCCCCATTATAAGACACTCTGATTTACTGGCCCACTCTACTTCCCTGTACAGTTTCTTGTTATACTCATCAGAGTCATTAGGCCTATAGCACACTCCTACTCTCAATTTTGATCTCCCAATGCTTATGTCACACCAAACTGACTCGACACTGCAATGTCCAGCGATGTCGACTGGCTTCACTTCCTTGGATTTTATGTGTTTCTTAACTAATAGCATAACCCCTCCTCCCTTCCTATCCTTTCTGTAGACGTTGTACTCCCCAAATTCCAGTTCTGCATTACTTATATCTGTGTGACACCATGTCTCTGATATCTCAACAATATCCACCTTTGATGCTTTGAGCAATACCTCAAATTCATCAAATTTATTTACCAAACTCCTAGCATTGGTGTACACGCAAGTATACATTCACCTGTTCTTTTTCTTAGCTACCCTAACACAACCCATGTGTTTACTTGTACCCCAATGACTCCCAGCAGTCTGAAATATCCTGCATCTTATTTTCCAAGCTGCTGCTCATTCCAATAGAATGCAGTGCAAGAATCACTTTCACCTTTGCCCGTGGCTACTGTTAATCTATTAGTCCTTGTATTCCCCCAATCTAGCAGTTTTCCGACCCACCTAGCACTGCCTCGATAGTATCAGCAAACATTCTTGCACCCTTTCTATTTAAGTGTATCCCATCCCTGTAAAAGCAGTCTCTCCTGTTAACAAGTACAGACCAGGCTGAAAAAAATTCTACCCCTTGAGCCTTGCACAATCTTTCCAGGGTCGAATTGATCGACAGGGCTCTCATCATATACATCACATCTTATATATAATGCCAACTTCCCAAAGGAGCCAAATCATAACATTATATGAAATGGTCAACTGATAATTAAAACTGAAAATTAAAAACATTTTTAAATTTATTTGTGATTAACTTTTATCCATATGTTAAATTACTTGTAAATTCAATATTAATTAATACCAGCATTTCAAAACACTAAAAATTGAAAAAATACAAGAGATAATAAATAAATTGGTAGGTCACACCCCAAGTTCTGAACACTCAACTTACAACTATCATTTGTTTTGAAAATGAATAATCTTCATTATGAAATGCTATCCTGTGCCCTTAATTTTTGCACTATATATAATAGTGCAAAAGCCAGATATGAACGGTTGCACCATTATTCTTCATCACGTTCCTTCAACCAATAAAATTCATTCTGTATAATAATGCCAGTAGTTTAGCATCTGCAATAGATGCTGTCAACAGTTTTAGAATCTGTACTAAAAAGTCCTTTTACTGAATCTTTGTTGAAAGTTGTGCTAATCCATGCATTGCACATACAGATCACTGAAATTGTAAAACAAAACTCACAGTTCACCCCCACAGCCTCTAAACTGACCTGTAAAACACTACTCACTATGGCGACTGTGTTGTGCTCTGTAGTACATATAATCCATCAGGCCACACCTTGAGTACTGTATACAGGTCTGGAGGCTTCATATTAGGAAGGATGTAGAGTTGCTAGAACGAGTACAGAGAAGAGCAACAAGATTGGTGAGAGGAAAAAAGGGGTGTGCTTACAAAAAAAGGCTTACGTTCTGCAAGTTGCAGCATCTGGAGACTAGGCCTGCGAGGTGATCTGATCGAGGTGTATAAGGCCTTGAATGGTGTGAGCAGGCTCAAGGCTGACAGGATATTTCTGCTTGCTCAGATTACGAACCTGAGGGGGCATAGATTCAAATTAAGGAAAGACAGTTGTAGAATAGATGTGCGGAAGTTGCCTTCCCATTTCACCCATCTGGGCACTCCAAACATTTGGAGTACCCAGATGGGTGAAATGGGAAGGGTTTTTTTTTTGGCTGATGCTGTATAAGCTTGCTTTCTTGCATCATATGCCTCAACTAATGCTAATCACTGATTCAAGATCAGTGAAAAAATTACTCTGCCAACCTCCCTAAACATATGTCCATAATTACTTGAATAGTTCTGGAATAGACACATTATGTTTACTCAGAATTACATGTGAAAAAGGTGTGGAGACCCCCTTCTTTCTGTACCACCCTTTTGGGTGGTATGGGACCACCTCTGTATGGAGACTCCCCCTCCTGTACCACCCCAAAGGATGGTACAGGAGGGGGAGTATCCACGCAACAACAACTCTTCACATCAAGCAGGTTATAATATTGATATGGAAAACTACAGACTATTTATTTTATGTTTGAATTATTATATAAAATGGTTACTTCTCTATTGTTATTAAGTATTTTACAAAGAATATATTATAGGTGACACCTCCAATCACAGTAGATATGCTAATGCATGGTGTCTGAAATAAAATAATAATAGCAGAAATATATGGAAAAATTTTAAATGCCAAATTTTTACACACTTAATTTTAAAACTTCTTTTTAAAACCTAATTTTAAAACACTTAAAATTAAAACTTCTCAGAAATAAAAAAGAAAATTTGTGGTCTGTCAAACCTCACCACAATTAAAGCTAAAATTTGTGGCATCACCACTGATGGGTTAAAGTTTGTTTTATACACTACACCTCTCTCTCTCTCTGTGATTTAAATCATCACTAGATTGTCAGGTACTGCACTGATGGGGATATAATATAGTATCACACTTATACTTCTCATTATAAGATATGTTTAGTTGTCACTCAACCAAGAAAACTCATCACAATGTCATTTCAACATGAAGACTCAAAAACCTACTTTGAGACCTCATCCCATTATACATATATAACTAAACAAATGCAAATTTCACATGGGTTTATGTCCTACATTATGATCATTCATTATTGAGCTATGGAAGTAGCTTTTTATCAGCTCCTTTTTTTTTTTCTTTTTCTTTTAACTATGTCAAATAAACTGTCTTCCACAACGAACATCTCTTTGTAAAATTAACAATAATACTAATGATGTCATATAGAAAAATATATACAAACACAATCCTGTTTAAAACAAGTCGAAAAAGGAATATATTTCGTATTTAATGGAATGTATTTAAACAGAAGGAAATAAAGTTATAAACTATGAAACCAAGCAGACCCACTTACCACTTATAGAAACATGAGCTCCAATGTATTTTTTACCAGTGGCTATGGGCTTAACATCTTGTTCATTTTTTAATTTATCAATAGAAAGACGTTTTGATGAAATAATATCCAAATTTATTTCTTTATTATGTTTATTTCTTTTTCCTCTATGCTCCTCCTCTTCATTTATATTTGGAATATCTCTGTTTTCCCCTTGTACTGCTTTTCTACTTCTTGTTACTCTTCTTTTCACTAAGTCAGTAATATTACCTTCAACCTCAAATTTGTTCCTGTGACAATTAAAAATGTTATCTTCCATACTGCAATTCTCTGCTGCCATAGCTGCTTTTTTGTTTATTTTTTTATTTTTGGAAATGTGTGTTTTGTTAAATTTCCCATTTTTATTTGGATCAGTTATTTCTAATAATTTATCTTCAGTAGTCTCCACTACATATGTAGGATCGTGATCTATGTTTGATTCAGTCCTTTTCAGCTTTGATTCTTCACACTCCTCAATAACAAAGCTGGATTTCAGAGCTTTCCGCTTTCTTACTAGTCTAGGATTAGCTGAGCTTTCCTTTATGTTTCCATCATTGCTTTCAGTACAACCAAGTTTCTTAAAAGAGTTTTTGGTAACCTTTACAACTTCTTTTGATTTTTTTTGAACGAGTACTTTATGTTTCGTTTTGAAATCAGAATTTTTTACACTGGTTTTTGCTGCTTCAGATTTAGAAATTCTGGGCATTTTTAAATTTTGGAGTTAAGGCACAGACCTATAAATAAACAAAAACAGTATTAGTATTGTCAATGCAAAGCTTACACGTACCTGCAAAAAAAATAAAATTCCCAACTTCGTTTGTCCACTCATTCTAACAATATGTCCAAACCATTAAATTTATTTAAACTACCTACATTCACAAAGCTGGAAGTAGGCAGGGGTTCACATCTGGTGAGTATGGGCTTGGCACACCCAGGGTCCTGAGCTGGATATCATCATTCTTCTCTTTCTTGGTGATTCCCTTCTACTTTTCTCACTCTCTCTCTATCTCAGAGTAACTTGGGAATTTTTTTTTTTTTTTTTTGGTGGTGCAGCATAAGCCTCAGGTTTCCTTGCACCATAGAGCTAATAATAATAATAATTCCAATTTGCATTCATCCAGAATGCAAATTGGAAGCCTTGAATTTAAATGATTTAAGGCTTTAAATGCTTTATAAGCTTGCTTCCGTGATTTGTCACTGCTAATAATAAATGGCAGTTTTCTGACCCATCTAACACTGCCTCAGTAGCATCAGTAAATATTCTTGCATCCGATCCCTGTAAAAACAATTCTTTCTATTAAGATGTACATACAGAGCATGCTCAGAGCAAATTGTACTTCATGTGATACACAGTTTCTACATAACCATATTGATTAACAAACCAAGTTTTCATCCTAAAATCCCTCTTGTCACACCTTGGCTGAATTCCAGACCCTTCAAATTCAGCAGTAGTTCATGGCTTTTTTCTCACCATCAACAATAATAATAATATTAATATATCAGCAAAGCGAAACACTTCTCATATCATCTCTAATATTCTAAATCTCTAATAATTTGATCAATTCTTCCTTAAATTAATTCAAATTATTGTTCCAACAACCCTCTGGCTTAAAGCATATTTCCATACATCTATCTCGTAACCATCCTTATGAAATTTAAATTTTTTGCCACGTTATATGTGTTGCCCAAGAAAGAGTAAAGATGACATCAATATTTGGTTTACTTAATCTATTTAAGCCTTTAACATTTCAACCAGAGAGGATAATACTCTTGATCTCAGGATTAATGACAGTAATGGCAGTGTGCTACTGCAACAGGATCTAGAAAATTTGGGCAGATGGGCTGAGAAGTGGCAACGGAAGTTTAACATTGACAATGCAAAGTACTGCATATGGGTAAAAGTAACCCCAGAGGAACATTGTGTGGTACTGCACTTAGGGCGGTAGAAAATGAAAAAGACCTGTAAGTAATTGTGAAGTCAGATATGAAGTTTTCTGAGCAATGCAGACAGGCTGCAAGAGCACATCATGAGGTTTTGTCAATGATATACAGGAATTTTGCTAGCAGGGAGGAGGAGGAGTTATCCCTTTGTATAAGACAATGGTCAGGCCATGCCTTGAGTACTGTGTACAGGTCTGGAGGCCTCATTTTAGGAAAAGATGTAGATTTGCTTGAGCGTGTACAGAGAAGGGCAACAAGATTGGTAGTAGCAGTGGCATGTGATGCAAGAAAGCAAGCATATGAGCTTATGAAGCATCAGCAAAAAAAATAATAAATAAATATAATAAAATAAAATAAAAATAAATAAAGAAAATAAAAAAAATTACACAACAATTCCCTCTAAATGTTTGTCCAGTTCCTCCTTAAATTGATTTAAACTATCAACTTCAGCAACAACAGATGGAAGTTTGTTTGAGCAATTAACCACCTGCTGGCTAAAGGCAAATTTCTGCACATCTATTCTACATCTTTCCTAAATTTGAATTTATGCCCCCTTAGGTTCGTAATCTGAACAAGTGGAAGGATCCCATCAGAATTCAGCGTGCTCAATCCATTCAAGGCCTCATACGCCTCAATCAGATCACCTTGTAGGTGCCTAGTCTCCAGCCACTGCAATTCGCAGAACTTAAACCTCTCTTCGTAAGAGATCCCTTCATTCCCCTCACAAATCTTGTTGCTCTTCTCTGTAAACAATCAAGCAAATCCACATCATTCCTAAAATGAGGCCCCCAGACCTGTATGCAGTACTCAAGGCGTGGCCTCACCATTGCCTTATACAGAGGGACAATCACCTCCTTTTCCCTGCTAGAAAAATTCCTGTATATCATTGACAAAACCCCATGACCTGCCCTGGCAGCCTCTCTGCATTGCTCAGAAAACTTCATATCTGACTGCACAATTACTTACAGGTCTTTTTCATTTTTTACGACCTTAAGTGTAGTACCACACAGTTGGTACATTTCTCTGGGGTTACTTCTACCCATATGCAATACTTTGCATTTGTCAAGGTTAAACTTCAGTTACCACTTCTCAGCCCATCTGCCCAAGTTTTCTAGATCCTGTTGGAGCAGCACACTGCCATTACTGTCATTAACAACACTGCCAACCTCGACACTAAGCCTGATATACCTTCATCAATATCATTGATAAATATACAAAACAACAGTGGACCCAACACCGAACCCTGTGGGACTCCACTAATAACATTAGTCCACAAAGAGCAGCACCCATTGATTACCACCCTCTGTCTTCTCCCACCCAACCATCCTTTTATCCATTGTAGCAACTTACCCTTAATACCATTCTGCTCCATTTGTACAGTAGTCTTCCATGTGCAACAGTGTCAAAAGCCGTCCTGAAATCCTAGTATATGATATAAAAATTATTTTTTGCATCCAGTTCCTTTATAACCACATCATAATATCCAATCAAATTTGTCAGATAAGACTTTTCCTTAACAAACCCATGTTGTGTCTGAGTTATTGTTTCAGTCTTATCTAGATGATCCTGCAATGTGTCTTTAACCAGTGACTCCATTATTTAACTGTAAGAGAAGTTAAACCAACTGGTCTGTAATTACTCGTGTCACCCTTCAATCCCCCTTTGTGAATTGGGGATACATTTGCACATTCCAGTCCGTGGGGACGTCCCCTGAGCCCAAGGATGCTCTCATAATTATGGCTAAGGGTTTGCTTAGTTGCTTTGCAGCCTCCTTTAATATAACAGGATAGATCCCATCCACCCCAGGTGCCTTTCTTATTTTTAACTTCAACAATTTCTCCTCCACTTTGCTTTCAGTTATTACAAAATCATTAAGTATCTTGCTACAATTTGATAACCTTCTGCCATTTTCAAACCTTAATAATTCCTCATGTGTGAATGTAGATGCAAAATACTCATCATTCAGTTTGTTTGCTATCTGAGCAGGATCATCAACAGTCGAACCATCAATATCAAGTGGACCAATCAGATTCATCCCCTTCCTTTTGGAGTTTATATAAGTAAACAAATTCTTGCTGTTTTTCTTTACATCCTTTGCCAAAGATTTCTCGTAATCTGCCCTGCCTAACCTCCTTTGTGACTTGATTACAGACTAGCTTATATCTGGCATGGGCTTCTGTGTCGCCTGATAATTTATATGCATTCGATGCATTTTTCTTCTCTGCCACAAGTCTCATTAGTTCATTTGACAACCATTTAGGCCTGAACCTTGAACAATATTTCTTAGTAGGTATGCAACTTTTAGTAGCTTCCACGATTAATTCCTTAAATGCTTTCCGCCTAGTTGCTGTTGGTAACATCATAAACAAAAAGAACGCAGGAGGTATTCTAAAATAAAAAACCCAAAAGCTTCGTCGCCATTCCCCCCTCACTTTACGACATTATCTGTATACGCAATTACTGTCTCCACCACCTATCTGCATTTAACAGTTCAACTCCCAGTGGGTGGAATTTCATGGATTTATATTTATTTCTTTGAGAAAGATGTATCGAAAATTTTCATTCATTATCGATTAATTCAATCGCATTAAAATGGGGCAAATACAAATCCGGCAATTATTGTTTAATTCGTATACGTTGTTTTAATTAATGCATAATTGTTAGCTTTACGGACAGTCCGTGCATGCAACACAATGTAAAACTCGTGAAAGGTTCACTTACGGGGGAAGGGAGTATACGGAACAAAGTATACGAAAGACAGACAAACTAACAAATATTAATACAGACAATATTATTCATTACATGAAAAATCTCTACTTAATCCAATCCCCCTTAGCGGTTTTCTAATCCACCCGTCCAGAGAGCAAAGAAAGAAACACCTGCTCTCTACCCTGAAGAATGATTGGACCTGATGTCTACTTCTGAAAAATAGTTTGTGTTATATTTATGAATTGTGATTTACTACTTTTACTTGTAGAAATATAAAATAAAACAACGAAATAAATAATTTATTTAACTGTTGGTGGATTTAGTCAAATTGTTGAATCCCTATCTTATAAAAACAAATATATTTTCATTCAGCGATAATCCCATGCGTAAACAAAACCCTATACCAAGCACACAGAGTTCCGAAATGATAAGGCCCATCAATGAGCGGTTGACCACCAGAGGAGCTAATGGGAAGGGGGGAAAAGAAGAAAAAGAGCGCGAATAATTTTTAAAAAATTGGTTGTTGTTGTTGTAATAGAGTTTTAGGAGCATCAGTGACAAAGGCCATATGCTCCATGTATATTATCTGTAAATTGCACATGTTCTGAGGTAGATTTTCTGTTTGCTGAATAAAAACCCAAGTTTCCGGGAGAAAAACCATGCTACCCTCGCCTGATACCGATTAACTTTGCCACGTCATGAAACAGCCCCATAAAAATTCTTCCCGTCATTGACGGGATAAAACTGGAGTATTTTCCACCAGGTGTAGGTTTTTTTATGATACTAAGGAAGCATTCACTCACTCGGTCGCATTATAGTTTACACAGACGGCCTCATAATCCAACACCCAGACAGAGGCGGGCGCCCTGGGCCCCGACTTCTGAAGGGCCCACGCAAAACCCCAACAAATTAGTTGAACTAATATGTTCAACTATTAGTTCAAAACTTTGTGATTACTATGCTATTATTAATTATATTATACATATATTATATTCAAATTTTATTGGAAATAAAACATTAATAGTACATAATATTTTTTATTTATTTAAAAAAATGGTTAACATGTATTTTTATTTTTCCTATCTCTCTCTCTTTTTTTAAGGGGCCCAATATTTTCTTCTGCACCCGGGGCCTCAATCGACCTTAATCCGCTACTGCACCCAGGGGCTCACATCTGGTGAGTATGGGCTTTTGCAAACCCAGGGTCCTCAGGTGGATATCATCATGCTTCTCTTTCTTGGTAATTCCTTTCTACTTCTTTCTCTCTCTCTCGAGGTAACTCAGAAATTTTTTTTTTTTTTTTTTTTTCAGCTGGTGCAGCAAAAGCATCAGGCTTCCTTGCACCATATGACTACTACTAATAATAATTTTTATACAAATTAACCTTCAAAATGGAGATGTGTATATACAGTAAACACATTCGGTAATCACTGAATTATGTCCATTGCATTTGTAATGGACTATGCCACATAGCAATAGCAACACCCAGCACCCCTGCATGAACAATGTATTGTTTGTTCCAGCAAGTGAACACCCACTGGCTAAAGGCAAATTTCCGAACATCTGTTCTACAACTGTCTTTACTCAATTTGAATTTATGCAACCTCAGATTGTAATCTGAGCAAGCGGAAGAATCCCATCAGAATTCAGCGTGCTTTACCCATTCAGGGCCTTATACACCTCAATCAGATCACCTTGCAGGTACCTAGACTCCAGCCGCTGCAATTTGCAGAACTTAAGCCTTTCTTCGTAAGAGGACCCCTCTTTCCCCTCACCAATCTTGTTGCCCTTCTCTGTACACCCTAAAGCACATCTACATCTTTCCTAAAACGAGGCCTTCAGACCTATACACAGTACTCAAGGCGTGGCCTGACCATTGCCTTATACAAAGTGATAATCATCTCCTTTTCCCTGCTAGTAAAATTCCTGTATATCATTGACAATACCCCATGACCTTCTCTGGCAGCCTGTCTACATTGCTCAGAAAACTTCATATCTGACTGCACAATCACTCCCAGGTCTTTTTCATTTTTTTCCACTCTAAGTGTCAGACAGTTCGTACGTTCTTCTGGGGTTACTTCTACCCATATGCGGTATTTGAATTTGTCAATGTTAAACTTCATTTGTCACATCTCAAATTTTCTAGATCCTGTTGCAGTAGCACACTGCCATTAATTAAGAACCCTGCTAACCTTTGTATCATCTGCAAACTTCGACACTAAGCCTGTTATTTATCAATATCATTGATAAATACACAAAACAACAGCGGGCCTTTAGCAATTAATTTGTTTGAATTTTTTTTAAATGTGGCATTCTTGTTTTTTTTCTCATGTTCACTGCTTGGCATTGTTCATGGTTGTTGCTGGACTAAGTAGTCTTTTTTGGAGTTCTTGTGGCTTTTGTACTTGGTATTATTAAATTATATAAAAAGAAATTGATGGAATTTCTATTTAGGAACTTATTTAGTTTTTCTGCTGTCCGACCTATGTTCATGTAACTTCGAAGTAGTCTATTGGTTTTAACAATCTGTGTCGATTTCATAAATCAGTGCTGCAAATTAATTGAATAAATGCCATAAACTGATATTAATTGGATTAACTGTTAATAATTTGTCAAGACTAAAGGAGTTACCATTTCTCTCTAAGAAGAGTTAAAAATGAATTGAGAAAGTATATAAAAATGAATTAATTACGTTGCACGAGTAACGAAACTGATTTTTATCATAGTTTCCATGACGCTATTCAGACAAGGGAAATTCCCTTGGTTTGGATATAGTTTTGGTTTTGGAATTTTATTAGTCACAGAGTATTCAGATATGGCGCTACTGTGTCATTGCAGTGAGCAAGTTTCCAAACCGTTTATTACCTACGAACCGTTTGGAAACCAGTTCAAATGCAATATAATTTTACTTACGTTGTGCTATTTTTTTAGGGTACAGTACTTTTTCTGCAATGATTTATCTCAGGTCACATGCACAGAGTAGTCACATGCACAGAGTAGTAGCATACTCCGTAGTCACATGTATGGCATGCGCTTTAGATTCCGATAACTTTTGATTTGTGTTTCACGAGGAGGCTTGCTTTGATTGGTTGATTTCACTGTCTTAAATGCTCGGTAAACGCTCTGCTCGGTAATATTTGTTTGCAGTAGTTCCCGTTTTGTGTTGTGGTATGTATCTGACAGTATAGTTTGAGTTTTATCAATTCATATGTAGTTCGTAAAATTATTTCATTTGTATGTATTTGTTAAAATTGCATTCTGTTGACATTTGAAATCAGTATAGTTTGAGAAAGCTCAGAATACATACACGTTCAGCGGGGACATCGTTCTTTGATTAGTTTAGTTTCGGTTTTGAAGTCTGAAGTGAAGATGTTTTCCGAATGGTTAACTTTTTCTACTGTCAAATGAACATTTTCAGTAATAAACCGATTTAATTCCCAGCTTTATCTAAGTACCCCTAAAGTAAAATATCTTTTATTTTACTTTAGGGGGACTTAGGTAAAACCTGTGTAGGGTCAACCTTGAAGATTCTTCAGATTCTGCTCTGAATGCCATCCCGTGAGGGTCAGATGGGATCCCCAGTGATGTCTGAAGTAGGCTGACATGATAGATGAGGCCGACCGGGCTAGCCCGGTGGGTAAAGTGCCTGCCTGACAACCCAAAGGTCGCGGGTTCGAATCCCGCCTCGGGCTTGGATCAGAGTACAAAATGCAAAACCTTGGGAGGTGCAATATGGCCACAGAAGCCGATGCGCCAACAACTAACAAAAAAAAAAAAAAAAATGATAGATGAGGAAAACCTTTGCAGGGAAAATATTTTATTATTATTTGTTATTATTAGCCATATGGTGCAATAAGCCTGAGGCTTATGCTGCACCAGCCAAAAAAAATTCACAAGTTACCGAGAGTGAGAGAGGGGGGGGGGAGCCCGAAGTAGAAAGGAATCACCAAGAAAGAAGAATGATGATATCCAGCTCAGGACCCTAGGTATGCTAAGCCCATACTCACCAGATGTGAGCCCCTGGGGATACTGTTTTTATTGATGATGATAAATGCCATCAGACTGAGGCATTTCTTGCCAGGTCCCATACTGATACAGCCTGGTTCTATGGATGTGTGGCTTACTCGACTGCACTTACATTAGTTTATTTTATTTACATAAAACTTTATAGCTGTACTTTATGTTTATGATATTTATATTTAAGTTTTTTTCAGCGAGTAATGAATTGACGACTCGTTGTTAAGTAAATTTGGTTCTCTTGCAGATAAATACAGTTTACTGGTATTGCAGAAAAATGAAAACGTCTAGGTTGTTTCAAATTCTGTCACTTTGTAAGTACTTTAAGCTTATCTTGAAATTACTATTATCTCTTGGAGTGGCCAGAAATGTGCTGCTGTTGTTCAATGTTTTGAAGAATTGCTCAAGCTTGATGCTCTTTTGCATTTTTGTGTTTATATCAATGATACAAATCTTAAATAAATTCAATCTTCATATTACTGTGCCCAAAGAAAAGAAAAACTTTTAGTTAAAAATAAAATAAAACTTTTCTTAATAAGAATGCTAATTATTAAGACTATTGTTAGACTTGGGACCGTCTACTGTAAAAGAAACCATTTGTATTGTCTTTTCTCATCTCATGTCTAATTCCTCCATCTCCCCTCAAAACCACTATACCAATAATTCTTAAATTCTTGTTATTTCAACTGTTTTAATGCCTTCCCCCCCCCATTTGCTGATTACTTGTTTGGAAAGGTCTGAGTTTAAATCGTCCCAGAGACTGTAGGAATTTTCAAAGGCCAATGTTTGAATATCTCATGGGGGGGGGGGGATTTGTTTTTCAGCCTAACATGCATATTGGCCTGTGAATACAATTGTACAGTCATCAGCCATTTTCAATCCACTGCAGGATGAAGGTCTCTCCTGCAACTTTCCAGTTCCTTCTTTTGTGCAATGGCCACCCATTTACTACCCACAAACTCGTGAATTTCATCTATTCATCTCCGCCATTGTCTTCCAGGTTTTCTTCTAGTTCCTCTTGGTTACCATTCTGTTATTTTCTTAGTCCATCTGTCATCATTTCTTCAAACTGTGTTCTGCCCAAGACCATTTTAGTTCTTTAGTTTTGATAAAAATGTCCTTTATTTGAGTTTGCTGCCTAATCCTGTGTTTCTCTTCTTATCTAACAGTCTGATTCCCAATATAATTTGTTCCATTCTTCGCTGTGTAGTTCTCAGCTTCTCTTCCATTCTTTTGGTGAGTGCCCAAGATGCACTTCCATAAGTCATGGTGGGGAAGTATACATTGGTTCATTATTTTACATTTCAGACAAATTGGGATATTGCTCCTCAGTATGTAACTATATTTTCTGAATGCTATCCATCCAAAATTTATTCTTCTCTTGACTTCAGCCATTTATCATTATTACAGATAATGATTTGTCCCAGATAAGTATGACTCCACCTTCTCAATTACTGCTCCTTCAATGATTATATCCCTTTCTGTGGCATAATTGTTCATCATTATTTTGTTTTAGCCATATTCATCTTTAGTCCAAAATCCTTGCTAACTCTGCATAACTGATTAAGGTTTTCCTCTAATTCTTTGGGATCGTGGCTTATGACCACAATGTCATCTGAAAATCAAATGGATTAGATACTCTCCATTCACATTCACTCCTTTCTGCAACCAGTCTAATCTTCTGAAAGCTTCCTCAAGGGCAGCAGTAAACAACTTTGGAGATATTGTCTCCTTGTCGAACTCCTTTCTCAATTTTAAATTTATTACTGTCTTTGTCTAGTCTAATAAAGGAGGTGGCATTCTCATATATTTTCTTCAAAATCATAATATATGGGTTATCTATGCCTTGTCTTTCCAGTGCCTGAACCATTGCCTCATGCTATATAGAATAAAATGCCTTATCATGATCCACAAATGCCAGGCATAATGGTGTTTTATATTCATTTGCTTTCTGCATTAGCTGTGATATTACGTGAAGGTGATCCATAGTTGAGAATACTGTCCTAAAGCCAGCTTGCTCTTTTGGTTGATTCTCATCAAGTATTCTTTCTAATCTGTTAGTAATGACCCTTGTGAACAACTTGTAGATGTGGGATAACAAGATAATTGGTCTATAATTTCCTATTTCTGATTTTTATCTCCTTTCTTATGCAGCAAAACTGATTGCATTATTCCACTCCTTAGGCATCGCACCTTTTCTAATGCATTTTGTGAAGTCTTACCAGTTTATGTCTCTTCCTCCCAATTATAACAACTGTACAGTAACTTCATCTTCCCCCTGGGACTTTCTGATTCTTCATTTTCTTCAATGCATGTTCTACTTCATCAGGAAGAATATCGGGTAGGTTGTATGTGTTACTAATTTGCGATCCAGCTTCCCCACTGCTGGCATCATTCCCTCACTCCTTGTATAATTCTCTATAGTAGTTTTCTGCTATTTATAAGTACACCATCGCTATTCTTCAGTTTCAGTATATTATTTGTCTTTCTGTATTACTACTCATGGCTGCTGATTTAAGTCCTTTGTTTTCCCTTAATGCTTGTTCTAATTTTCTTGTGTTACATATTCTTATGTCCTCTCTCAGTCTCTTTCTAATGGCTTTGCATAACTCAGTATAATCAATTTTTTCCTTGTCAGTGTTTATCTTGCTCTTCGTTTGTCACCTTTGGTTCATCATAACAAGAGTTTCTTGACTAATTTTTTTCTACTCTGGATTTCTTTTTCCCTATAGGTTTCTTGGACTTTATCACTTTCAGAAAGTTGTAATATTCCTTGTCAATATCTTGTTCCGGAGCAGTCTGCAGAAGCTCAAACTTGTTCTGAAGTTCCAGTTCCTTTTTCTCCTCTTCTGTTATCTCAAAGACCTTTGAATTATTTACTCGAGTCAGTTTTTTCCTACATCTATGTCAAGTGTGCATCTTGCCATTCTGTGATCACTTCCAACATTTACCTTATTCAGGACGGTAACATCATTCACAATATATCTTCTGTTAGTGAGGATGAAGTCAATTTCATTAGTTGTTAATCCATTTGGACTCTTCCATGTCCATTTTCTGTTCATCCTTTTCTTGAAAAAAGTGTTCATTACTGACAATCCTTGAGATTCTGCGAATTCCACAAGTCTTTCACCAATTCCAAAATTTCCTGTAATTTCCCCTTTCTGCGCTGTTTTGTCTTTTTCCAACCTGAGCATTGAAGTCCCCCATTATAATAGTGTAGTGGGTTTTCCGCTCATGTCAGTGTACATTTCTTCAGCCTCTTCATCATCATGGCTCGATGTTGGTGCATAAATCATTATAACCTTTAGCTTGTACCTCTTAGAAATCCTGAGTATTAGTCTCGACACCTTGGTGATGTATTTTTGAATTCCAAAATGTTGTTTTTTATATCCTTATGGACCAGAAAGCCAACTCCACCTTCGCTCCTTTCACTGTTTCCATTGGTGTACAGCAGATTTCCACTTGATAAACTTATGATTCATTTCTTCTTGTTTCAGCCAAACCAATGATATTCCAATTCATGTTATCTAGTTTCTTTTCCAGCTCTAATATCCTGTCTTCACAGACAACATACAGAGTGTAATATGGCACTACATAAATAACTACAATAAGAAATCAGTGCTGTTCTGTAATTCAGTTTTTGGGATTTAGTGCCATAAAGGTACGTAAACAAGATCTCTGTGTAGGCTAAATGCAAACTGTAGCAGGCAAGGAGTGTCAGTATCATGTTTACATATTAATTCATGATATGTTTACATGTGCTTGCTCATAGAATCAAATTGAAAAAATTTATCTTCTGTCAATAAGTCTACTTACAGCTACTAATTCTGCTTGTTTAGAATGAATTGCTTTTGGTGGTTTCAGAGTGTTCCATAAAGATCAAGTTACGCTGCATCACAGGAGAAGGTCATATGATCTTATGTGCAATGACATAGTGAGTTCTGCTGGTGTGTGTTTTGTTTAGGTTCAGTTTTAGAGTAGATATATGTAAAGTTCCGTGAGTGTTTTATCATTGGCAGATTACACCGAGGTAACTAAAAGCCCTGTTAATTGTGGGTAAAATTAGCCATTCAGGCTGTCAGAGAAGCTGAAAAGAAGTCTAAGTGCTGCTGAATATGAGGTTCCTCCCAATACTCAACTTTCTTAACAAATAAGAATGGAATCTGGTTGTTAGGCAGAAACTTACCTGTTATCTCTTTGTAATAAAAGAATGAAGTGTAGCTTATCTGGATGTAGATCAGTAGTTTTTGCATTGCCAAGAATAGAGCATTCGCCGACCGGGCTAGCCGAGTGGGTAAAGTACCTGCCCGGCAACCCAAAGGTCGCGGGTTCGATTCCCGCCTCGGGCTTGGATCAAAGTACTGCAAAAACCTTGGGAGGTGCAATATGGCCACAGAAGCCGATGCGCCAACAACTACCAAATCAAAAAAAAAAAAAAAAAAAATAGAGCATTCCTTTAAGTGGGACACTTATTCGGCAAAAGGCTAAAGATCTTGATCATGAAAGATTTAAACAGAGTAGTGAGTAGCTGTGAGTTTCTATATTTAAAATAAAAAAATATATATTTTACACATTAGCTAGGTTTTGAGTAACAATTTCTGTTGTAGATGGCAAGAAGGATGTAAGTGTTCCAGATGATAGCTGAATGGTGTCATTTCTGTTCCAGATGTAACTGATGCAGTTTTGTTTGGAAGTTTTATGAATGTTAATAGTAATATTCAAATTAGTGGATCGTTTAAGTGAAGAGCTTCCTGATAAGAAGAGAGTAAAAGGAAGGGTGATATATAAAGTGGAATTAATGTGCTTATCTGCTAGGATGGAAGGCAATAAATCTATTCCACAGATTTATTGAATGTCTTCCAGCTGCAACAGCAATTAAGTCAAATATTGAGGACATTGTGGTTCTTCATTAATCAATGAAGGAAATTCGCCAGAACCCCCGTCTTAATGATCTGGTCCCTGAGAACCGTAGACATTCTCTCAGGTATCCAAGCTGGACTTGCTACCTTGGAGTCTAAAACGCTGATGGAACTGATATTCGGGTGACACTCAAGTCAAGTGTATCTAATTTAAGCAAAATCCGGTTGGTCTGTGACACCCTGCATGTGCCTTCAGGAAGATGGAACCGTTAGTAACCCTGGGTATAATGCCCATGTGACAGTCTTGAAATACGGCACCTAGTATACTGGAGGTGACCACCCAGGTGTGAACCAACAGCAGAGGTTGAGGTCGGCATTCCTTTTTGTGGCACACACAGAGGAATGCTGCCCCTATATGTTACCAGGTAATACTAGGTGGTAGACGACTATAATCAACTGGTGTAATACCACCACTTTGCTTATTGGAGGCTTGAAGTGGTGGAACCCATGTTTAGTCTCTAGAGCAAAGCAAATTGAATGGATTGCAGTCAAAAATTAGGAAAAATGTCCATGCATGATCTTTGTTCATTGTTATGCTCATGTGTTAAATTTAGTTCTTTCACAAGCATGCAGAATTATAAATGAGTGCAAGATATTTTTTTCAACTGTGAACTGATTGGCTAGTTACTTTTCAAAATCTCCTAATGCTTTGGACAGTATTATTAAGAAAAGATTTCCAAAAGCTGCACCAACTAAGTGGAATTACTTCTTTTGCCTAGTTAATACCTCAAAAAGGAAAACGTGCTTCATTAATTAGCCATTTTTGAAGACCTAATTGATAACCATGGAAAGTGGATGAAGTAACCATTGACTCTGCTATTGAATTCAAGCACAAATTTAATGATCCTAACTTTGTATTTCACTTGGAAGTGTTCAGTGGAATATTTTTTGTTCACTGAAATTTTATTTAACATACATCAGACAAAATACCTAGACGTGTATTGCATAAATGAAATAAAGCAACTACAAATTTGCTTGAAAATTAATGAGAAGACCTCTGATTTTTATTAAATAATAGAAAGTTTATATAGCTACAACAGGCCAAATAAGAGATTATGCTATGAAATCTATCATTTTCATCATTAGAAGAATGTGTATTCTTGTGGTTGTTGAATTTTAGTAAATTAAGAAAATATTCCAAGAATTTTCCTGGGTGTAAGAGTTAACCATATGTTAATGTAAATGAATTTGTGTATTTCATGAAAGACTACTCTTTTTTTTTTTTAGAAAAAAAAAAAAAAAAAGTGTTGTGAAGTTCATGCAGTACATCTATGTATTGCATGAATTCTGTAGTCTACTTCTAACAATTTCTTATACTATTGCAACTGTTGAAAGAACATTTTCTGCATCAAAGAGAATTGAAACTTTTCAAAGAAATACAACTGGGGAAATGTGACTTGGGTTTAGCTCAAATGTCAATAGAAAAGAATTTGTTCCACAGGTTATGAAATTCAAAAGATTCTTATGAAAATGTCATTGACTAATTTTTCAAGAAGGATCATAGAGTGGAATTTTCATATATGAGGTGCATTCAATAATTTATCTATGTAAGGTACTTCCCATAGTTATATTTCACGATATATCATGTTCCTACATACTTCAACTTGAATCATACTAATTTTGATCCCACTATGTTTTTAGGTTGTGCTGCTGTAATAGAAAGGACTTGTATCAAATTATGGAATTACTGAAATTGGAGCATTGCTCAGTCATCAAGTTTCTCACCAAAGAAGGAAATGGGCCTAAGGCCATTCATCAAGGATGGTGGCTGTGTATGGCAACAATGCACCTTTAGAGTACCAGGTGAAATTATGGTCAAAACAGTTCAAACGGGGTAGAGAGTCCATCAAAGATGATCCACGTCCAGGAAGGCCTGTCACAGCGACCACTCCAGAAGCGTGCAAGCTCTGGAACCCATGTGCTGAATGATAGACGTTTAAAGGTGTCCCAAATTGCTAGGGAATGTCACATATCTGAGGGAACAGTTATAACCATCCTCCATGAATATTTTTGGGTGACTAAGGTCAGTGGAAGGTGGTTCCCCAGATTTCTGATCCCTGTGCAGAAGCAATTCAGAGTACGGTGTTGTGAAGAGAATTTAGAGCTTTATGGAAGGGCTCCTGAAACTTTCATCTCCAGAATTGTTATGGGTGATGAAACATGTTCATCACTGGGATCCTGAGACCAAGCAAGAATCAATGCAGTGGAACCACAAGGGTTCTCCCCCACCTAAAAAAAAAAAAAAAAATTGGATGCAACCTTCAGCTGGCAAGATTATGGCCACCATTTTTTGGGATGCAGAGGGAATTTTGTACATTCATTACTTGGAACACAGAGTCACTGGTGAGTCACATGCATCCCTGTACAACCTAAGAAATGCCATGGAAAACTTTCCAGAGGTGTGCTGCTTCAGGACAATCCACAGGTCACGTGCTGTTGCTGCTGCTTTGAGAGACTGAAACTTACCCATCCACCTTACAGTCCAGATATGGCCCCCAGTGACTATTTCCTGTTTCGACACCTCAAGAAAAACTTTCGTGGATGTCACATTGCTAATGATAATGAATTGAAGTCAGCTGTGTCTATGTTCTGTGATGGACAGGACAAAGAATTTTATGTCTGGTATTTCCTCATTGCCAACAAAATGTAACAATTGTATTGAAGTTCAGGGAGGATATTGAAAAATAAAATTATATTTTTGTCTCTATCTGATTTCCTCTTCATAGGTAAGTAGATACTTTATTGAATGCCCTTGTAAAGGGTAGGTAAATATTTTTTTTATTTTAAAAATGACTAATATTGTGAATCATATTCACAATATGAGATATTCACAATGCCACTATTGCAAATTTGCTAATCTATAATTAGCTGTGTATAAATGATGCAATTGCACAAAAATACACATAGTTAAAAATGACTGTATTGTAATAAAAAAAATATATATGAATTGATAAAATTCAAAATGATACTCGTGCTATGCTATAGCATGACCAATGGAAAAATTTACTGCACGCCACTGCCTTACACATTAATTCATTTTGCTTTTCCATAATATCACACAAAATCGCAGCATTTCTACAAAATTCTTCGTCTAATAAATCACATTCTTGTTGTTGTTCCTCGTAACATTTTTTTAATTTGTTCTCGCAAAGCCAAAACTTTTACTAAAATTTGTCCTTTTGATAACCAACGCACTTTACAATAATATGGCAAGTCGACATTATATGTCTCATCATTCAATATAACCATGCTTTGAAATTGGCGATGTCTTGAAGCATTTACTCGAATAAAGTTAACAATTGCAATAATTTTGTCCAGAGTATTGCTCAGTGTGGAGGATTTAGCACAAAGGTTTTGTTGGTGTAATACACAGTGGAATGAAATTAACTTTTCTAAATTGGGCTTTTCTTTTTTTTAACAATGAAACGAATCCTTCTCGCTTTCCTCTCATAGAAGGTGCACCCTCCGTGCATACACTCACCAGGTTACCAAAGTTTAGTCCTCTCTCTAGACGCATTTCTTTAAAGTTGTTAAAAATATCAATTCCACGAGTCCATCCAGTGAGCATACCCAAAGCCAGTAGTTCCTCGTAACAATGAAAATCTTCAGTTATAGCACGAATAAAATATAATATTTGAGCAGAGTCATTTCTAACAGTTGTTTCATCTAACGCTATTGAAAAATATACATCTTTAGAGTGAATTATTACCTGAAGTTTCCTACATTTAACACACGCTTCTTGATTAGACCAGGGTTCGAGCCCGTCACAACCAAATACGGAGGATGCGGAAAGGTCAGGGAATGACCACCGCATATCTCGGAGCAATATTCTGAGCTAATTCATGTTGTCTATTAGTTATAGTTTTTCTTGAGAGAGGTAATTGTTTGTATTTGTCAACTTTTTCTGCATCTAAACATCTTACTGCTTCAACAATACGTTCTTTTATCATTTCGATGTCACTAAATGGTTTGCCTTTTTTCCAAGTACATGCGCTATTTTGTATGTAACATCAGTTGCAGAAGTTCCTTGCTTAATAAAAGCACCAAAAGCCTTTTCCTGGTGCCGTTTTTCTTTCTTCATTTTTTGAAATGCAGATATACGAGCTTCTCCTTCTAATTTTACATATTTAGGGTCCTTGTGAGATAGATAATGTTGATTTGCATTGTGTTTTTTTAATGTTGTTAATGCTGTATTACGTATCAAACAAACCATTTTGTCTTTCACAGAAATAAGAAAATACTGCATCTCCCAATCTTTCTTAAATGTTCTGTTTTCTTCATTCAACTTCCTTTTATCTTTTTTGGACATGATTGGCAATTTAAAAATTAAGCAATTGTGAAATCAAACATAAGAAATTACAGGATTACAAAATTCAAGACAAGAATACATACGGTTGTTAAAATATTCAGTTACAAATATGCACATAAAAGCAACAGATAAAAAATCATGATGTCACAATTTAAATTTTAAAATAAAAAACTATTTTCGTCAAATTATTAAGACTGTTAAAATATTTTTTTTATTTTAACAAACTTAACATAGGATTAGAATTTTTCTTTTATTAAATAGCTTTCGTTTTTTATCATTTGTGGTGTATAAAAACGATTTTTAATAAATAGAAAAGGTTAAACATGATATATTTTACTTTTTAGATCAAAGAATTTTTATTTTCCTTTTTTAATTATCTGAATGTTTCCATATTGTGAAAAAAAATATAAAGCTTTTTATTATTAAAACGTTTTGAATATTTAATTTTAAAAAATATTAATTTAAAAGTAGTAGGATTATTTAATGATTTTATTTCATCTTTGTGTGACAAAGGCCGCACATAAGATCTTAGAAGGGCGCGGGTTGCCACCCTTGGTTTAGAGGCTTTCCACGCTGCTTCATTTGTCTAGTTCTCTCTCTCCTTTGCTGGCTTATTTGCCTCATTTGTTTAATTGTCTACTCTGTAACACTGGTACAGTTCACTTTGATCAGTTCACACCTCCTTTTTCCCCATCCTGTACTTGGTGGTTACTTTAGCCTGTCATAAATATACTGGGAACTTTTGGGGTATTTCTTTGGTCTCTGTTATGTTAACTTCACTCGGCAATTCAACAGTAAGTTGTCATTCTGAGTATTCTTTCGTCCTGATATTTCAGTTTTTGTTAATATCCAGGTAGAGCTTGTTTGCTTTTCATTAATTTTAAAGAAAACTTTAACTGGAATCAATTGGGAAACGGGAAACATGCTTTGTAAAAAGGATAGGTGGAACAGGACCAGAGTAGGTCTGCCAGGGGCAAAGGTTGATGATGTTGTAGAGCGGATATCATCTTTTAAGGGCACAAAAGGTGATATAGTTGTACACGTTGGCACTAATGATATTAAGAGTAGGAGACCGGCGGAATTACTTAACAAGTATAGGTCACTGTTGAAAAAAAGCCGTGAATTAGGGTTGAATTTGAAAGTGTCTGCAATTCTGCCCAGACACGATAGGAGGGAGTATATGATGAGAGCCCTGTCGATCAATTCGGCCCTGGAAAGATTGTGCAAGGCTCAAGGGGTAGAATTTTTTTCAGCCTGGTCTGTACTTGTTAAGAGGAGAGACTGCTTCTACAGGGATGGGATACACTTAAATAGAAAGGGTGCAAGAATGTTTGCTGATGCTATTGAGGCAGTGTTAGGTGGGTCGGAAAACTGCTAGATTGGGGGGATACAAGGAATAATAGATTAACAGTAGTCACTGGCAGAGGTGAAAGTGATTCCCTGCACTGCTTCTATTGGAATGAGCCGCAGCCTGGAAAATAAGATGCAGGATATTTCAGAGACTGCTGGGAATCATTGGGGTACAAATAAACACATAGGTTTGTGTTAGGGTAGCTAAGAAAAAGAACAGGTGCATGTATACTTGCATGTACAGCAATGCTAGGAGTTTAGTAAATAAATTTGATGAATTTCAGGTATTGCTCAAAACATCAAAGGCAGATATTGTGGGGATTTCAGAGACGTGGTGTCACACAGATATAAGGAATGCAGAACTGGAATTTGGGGAGTACAATGTCTACAGAAAGGATAGACAGGATAGGAAGGGAGGAGGGGTTATGCCATTAGTTAAGAAATAAATAAAATCCAACGAAGTGAAGCCAGTCGACATTGCTGGATAGTGCAGTGTTGAGTCAGTTTGGTGTGACATAAGCATTGGGAGATCAAAAGTGAGAGTAGGAGTGTGCTATAGGCCATAAGAAACTGTACAGGGAAATAGTGGGCCAGTAAATCAGAGAGTCTTATAATGGAGGATTTTAATTTCCCTGATATTGACTGGAATTTGGGGGCTGGTCACTCACACACTAGCAAGGCTTTTGTGGATTTATTGGATGATTGTTTTCTACATCAGCATGTTCAGCAGCCAACTAGAGGGAGTAATACTCTTCATTTGATTATCAGTAGTGATTCTTCATGCGTTAAGAATCTGCAGGTAAATGAACCACTAGGTGGCAGCAATCACAGTGTGCTGAAGTAGGATTTACTCAAAGAGGTAACTACCATTAGGGGTAAAGGGAAGGGTTATTGCTTTCGTAAAGGCGACTACGATGGACTGAGACAATATTTAAATTCTATACAGTGGGACCAACTGATGATGTTACCAACAGCAAATTCAAAATGGGAAGCATTCAAAAAATTTATCTTGGAAGCTACTAGACTTTACATACCAACTAAAAAATATTGTTCAAAGTTTAGGCCTAAGTGGATGTCAGATGAAGTAATGAGACATATGGCAGAGAAGAAAAATGCATGGGATACATACAAATTAACAAGTGACACAGAAGCCTATGATAGATAAAAGTTGATCGGTAACCAAGTTACAAAGGTGGTTAGGCAGGTGAAGGCAGATTACGAGAAATCTTTGGCAAGGGATGCAAAGAAAAACAGCAAAGAGTTCTTTACTTCTGTAAACTCTAGAAGGAAGGGGATGAATCAGATTGGTCCACTTAATATCGATGGGTCAACTGTTGATGATCCTGCTCAGGTAGCTAACAAACTGAATGAATATTTTCCATCGACATTCACACTTGAGGGGTTATTCAGCGAGGGGAATGCCAGAGGTGTATCCAACTCTGGCAGTAAGCTAGAGAATCTTGTAATAACTGAGAGTAAAGTGGGGGAGAAATTGTTGAAGATAAATACAAGAAAGGCACCTGGGGTGGATGGGATCTATCCAGTTATATTAAAGGAGGCAGCAGAGGAAGTAAGCAAACCCTTAGCCATAATTATGAGAGCTTCCTTGGACTCAGGGGAAGTACCCATGGACTGGAGATGTGCAAATGTGACCCCAATTCACAAAGGAGGATCAAAGGGCAACACAAGTAATTATAGACCTGTTAGTTTAACTTCTGTTCCTGGAAAATTAATGGAGGTACTGGTTAAAGAAACACTGCAGGATCATCTAGAAGACTTCAGTTATAGCTCAGACACAGCATGGTTTTGTTAAGGGCAAGGCAAGTCTTGCCTGACCAATTTGATTGGATACTGTGATGCAATCAGAAAAGAACTGGATGCAGGGAATAACTTTGATATTATATACTTGGATCTTAGAAAGGCTTTTGATACTCTTGCACATGGAAGACTGCTGCACAAATTGGAGCAGTGTGGCATTGGGGGCAAATTGCTGCTATGGATAAAGGGGTGGTTGAGGAGGAGAAGACAGGGAGTGGTAATCAATGGACACTGCTCATCGTGGACTAATGTTATTAGTGCAGTCCCTCAGGGTTCAGTATTGGGTCCATAATTGTTTTCTGTATTTATAAATGATATTGATGATGGTATATCAAGCTTAATGTCCAAGTTTGCAGACAATACGAAGGTTGGCAGGGTTGTCAAGGACACTACTGACACTATGCTACTGCAACAGGATCTGGAAAGGTTGAGCAGATGGGCTGAGAGGTGGCAAATGAAGTTTAACATTGACAAATGTAAAGTACTACATTTGGGAAACAGCAACCCCAGAGCAACGTATCAACTCTGTGGTACTACACTGACAGTGGTAGAGAATGAAAGCGACCTGGGGGTCGTTGTGCAGGCAGATATGAAGTTTTCTGAGCAGTGCAGACGGGCTGCAGTAGTAGCTCATGGTGTATTGTCAATGATATATAGGAATTTTTCTAGCAGGGATAAGGAGGTGATTATTCCCTTGTATAAGGCAATGGTCAGACCACACCTAGAGTACTGTATACAGGTCTGGAGGCCTCATTTCAAGAAGGATGTAGAGATGCTCGAACGAGTACAGAGAAGGGCAACAAGATTAGTGAAGAAAGGCTTAAGTTTTGTAGACGCCTCCGTAGCCAGGTGGGAAGGAGCAGCAGTGCATAGCACACGCTTCTTGATTAGATCGGGGTTCGAGGCCGTCACCACCAAATACGGAGGATGCGGAAAGGTCAGGGAATGACCACCGCATATCCCGGAGAAATATGGCCTTAGTTGCTAATGCTCCTAATAACAAACAAACAAAAGGCTTAAGTTTTGCAAATTACAGTGTCTGGGGACTAGGCACCAGCGAGGTGATCTGATAGAGGAGTATAAAGCCTTGAATGGTTTGAGCATGCTCAATGCTGATGGGATTCTCTGTTTTGCTCAGAATAATCACCTGAGAGGGCATAAATTCAAATTGAGGAAAGACAGATGTAGGATAGATGTGCGGAAATTTGCCTTTAGCCAGCGGGTGGTTGGTTGGTGGAATAGACTTCCATCCCTTGTCGTGGAAGTTGATAGCCTTAATAAATTTAAGGCTCAGCTGGACTGGTATTTCGAATGAACAGAGGGGTGAAGTGGAAGTGGTTATTTTTTATTTATTTATTTATTTATTTATTTTTTTTTTTTTTTTGGCTGATGCTGCATAAGCTTTCTTTCTTGCATCAAATGCCTCTACTAATGCTAATGCTAAAATTTAGCTTTATTTTTACATTTTATTTTAGTATTGTTTTGGTTTTTATTTCTTTTTCTTTTTGGTCACTGTTGGGTTGGCTATGATGTATATGTTTGCCCTGTATACATCATAACAGAAATAGAACTTTCTTATTGCTGTGTTTCCTTTGCTTTTGGCTACTGACCCTCGATGACATAGTTAATCTTAGTAACTACAGCATTTAGCACCATTTATATATTTTCATTTAATTTTAATTATATATTTTTATAGGTAATCCGCACTTTTTTTTCAGGCACTTTTAATTTTTTTTCATTGTGGGGTGGCAGATTAAAAAAAACTGCATCACTTGTGAATTTTGCAAGTAATGTGTTTTGTGCTGTATTGTGGGTTTCAGAAATGTTCAAAATGCATTTGTTAGATGGGATATATATATCTGTGAATGAAATCCAATGAAGAACACTCCACCTGATACACTTAATTGCCATAAATATCTTCCCATGGTTAAAATGTGTAATTAATGGAAATATGAAAAATTATGCAAATGGCAATCATGACAACTAAACATACATTTTATTGCATTTACGTGTACAAACTGAAATGAAAAGTTAACGTAATAATATTATGTACTGTAAATCAGCAAAATAAGTCCTCTTGCAACGATCTGGCATAGAATTGATCAACTTCTGGATATACGGTTACCCAGTTCCATGGTTCCCCACCCTTACAATGCTCTCCTGCAGCTGAATCTTATTTGTTGGCTTCTTCTGAGCAATTTTAGACCACATTATGTACCAGCAATTTTCAATATGGTTAAAATCTAGACTGTTGCCGGGCCAGTCCAACATTAATGCCAGCATTTCTGAGGTATGACTGCACCTTATGAGAGAAAAACAAGGGAAAACATTGGTGTAAGTATGTTTTAAGCCCTATAAGACAAGGCAAATTCATCATTAAATCTAAATAGCATAAAACTTACCAATTTTGCTGCGTGGCAAGGTGAGTCTTGTTGAAAAATGCACTTTTGGATGTCTGTGTGGTGATCCCTAATAATGGGTTTCGGGTGCTCCTCCAAGATAGCTGTGTAGGTGTTTGCATTCACTGTTCTGTTAATAAACTTAATTCGCCCCACCCCTTTGCTTGTTATGTATCCCCAGACCATCTGACTGGCGAGGAACTTTATAGTCGGTGTTATGCAGTCAGGATGGTATACCTCTGATTTTCGTCTTCTGACATATCGCTTCCCATCCGAGCCATGCAGGTTGAACTTCGATTCGTCAGAAAAGATGACAGTGTCCCATTGCTCTTTTGTCCGTGAAGCAAGTCTCTTCTTCCTCATTTGTTGGGTCGACAAAGGCTTCTTGGGCCGATAGGCATGCAGACCACATTCCAAAAGCCACCTTTTGATAGTTCATGCACTTGTTTCAATACCAGAGGCCATCTGAAAGTCCAGTTTTAAATCAGGAGCACTAGCATGGCAATTACGAAGGCATAGCTGTTTCAGATTTCTATCTTGGGAAGGCGTAGTCACTCTCTTAAGGCCTGATCCAGGTCTTCTGTTCACATCACCGGTTTCATGCTTTAATTTCAGCACCTGGGATACTGTTGACTGGTAGCAGCCTATTTTATCAGTGATAGCACGTTTAGAAAGCCCTTCCTGGGACAGATCAGTAGCTACTTTTTTTTCCTTGGTGTCAACTGAACGTATGGAGCCATGCTTGCATCTCTGCAAAACAGGATACTAATGAGTGCATATGCCCCCTTCCAATGCCGTATTTATAGAAATGGCTGATTCAGTACCTTGCAATTACTGTCTGATGCAATAGAAGTGTTATCTGATGCAATACCTTTGCTTTGTGACAAACAAAATGACTGTAATCAAACAGTATCTTATGTTTCACTGCAAATCTTACTTTTTTTAAGGAGTTGCAGTTGTTTTTTCCACCACTGTATGTAACATAGGAATGTACTACTCCAGAAATGACTGTGTAAATACCAATTTCAAAAAGATTTTGAAAATACCAGCATTTCAAGAAGTAATAAAATGACTGCCGAGTGGGAAAGAAGTATATAGAATGAATGCAGATTAAATTTAAGACCACATGGCGTGTCAATAATGTATTAAAAAATGATAGATTATGTATGTATGTACTAAACTTATATCTCTTATTATTAAATTTTGTTCTACATGAGAGCATCAGGTTTGTGGTGACCCCAACCACTAGTTATATATAAACTAGCCTAAGACCATTAATAAAAAAACTAATAGCATTACACAAGAAAATTTAAATTAAAAATGGATAACACTAAATACCCATACATTTACTGGATTTCACAAAAACCCAACAGGAAAATGGTTCATCACACATGCAAAAATAGCTACACCAAAACAGCAAGCAATATAATGGAAACCAAATTAAACATTATAACCAACAATCTTACTAACACAAAATTCATCTCCAATAACAGGCAGTATATTGAATATATTAAAAACAACCATATCAACAATTCATACACATATCACTTCAAAAACCAATTCACCACTATGACACACGACAACTTGATTAAAGTACTATCTGAATATTACGAAGAATATCAAGATAAACTAGGATGCAGAAAATGGTACTGGCAAGACCTTGTCAACCTTAGTGTGAAAAATAATTACATACAGATGGGTAATAGTATATATGTGCAAATAAGAGGAGTGGCTATGGGTGCTAGTAGTTCATACTCCATAGTCAACCTCTATTTGCACTTTTTTGAAAATAAGATTGAAAAAGACATTATTTTCTACAGGTACATAGGATATATACTTGTTATCAATTATGCAGATTTTGACAACATGGCTAAAAAGATTTGCCCCTTAAATCTGACCATAGAAAGCAATCTACAAGCCACCTACCTCGATAGTCAAATGAAAATAGCAAACAACATAGTATACACCAACCACTATGATAAAGAGACCAGTTCAGCTTCCCCGCTATAAAACTAACAAACTGGGAAACTAATTTAGCCAAGCATATACACGGAACACAAGGTTATAATGATTTATGCACCAACATAGAGTTATGATGATGAAGAGATTGAAGAAATGTACAATGAAATTGAGAGTCTTCTAGATGAACAGAAAACTCACTACACTATCATTATGGTGGTCCTCAATGCTCAGGTTGGAGAGAGACAAAACAGTGCAGAAAGGGGAACCATAAGAAATTTTGGAATTGGTGAAAGACTTGTGGAATTTGCAGAATCTCGAGGAATGTCAGTAATTGAACCTTTTTTTCAAGAAAAGGGTGAACAGAAAGTGGATTGGAAGAGCCCAAATGGATTAATAACTAATGAAATCGACTTCATTCTCACTAACATAAGATACATCGTGAATGATATTATGTCCTGAACAAGGTAAATGTTGGAAGTGATCACAAAATGGTAAGATGCACATGATATAGATTTAAGAAAAGAAAGGAAAAAACTGACTCAAACAAAGGTCTTTGAGATAACAGAAGAGGAGAAAAAGCAGTATGTACTGGAACTTAAGGACAAGTTTGAGCTTCTGCAGACTGCTCAGGACCAAGATATGAATGAAGAATATTACAACTTTCTGAAAGTGATAAAGCCCAAGAAACCTATAGGGAAAAAGAAATCCAAAGAAGAAAAAATTAGTCAAGAAACAATTGTGATAATGAACCGAAGACAACAAATGAAGAACAAGAAAAACACTGACAAGGAGAAAATTGAGTATACTGAGTTATGCATTAGCCATTAGAAAGAGTATCACAGAGGACATAAGAAGATTTAACGCAAGAAAAGTAGAACAAGCATTAAGGGAAAACAAAGGATTTAAATCAGCAGTAATGCAGAAAGACAAATGATACTGAAACTGAAGAATAGCGATGGTGTACTTATAAATAGCAGAGAAGGCATAATTCAAATAGCAGAAGACAACTATAGGAAATTATACAAGGAGCGAGGGAATGATGCCAGCAGTGGGGAAGATGGATCGCAAATTAGTAACACATACAACATACCTGATATCCGGCCTGATGTGGTAGAACATGCATTGAAGAATCAGAAAGCCCCGGGGGGAGATGAAGTTACTGTAGAGTTTTTAAAATTGGAAGAGACGACACAAAAACTGGCAAAACTCTTCACAAAATGCATTAGAAAAGATGTGACGTCTAAGCAGTGGAATAATGCAATCATAGTTTTGCTGCATAAGAAAGAAGATAAATCAGAAATTGGAAATTATAGACCAATTATCTTGTTATTCCACATCTACAAGTTGTTCACAAGGGTCATTACTAACAGATTAGAAAGAATACTTGATGAGAATCAACCGAAAGAGCAAGCTGGCTTTAGGACAGGATTCTCAACTATGGATCGCCTTCATGTAATATCACAGCTAATGGAGAAAGCAAATTAATATAAAACACCATTATACCTGGCATTTGTGGATTATGAAAAGGCATTTGACTCCGTACAACATAAGGGAATGTTTCGGGCATTGGAAAGACAAGGCATAGATACCCCATATATTATGATTTTGAAGAAAATATATGAGAATGCTACCTCCTTTATTAGACTAGACAAAGACAGTAGGAAATTTAAAATTGAGAAAGGAGTTCGACAAGAAGACTATCTCCGAAGTTGTTTACTGCTGCCCTGGAGGAAGCTTTCAGAAGATTAGACTGGTCACTGAAAGGAGTCAATGTGAATGGAGAGTATCTAAACCATTTACGATTTGCAGATGACATTATGGTTGTAAGCCTCGATCCCAAAGAATTAGAGGAAAACCTTAATCAGTTATGCAGAATTAGTAAGGATTTTGGACTAAAGATGAATATGGCTAAAATAAAAGTAATGATGAACAAGTATGCCATAGAAAGAGAAATACAGGTGACCCCCACTTAACGCTGATAATTCGTTCCAGAAAAACAGAGCGCTAAGCGAGCGCTGCATTCCCATAAGGTAACATATGTATTTGTGAGTTGCGGTCGGTGCCATAGGTTATTTCCTAATCAATAATAAATGGTGGTGAAAAGATGCACAAATGTCGTTCAAAATATTTAATATTCAAATATTTGTACATATAAAATATTCTGCATTACATACATGTATAATTATGTGGTAACTACTTACATATCAAAATTGAATTTAAAATACCAATTAAAATCATGAATTTAATTGATTTAATTTAATTGATGAATTTAATCAAGAAAAATGTGTCTATTTTGGGTAGAACTTTGGCCCTCTTCCAAATAAACTAAAAGGGGTATTAATTTTAAATCCCCTGCAGAGTTATCACCCAACAATAAAGTCAACTGATCCTTCACTGCTTTGAAACCTGGCATATTTTTTTCTTCTTTCAATATTGAAACTTCTTTTAGGCATTCGTTTCCACAAAAGTCCTGCTTCATCTGCGTTAAAAATTTGTTGAGAAGTATAACACATAATACCTCTCTTCAATAATTTTAAAAAGTTCTTTTTTGAAAGTTTCGGCTGCTTAATCTGCACTTGCGGCTTCTCCCTGGATTTTAAATCTATTCAACCAGCCCTTACTAGTTTTTTTTTTTTTAGTTGAGTTTTCTTCAGATCATCATATTAGCTAATCTCTCTGTCTCTCTCTCTCTCTTTTTTTTTTTTATAATATTTAACTTAACTGAATTCTACATTGGATATTATCTTCAATAAAATCCTAATAGCCGGCCTAGCCCTAGTTGCTTGCAGTGGAACAGCTATCTTTCCCGCTGCTAAAATTAATTCTTTATTTTTTTTTTATAATTTTTCTTACAGTTAAACTTGCAAGTCATAAATTATGGCACACATCCGCTTGTCTTTGACCAGAATTGATTTGCTTCAAAATGTCTAATATAATTTTCAAATTCAGTCTTTTTCTTACATTTATAGTCTTCGTACTGCACTCAGACATTGTTGCTTTTTCATTTTTATCGGCCATTATTAACTCTTCGAAAATGTAACTGCGTTGGTTGCATTAATTATGATACAATGTTCAAGTAAACTGTCCGTTACGCACAATGTCTAATACTGTACTCAGTGATGACTAGACTTCGGATAAATGCATATAACGCAAATATTACCAGCAATATATATGATAATTTTTTAAAATGTTGATCTCGGAACTACGTAACAAGTCACTGTATTGCAATTAAATTAGCGTGCGAGAAAATATCACTGAGCGTGGGAAAATTACTCAAGTCGGCATGGGAAACGTTTTAATGCTGTTTTGATATTCATTTTCAAGCTATCAACTCCATCAAATAAACAATTTCATTAAATATGCCAAAAATGCAATCTGTAAAAGAGCGTTATTGTGATCTGAGACAGCGTTATAGTCAGATACAGGTTATAATATAAGAACAGCGTTATAGAGAATCAGCGTAAAGCGAACCGCGTTATAACGGGGTGCCTGCTGTAATGATTGAAGGAGCAGTAATTGAAAAGGTGGAGTCATATTCTTATCTGGGACAAGTTATTAGCTGTAATAATGATAAATGGATGGAAGTCAAAAAGAAGAATAAATTTTGGATGGATAGCATTCAGGAAATATAGTCACATACTGAGGAGCAGTATCCCAATTTGTCTGAAATGTAAAATAATAAACCAATGTATACTCCCCACCATGACATGGAAGTGAAAGTTGGGCACTCACCAATAGAATGGAAGAGAAGCTGAGAACTACACAGCGAAGAATAGAATGAATTATATTGGGAATCAGACTGTTAGATAAGAAGAGAAACACATGGATTAGGCAGCAAACTCAACTAAAGGACATTCTTATCTTATAAAAAGTAAAAACTAAAATGATCTTGGGCAGGACACATAGCTCGAAGACATGACAGATGGACTAAGAAAAAACAGAATGGTACCCAAGAGGAGCTAGAAGAAAACCTGGAAGACAACAAGAGATGGACAGATGAAATTCACGAGTTGGTGGGTAGTAAATGGATGGCCATTATACAAAACAGAAGGAACTGAAAAGTTGCTGGGGGAGTCCTTTATCCTATAGTGGATTGAAAATGGCTGATGATGATACACGGAAACATGATCAGAAACCAAAGCAACAGAATTAAACCCAGATAACATATAGAAGCTCTAAAAAAAACTGAAAAATACCCTTAACAATATACCCGATAATACATCAGACACTATATAAATGCTTCCACACAAGCATAACTCAAATAGCAGCCAATAAACATTAAACCTAATAGTATCATAGAAAAAATCGTATCCACGGAATATAAACACTCATATTAAAGCTAAAAATTAGCCCCCATTTGAACCTCAGGTTGATTGTGCATAGGTGAGGCTCATCACCTATCTGCAAGGTACCTGGATGTCCAAATTCAAATCCCTACTTGCAGGACTATAACACCATTTAAAGTAAAGACACTAAATATTATCACTATGCAAGAATGTTATTTTAAACAAAATTTAACGACCGGAATTAATTAATTGTTACAGCATAATAGCAAACACGGAATATAACGAGAATCCGCAGGGTTAAGTTTCAGATTCACATGAGAGGCTGTATATACACTGGTGTGCAAAATTTAAGGACCAGGCAGATTTTCACCTGTAGCTTTTCATAGGAGTTGCCTGGATATGGGAAAAGCATACCAAAGGACCCTTGTGAGGTACAGAAATGATGAAAGAAACAACACCGACACAACAATGGAAACAAAACAGTACAGAGGGACTTTATTCAAAAATGGCAACATAGCAGTGGCTGCCATGATATAGATACATCACTGCCAAAGGGAAGAGGTGGTCTTCAGTAGGAGATATGGCTACCTCTAATGTCAGTGCAGGCTTTGCACCGCCTGTCCATACATAGAACAATGTTGTTAAGTTCTTGCGGTAACATCATCCATTCCTCTGTCAGCGCCATCTTCAGCTGGTGAACATTTTATGGTGGATGTGGACGTACTGCTAGGCATCTCCCCAGAGTGTCCCATATGTGTTCAATGGGATTTAGATTAGTGGAACGGGCAGGCCAAGCCATACAAACAATGTCCTCTCTCCAAAAACATATCAACAGCTGCAGTGCGATGGGGTGTGGCGTTATCATCCATAAACACGAACTCGGGGCCAATGGCACCTTGGAACAAGACGAACAGAAGCCTTGTTGAAGGATTACCTCAGTACAGTAGTGTGCACTAGTTATTACAGTACTGCCTTCCAGTAGTTGGAGTTGTGTACGTCCATTCAAGATTACGCCTCCCCAGACAACTTGACCGCCATATCGATCCCTTTCAGTGATGTTTGCGGGGTTGATACTTTGTGCCAACTTGCCAGATTAGCTGACATCCAGAATCGCTGGATGTCAGCTAATCATCAGTAAAGAGTACCTTAAGTAAAGATTTTGGGGTTGTAACACTTTAGAAATAGTGTTGGTCCTTAAGTTTTGCACACCAGTGTAGTTATCTCATGAGCACATACAGGGCCTTCATGCCTTAGAAAAGCGTTGCCAGTTCACACCTCACGGATAGCATGATTTACTTTAATTCCTAAATTCAGTGGGGCCTCGTACCACGAACAGGTTCGTGGTATGGAACGCGATTTCCCATAGTATCCTATGGTAAATAAATTAATTGGTACTGGACCCGCCACAAAAAAAAGGCCACCATTTACACATACTACTTATTCTTCTTCTTCATGGTTACAGGTTCATGCTTCAAGTTGTTCTGCCTGTTTATGCTTTTTAGCATTGAAGAATCTATCCAATGTTGATTGCTTTTCTCTCCTTTTGGGGAGACTCCGAAAGTAGTGAAGCACTATGTCACTGTAGAGGTCCCCTACTCTGTTCACTTCAGCTCTGTTGGAGTGCCACTCCAACACCCTGTTGTGAAGCTTTTTCCAGTCCTGAAGAATCTCCTTGATAGTAGCTGAAGGCATTGGACCTTTGGTGATGTTTTCCTCTTTCTCCTCCTCTGAAGAAACATTTTTTTCTGTTTCCCCAACCTGGTGTTTATGCAGCTCCTTCAGTTCTTCCATGGTCAGCTGCACTTTATGCTCCTCTATTAACTCGTCCACATCTTCTTCCACTTTCAGGTCCTTAGCTGCTGCCACAATGTCCTTCATGACTTGGGCTCCATTATCAGGTTCTTCTCCTTGAACACAGGCTGGCTACAGATTTCTCCAAGCAGAGATCAAGTTATTGACTGACACTTCACACCAAGCTTTTTCTATGAGTCTAATGGCGTGCACAATGTTAAATTCTTCCTTCCAAAATTTCCTCAATGTCATGAAGCTGGAAGTATGGCAAACTTCAAAGCATCTGGTAAAAAGTCTTTGGAGTAGAGCTTGAAGTTTGCTTTGACATTCTGGTCCATTGGCTGAATTAGAGGTGTAGTGTTGGGAGGTAAGAAAACAATCTTCAGGAAGCTGAACTCCAATTCCAGGGCATCTTCTAAATGAAGTGAGTGTCCAGGTGCACGATGGTTGATGACGTTGTAGAGCCGATATCATCTTTTAAGGGCACAAACGGTGATATAGTTGTACACGTTGGCACTAATGATATTAAGAGTAGGAGACCGGCGGAATTACCGGTCTCCTACTCTTAATAGGAGACCGGCGGAATTACCTAACAAGTACAGGTCACTATTGAAAAAAAAGCCGGGAATTAGGGTTGAATTTGAAAGTGTTTGCAATTCTGTCCAGACACGATGGGAGGGAGTATATGATGAGAGCCTTGTCGATCAATTCGGCCCTGGAAAGATTGTGCAAGGCTCAAGGGGTAGAATTTTTTCCAGCCTGCTCTGTACTTGTTCACAGGAGAAACTGCTTCTACAGGGATGGGATAAACTTAAATAGAAGGGTGCAAGAATATTTGCTGATGCTATCGAGGCAGTGTTAGGTGGGTCGGAAAACTGCTAGCGTGGGGGGGATACAAGGACTAATAGATTAACAGTAGCCACTGGCAGAGGTGAAAGTGATTCTTGCACTGCATTCTATTGGAATGAGCAGCAGCCTGGAAAACAAGGTGCAGTGGATTTCAGAGACTGTTGGGAGTCATTGCGGAAAAAGTAAATGCATGGGCTGTATTAGTGTAGCTAAGAATAGGAACAGGTGCATGTATACTTGCGTGTACATCAATACTAGGAGTTTGGTAAATAAATTTGATGAATTTGAGGTATTGCTCAAAATATCAAAGGCAGATATTGTTGGGATATCAGAGACGTGGTATCACATAGATATAAGGAATGCAGAACTGGAATTTGGGGATTACAATATGTACAGAAACGATAGACAGGAAGGAAGGAGGGGTTATGCTATTAGTTAAGAAACACATAAAATCCAAGGAAGTGAAGCCAGTCAACATTGCTGGACAGTGCAGTGTCGAGTCAGTTTGGTGTGACATAATCATTGGGAAATCAAAAATGAGAGTACAAGTGTGTTTTAGGCGTAATGACACTGATGAGTACAACTGTACAGAGAAATAGAATGGGCCAATAAATCAGAATGTCTTATAATAGGGGATTTTAACTTCACAGTTTTGAATGAAATTTGTGGGTTGGTCACTCACACTAGCAAGGCTTTTGTGGATTTATTGGATGATTGTTTTCTACATCAGCATGTTCGGGAGGCAACTAGAGGGAATAATACTCTTGATCTGATTATCAGTAGTGATTCTTCATGCATTAAGAATCTGCAGATAAAGGAACCACTAGGTGGCAGTGATCACAGTGTGCTGAAGTGGGATTTACTCAAAGAGGTAACTACCATCAGCGGTAAAGGGAAGGGTTTTTGCTTTCTTAAAGGCGACTATGATAAACTGATGTTACCAACAGAAAATTCAAAATGGGAAGCATTCAAAGAATTTATCTTGGAAGCTACTAGGCTTTACATACTAAGAAATATTGTTCAAGGTTTAGGCCTAAATTGATGTCAGATGAACTAATGAGACATATAGCAGAGAAGAAAAAAATTCATGGGATACATATAAATTAATGGGTGACATGGAAGCCTATGATAGATATAAGCTGGTCTGGAACCAAGTCACAAAGGAGATTAGGCAGGCAAAGGATGCAAAGAAAAACAGCAAAGAGTTCTTTACCTATGTAAACTCTAGAAGGAAAGTGATGAATCAGATTGGTCCGCTGGATATAGATGGTTCAACAGTTGAGGATCCTGCTCAGGTGGCTAACAAACTAAATGAGTATTTTGCATCTACATTCACATGTGCAGAGTTATTCAGGAAGGGGAACGCCAGAGGTGAAGTAAACTCTAGCAGTGAGATAGATGATTTTGTAATAACTGAGAGGAAAGTGGAGGAGAAATTAAAACAGATTTCTCATCCTGGGGTGGATGGAATCTATCCAGTTATATTAAAGGAGGCACCAAAGGAAATAAGCAAACCCTTAGCCATAATTATGAGAGCTTCTTTGGACTCAGGGGAGGTACCCATAGACTGTGCAAATGTGACCCCAATTCACAAAGGCTGACACAAGTAATTATATACCTGTGAGTTTAACTTTTGTTCAAGGAAAATTAATGGAGGTACTGGTTGAAAAAACACTGCAGGATTATCTAGACAAGACTTCAGTTTTAGCTCGGACACAGCATGGTTTTGTTAAGGGAAAGTCTTGCCTGACCAATTTTATTGGATACTATGATGCAGTCACAAAAGAACTGGATGCAGGGAATAACTTTGATATTATATATTTGTATCTTAGAAAGGCTTTTGATACTGTTGCACATGGAAGACTGCTGCACAAATTGGAGCAGTATGGTATTGGATGCAAATTGTTGATATTGATAAAAGTATGGTTCAGGGTCGAAGACAGAGTGGTAATCAATGGACACTGCTCGTCATGGACTAATGTTATTAGTGGAGTTCCTCGGGGTTCAGTGTTGGGTCCATTGTAGTTTTCTGTATTTATAAATCATCTTGATGATGGTATATCAAGCTTATTGTCCAAGTTTGCAGACGATACAAAGGTTGGAAGGGTTGTTAAGGACACTACTGACACTATGTGCTGCAACAGGATCTGGAAAGGTTGAGCAGATGGGCTGAGAGGTGGAAAATGAAGTTTAACATTGACAAATGTAAAGTACTACATATGGGGAAACAGTAACCCCAGAGCAATGTATGAACTCTGTTGCACTACACTGACATAGTGTGCATAGTGTTGGGGGAAAGGTGCCTCCGGTGGTTTCTCACATCTGCGCCATATGAAATCTGTGGAGACAAACAGTATCACTGTGAAAGCCAGAAGAATTTTTTGTGTTGTAAATGAAGTATTGTGCTGGGTTCTGTTGGGTGTCCTGGCTTTTGGCAGCAAGACCCTAGTGAGACCCCACGTTGCCAGCACATACCACTAGGAGGTAGCCAGGCTGCCCATAATTCTCTGACTAGTCTCCTCCTGGTTGCCTGAGCTTCCTGGAAAGAGACCAAGTAAAAAAAAAAAAAGGGGGGGGGGGAGGCGTACAGGATGTCCGGACAGAGTAAAGGAAAAGAGGTGTAGGGGAGGGCATCCTCCACAGGTTGAGTGGGAATTCTCCCACCTAAGCGGAAATGGAAGAAGAGGGCTTTCGAGAGGCGGGAAGACAATCACGTATCAAGAGAGACACAGATGAAACAATTCAAGTGACCTGAGTGTCAAGTTCAGTAGCTAGAAGTGGTCACAATCTAGGTGAAGATGTTCACTATATGAGAAAGGATGTTGATCAATGTGCATCAGTTCCAGGACGTTGTACCAGTGATCTTCTTCTGGTGAAGAGATCATGGGCGAAGGCAGAGAAAGCATGGTACTGGTCTTCCTCATTGATCAGAAAATGTTCATTTCCTCGAGGTAAGGCATGTATTTTTGATATGAGTAACGTTTGCAGGTCCTCGTAGAGCGGGCAAACATAGAATAGGTGATCCCAGTCTTCGTTTTCACCACAAAGACAGTGAGGGTCATCCACGATGTTCATAGAGGCAAGTTTGTGATTTATGGATCCATGACCTGTAATCAGGAAAGTGGTATATAACCCTGGGCTGTACCATGCTGGAGCTTTAGGGTAGATCTGGGCTATTTCAGGTAAGAATTTTTTAGTGATGGAACCTTTGGGGGCGGTATTCCATCTGTTTTGCCAGGCATTAAGAAGGTAGACTGCAAGGTGCTTTTTTTCTTCTTTGATGGTGTTTGCTGGGTTTGTAGTGAAATCCAGAATTCCCTTTGTTCCATCTTTGGCAGTGATGCATCTGTATCATGGCAGCCAGTGCTGTGTTGCCATTTTTGAATAAAGTCCCTCTGTACCGTTTTGTTTCCATTGTTGTGTCGGTGTTGTTTCCTTCATCATTTCTGTACCTCGTGAGTGTCCTTTGGTATGCTTTTCCCATATGCAGGCCATTCCTATGAGAAGCTATAGGTGAAAACCTGACTGGTCCTTAAGTTTTGCACACCATTGTACTTTGAATACTTGTCAGCTTTATTACTATAAATTAATGAGCTAGGAATTGCCCATATATGCTACAGCTTTAGTTACAACTATTGTCTCAACCTTATATGTTCGCACATTGTCTTTTCCCGTCTTTTCTCCCCACTATGCCGTACTTGAATATTTCAGGTATTGTTTTTGTATATGCTTTTTAGCAACATTTTAAGTTTTCATCTTTAGATCTCGGCCTTTGTTTTGCTCTTATTTTCAACTTCCCATTACGCTAGTCTCTTTTTCATACTAATACTTACAAAGACAGTGTCCTTACTAAAAAGATTGGCTTTATGACTCAAGCTAACTCAGTACTTCTAATATCTTTTCTTAACTTTTTATCTTTATACTACTCTAACTCTACTTTTTCAATTTTCTTAAAGCTATTAGTGCAATACGAGGGTGATACAAACGTTCCTACTATCCTTAATCTCTAGCTATCTTTGCCTTTATTTTATTCAGATATGCGTTTACCCCTTCCCTATCCTTGGTTCACTCCCTAACCTTATACTATTTGCCTGCTATAAATTCTGTCTACTAAATTCTACAAATTATATACACCTGACTTCTGTTTGCATTTTCTACCTGAATTTGTACTCTGTTAATTTTCATACAATATACCACTAGTTTTAATTATTTTATACAACAAACACTGCATTGGGACTTCCTTGTCCATACTTTGTGAGTGTTTTATAATGCTTTCAATCCCACTCAATTTATTATTAAATTTCTTCTCTTAACAGTTATGGACAAGTATAGAAACAGTTCTTGATGCATGATCAGGTTAGTCCCCTGAAGAAATACCTGCTTATGTATCAATATTTACTTTTGCTAACATCAGATTTATTGCATATTTGCTCTACTCCCTTTTGAATTATAGCCAAATTTATCCACCCTTATCTAATGCTAGCCACCTTTTTTTTTTTTATCACATTTATTTATTTATCATTTTTACTTTACAGGTCACTCCTCTCTAATTGGCTTTATAATTCAGCCTATAATTTTACCTAATTTATCATAACTTGAAGGATATTCAACTACATTTTCTCATATTTCTGCTATCCTTTTTCTTCTAGCTTTTGGCATCTTGTGTAACTTTCATCTTCACTCCTAACTTACATATTTATTAAAAAATATATATATTATTATTTTATTTTACTTTTTTCTCCCTCTCACACTCTTCTCTTTCTTCTGTTTTTTTCTACTGTATTTTAGCTGTATTTGCTTTATGCAGCACTTATCCATTTTGCTGTCTAATTTAATTTACATTATGTTCTATGCAACATATCATTGGTTATGTTAATGTAGACTTATGTTTGCTGCTAATTATTTTCTCTTTTTTTAATTTCTTTTTTATTGTTCTTTAGTTTTATTAATATTTATTTAATATTTAATCTTGTTGTAGTTAGCTGAGTTGCTTTGCAGTGCAAAGCAACTCAGAATATGACAGAAATAAATGAGTGTTCTACTGTACTCCCATCTGATCATTGCTGTGTCAAACCTGTATTCTCCATTTGATTTCAAAAGAAAGATCTAAATTCTTGTTCAATATTAGTATTAGAATGGTCATATGATGCAAGGAAGCACATTTTGTTTGTCAGATGATTTATTTCAGTTATGTATGCCACTCTGCTCAAAGGTAACCTGATTACAATGAACAAAGGTAAACTGAATTGAAAGTGATGCATATAACACACACCTGTTATGAAACTAGTTTTAACTATTTTATACAACATGTGCTGCATTGGGACTACTTTGTGCACGGACCTATTAGTTTAACTTCTGTTCCAGGGAAAATAATGGAGTCATTGGTTGAAGATGCAATACAGGATCATCTAGACAAGACTGCAGTTATAGTTCAGGCACAGCATGAGTTTGTTAAGGTGAAGTCTTGTCTGACCAATTTGATTGGTCAGACAACAGGATCTGTGGTCACAAAGGAACTGGATGCAAAAAAATACTTTTGATATTGATATCCTATACTTGGATTTTAGTAAAGCTCTTGATACTATTGCACGTGGAAGACTACTGTTGAAAATTATAGCATGGCATTAAGGGCAAGTTGCTACAATGAATAAAAGGATGGTTGAGTGGAAGAAGACAGAGTGGTAATCAATGGACACTGCTCATCGTGGACTAATATTATTAGTGGCGTCTCTTAGGGTTTGGTGTTGGGCCCATTGTTGTTTTTTGTATTTATCAATGATATCGATGAAGGTATATCAGGGTTAATATCTAAATTTGCAGATGATACGAAAGTTAGCAGAATTGTTAATGACGGTAATGATAGTGCACTGCTGCAACAGTATCTGGAAAAGTTGAGCAGATGGGCTGAGAGGTGGCAACTGAAGTTTTACATTTACAAATGTAAAGTACTGCATATGGGTAGCAGCAATCCCAGAGTAACGTACCAACTGGGTGGTACTACACTCGGGTAGTGGATAATGAAAAGGATCTAGGGGTAATTGTGTAGTCAGATATGAAGTTTTTTGAGTAGTACAGATAGGCTGAAAGAGTTTTTTTTTTTTTTTTGTTTGGTAGTTATTGGCGCATCGGCTTCTGTGGCCATAGTGCACCTCCCACAGTTTTTTGCAGTACTTTGATCCAAGCCTGAGGCGGGATTCGAACCCACGACCTTTGGGTTGCCAGGCAGGCGCTTTACCCACCCGGCTAGCCCGGTCGGCGCTGAAAGAGTTGCTCATAGTGTCTTGTCAATGGCATACAGGAATTTTGCTAGCAGGAATAAGGAGGTGATTGTCCCCTTGTTTAAGGCATTGTTCCGGCCACATCTTGAGTACTGCATACAGGTCTGAAGGCCTCATTTTAGGAAGGATGTAGAGCTGCTGGAACAAGTACAGAGAAGGGCAACAAGATTGGTGAGTGGAACAAAGGGTTGTTGTTACTAAGAAAGGCTTAAGTTCTGCAGATTGCAATGTCTGGAGACTAGGCATTTGATCTAATTGAAATGTATAAGGCCTTGAATGGTTTGAGCAAGCTCAATGCTGATGGGGTTCTTCCCGTTACTCAGATTACTCACCCGAGAGGATATAAATTCAAATTGAGGAAAGACAACTGTAGACTAGATGTGCAGAAATTTGCATTTAGCCAGCGGGTGGTTGGTTGGTAGTTGGAACAAACTTCCATCTCTTGTAGTTGGAGTCCACAACTTAAATAATTTCAAATCAGAACTAGAATTTGCAGTGAAATGGATGGGGGAAATTTTTTTTTTTTTTTTTGGCTGATACTATTATGTAAGCTTGCTTTCTTGCATCATATGCCTCTACTAATGCTAATATCTGTATTTTTTATGAGTGCTCTCCAATGCCAGTATAGGTTTAATGAAAATAGCAGTTGGAGTATTATTTCATTGTATATTAAGTTAAATTATCATTATATTTTACTTTATTTTTTATAGTTATGCTGTTGATGACAGTCTCTTTTGTTGGTAAGTAATATAAGATTTCTCTTAAATACTTTTAATTATTTGAATAGTGTGATCATTCTATTAATTTGAGTAATTTTCAAAAGAAATATGAACATTATGAATATTAAGGAAAGTAATTTGTTCACTAAAAGGGATACTTTGAAATAATGATATATTGGAAGAAGTTGGAAAATGTTCCTCTTAAATTAAAAATCACTTTCTCTTTCTGTGTATTTGATTCTAAGCTGAGATTATTATTTTTTTTTTTATTCATGCAAATAGTTAGACTGCCAAAATTATCTTACAAAAAGAAAATTCCAAAAAGTTCTATTCATTATTCCTAGTACAGTCTTTTTATTGCTTACCAGATTTATCTAAATTTTGAAGGAGAGGGTAGAAAAAGTTTATTAGTTCTGTATGATGTATAGATTTGTGATGATGCTGGCTTACCACAGACCAGCAATTTCCAGCCTGTGTGACCTGATTCAAACGTGGTTGTTATTTCTGTGTTTGTTAACCTGTCATGAGACTTGCCAAAGGTCACAAAAATATGTTTTTGTTATATATGCATTTCTTATATTTAATAAAATACCAATAAATAATATTGCACTTAATAAAATGTTACTTCAGACTGCATAAATTACCCTAAACTTGTGCCACACATAAAATATATGCCTGGCTTACCACAGACCAGCAATTTTTTGCTTTTTGTTAGCTAAATTTAATCAGTTGGTGGTCACAGTTGTAATCTGTATACACTTTGTTAGTAAAGCAGTGAACTGATGTTTGCTTGTGCAGACGTATTTCTGTTATTATTAGAACAGTGTGTTGTAATTTTTACTTTGTTCTATATTTTAAAAATGACATCAGTGTAAAGAAGGCATTTTGACAAATATGCAACAAATGGAATTACTTCAAATCTCTGAAAGTTCTCTCCATTGAATCACTGAAATTAATTGTAATACCATTCAAATAATAAACCCAGTTAGTTTAATTGGCACAATTGACATCATCATTTTCAAAATTTTCTTGGTGGAGCATTTCCTCCCCACATCTTTTTCCAGATTTGAATTGATTTTAGCTTTAAAGCCTCATTGAAATGTCAGATTTGGTTGTATGTTCTCAAAAAAGGTTGCCTTAGATTTATTTCTTTAGGTTAGTGGTCAGAGTAAAACATCTTGCTTGCATTATTTCAAAAATGAGCAGTAAAATTGCTTTTGCCTAATTTATGTTGGTTCCTCCACCCAGGACTGGCCTGACTTGATTCAAAATTATTGGCATAGCCAGGGTAGGGTCAGCAGGTACATTGTACCCACTAATGCTGAAATCTGGTATTGTGGTGCTTTTTTTAGAAAGCAAATGGTGCTTTTTTTGTGAATGAACCTGCTGACAAAAAAATCCTGGTTATGCCACTGCTGAAAATATTAGCAAGGTGGCTGGCTGCACCTCTGAGCCTTGCAGTTATCTCTTTGTATTTGTTAACCTGTCAGGAGATATTTCAGCTTTAGATGTAAGTGATTGTGTGAAGTTGGAATGATGCCAAGATTTAATTACTTCACAAAATTAGTTTGTTTTTATAGTTAATGATTCTACATTCTACCCAAATCTGAAATATCAAATCCATGACAGTAATAGCAACCCAAGTAATCATGGTAGCCAATCACCAGTATCACTTGGATTGCATATACTTTCAGAAGTTTCTGATTTTAATTTAGTATTCTGGTCAGGAATAATATATGTACCATAAAATCAAAATATATTTATAAATACAATAGTTTTCCTAGGAAGACTTTAAGGCTCCTCTGATAACACATGATTGCAAATAAAATTTTTTTTCCTGCACATTTAGATGCTTATCTATGTTTTCTTTTGGAGGAAAAAGAAAATCTACACTTTGACTGCTGACTATATTAAACTTGTGAGAACCTGGAGGAGTAGAATTGAGGTACTCGCTGTTCTTTCCAAAATTACAGGGAAGGAATTGCAGTAAAGAACTACTAATAAAATGGCAAAAAGTGAAGTAAGAACAACTCATAACCTGGGGAGAAAGGGAAGCTTGGATGTTAGAGTAACACAAGCCTGATGTAACTAAGTGAAAGAGTGATACTGCAATAGACAGTACATGCATTTGAATGGACTGTGGTTAAATGATGAAAGAAAGCAAGCTTAAACAGCATCAGCAAAAAAAATAATCTGCTCTATGACTAGATCTTCCTTGAATTTACTCAGCCTACCACAGTCTGAGGGCAAATTTCTAAACACTGAGGTAGGCTGACATCTTTCTGAATGGGAAATATGAAGGATATTTGTTGAGAAAATGGGTGGATGATGAAAACTTCTATTAAGAGCAGAGACAGTGAGTTTCCCATGCTGATATCTGAAATGTGATACAAGCAAACACCAAGAATGAAGTAGACTTCTCATAAGTATATATTGATGAGATTCAAAAAGTCAGAAATGGTGATTTTAGCAACATCTATGTGGACGTTCCTGTCCAGATTGTTGAAGATGGATTGTTTCTTCTAATGAGATGTTGGCACAGACAGTCTGCATTGAAGAACACTGTCATGTGGATGAAACTATCTGGGAGTGTGTATAGATTACTTCAAAGTTGCAGATCAAGAGGGTGTTTTTGGGAAGTATGTTAGGAAGTAAGAGCAGTTGGGATAGTCAGACAGATATTTGTTTAATGGAGTCCTACTTGGTTTAAACCCAGGTTCTTTGTCTTTATCTCTAAGCAGCCCTCCTTACTCTGGACCCCAGATTTAATCATATTAGTCCTTCCTGTTTTCCTGTGCCTTTGAGTTTTTGCATAATCATATCCCTTGGCTGCCTGAGTAGCTCCCTAAGCTTTATAAGCCCACTGCTTCCATACACTCTCCAGGTTCCTCTAGCTTCATTCCAGATCAATTCAGAAGCCCTTCTAAATGTTGAAACTGTCTCTGATTTTCTGAGGTTATTAACTGTAATTTTTTTTTTTTTACTGCAGTTTGCTGTTTTTTCAGTAATTATTATCTGTAATTTTCTGTGGTTATTTGCTATACTTTCATTGAATACTCCCTTGAATTTTAAGTTTTTGGCAGGTTTGCACATGTGCTTACTGTGTTCACCATGTCTGTCTATCCACAGAGGAACTTGTGGTGAACAAATTTTCATTAAATTTTTATAATGCAATATCATTAGCTTTAGACAGCGTGTGCACACTTTGTGTGTATTGTTATACAGTAAGACCCCCCCCCCCCCGTATCCGCGGGGGATACGTTCCAAGACCTACCATGGATGGCTGAAACCGTGGATATAAGCGAACACCTGCTGACCCCATATATAACGTGATTTTCTTGTACATACATACATATAATAAAGTTTAATTGATAAATTAAACACACAGTAAGACATTACGAACATTAAATACGGTAATGATAAAGTACAGCAGACTCGCGATTTACTGGGATTGGTTTATTAACCGGGACACTTCAAGACTTCAAATTTTAAAAAAAAAAAAAAAAAAAATCAACCAGAAATCATAAAATTGAAGTAATAACTAGATTAGGTATAAACAAATATTTTGCAACTCGTAAATGAGTGACAAGAACCGGCATAATAAGTCGTCATTGGGAGATTTTGTTTTATTTATGGCAGGGATGTCGGATTTTATTTTTTTTTTTTTAGAAATCATGAAAATGATAGGCAAACACAATAGTTCTGCTTTCAAATTAAACAAAAACATGAAATTATTCAAAAGTTTGAAATGCACAACATTGTAAAAAATAAACATTGTACAACATTATAAAAAATAAAAAGGGAAGCATCATATTACAAGCGAGTAGTATGTGTTAAGTTTTTTTTTTTCGTTTTTTTCCCGTGGTTAACAGCGGATATGGGGCCACAACTGTATACTTACACACACACTCACACACAGGCTTAATACAGTTGAAATTTAATGGTTAAGTTTAGCAAATGTAAAAACTATAGAGTTTTATTAAGTGTTTCATAAAGTTATTAACTTAGTAATTAAATGATAAGGAGAGAACTATATTTACTTTTCACTTCTAGTAACCACAGAAAGGTTAAAAAAAAAAAAAAATTGAACTCCTCCGAGGTGTAATGCACTGTGAAAGATTGTTTTCTACCAATGCATGCAATTCATTGAATTGCATGCATTGGTAGAAAACAATCTTAATTTCAGAAAGGAAGGAAGGAATGTTACTTTTTATATAGTGCAACATTTCAAGTTACATTTTAATAAATCTTTGATAAACAAGGTGCTTCTTTGGGGCTACAGTGAGACAGGCACAGCAAATGCAATGTTTTTATATATTTATCTAACCTCGGGAGAAATTTCAAGCTTCAGATTAAATTAATGTATAAGCTTGAACACCCAGGGTTTTGGTTCATTTTTTTTAGAAAAAAGTGCAGGAATATTTTTAGAAAATAGTTATTATATACACTGTTGACTGTTATTTGCATATAGTAAGTATATCTTAATGCTTGTTTATTATTAATTTAAAGTTTCATTTATCTTTATTTACTTTTCAGATAGTAAAAGTTCATGTGGCCATACTAATCACACAAAACCAACTGGCCATTTACAGCCAAAAAATACAACAATTGAGCGAGGACGACAATGTAAATGGACAATTACACCAAAAACTGCCAAAGGAAAAGAAATATACTTAATTATAGAAGAATTTTACTTAGCTGAGGATGACAGCCTTTCTCTTTTTGCAGGAGAAGGAGGGAAACAGTTACTTCCACCTTTTCATGGACAACAAGGCAAGTGAAGTCAGAAATTAATACAAATACATGGAAAAAACAAATTTATGTTATATAAAGTCTCAAAGCTGTCAGCCTTTACACTTAGGCTGATTTTTTTTTTTGTTTATTTTTTATTATTATTTTTTACTTTTTTTTTTTACTGTTTTTATAATTTGATAGTATGAACCAGAGCTATAATGCCCAGTACATTCTATGTTGATATCAATATTTGTAAAAGAATAAGAGAGATATACCTTCATATGATACGTAGAATGCTTCTGTATAATACTCTCCAGAAATTAAAACGAAAACAATTAAAAAAATCGAAAATCTTGCATTACAGTAAGAAATAATGAAAACAATTAAAAATCAATTTAACACAATTAAAAATTTATTCAAAAATTAATTTAATGAAAAAAATTGCAAAACGATTTCCTTCCTTGTGTCTTGACCCTACCGATAATGTATTCAATTGGTTAACACGTCTGTTTTTTTATTTCCAAGGCTTGTGCTTCACGTCACAAATCTATGGAGGTCTCAATACAGACCAATCATTAGGAGGCAGATAATTTTTTAATTTGTCACGAAGTTTCCTAACTTGGGAAAGGTATTTTTATTTATTGGAATACCGAGATCTTAATATATTATGCGATGTGGTAAGTGCTAGTTGCTAGAAATTTTATGATTTAAATTGACTCTGGAAAACTTCGAAATGATGTTGTTTTGAAGGCAATACTTTAAAAAAGAAATATGGTAACTTTGGGTCAAGTATCTTAGTGTTAATCTAATGTAATTTTCAGAAAATCCCCCATAATTGTGTGTATCGATAGGTTATACTTGGAGAGAAAGGAAGTGAATGAAATAGACAATAAGAGATTAAAAATGAATTTGATAGTATGAACCAGAGCTATAATGCTCAATTGGAAGAAAATCGTTTTGCAATTTTTTTCATTAAATTAATTTTTGACTAAATTTTTAATTGTGTTAATTATTTCTTACTGTAATGCAAGATTTTCGATTTTTTAAAATTGTTTTCGTTTTAATTTCTGAAGAGTATTTATATGGAAGTGTTCTACATATCATATTGAGGTAAACTTCTCTTATTTTTTTACAAAAACTGTTTTTATAAATAATTTTTCATAGTCTAACTTAGCATAAATTCTCATCTATATGAGAGGCATCAAAAAAAAGTTGTCAGTAATAATAATTTTTTTTGCATTGTAACTATTGTATGCATTTGTTTCGGTATGCTTGACTGATGAAGGTTAATGAAGTTAGAAATATGGTTTTGCAAGACTGAAGTGCAGTGCAAAATGGTGTGATGGGAGAGATATATTAATTCAGCACTTGACATCATAATGATTATTTAAAAAAGCGACCTTGCATGCACTAAAGATTTTCCAGGCCATCTTTATTCATAGCCACAGGTGTTACCCAATAACAGAATTATGGTTTAAAGAAGTGTGAATGTGTAACGTTATTATAATATTAAAGGAAAATGTATAATGTAAGGGTGTAGTTGATTGTAAGGATAGAAAAGGTACTTTGCAGAGCAAATTATAGAATTACACCTCTAAGTATTCTTCAGGATGGCACCCTATGCATTAAACATGGCATCTAATTTCTTATTAATACACTAATTTTATTTAAATAAATGTTTCTTATTTACCCACATTTAGCTTTCCTATAAATTATTTTGCAAGACTGTTTTATGATGACACTTTTCTCTCTGCCACAGTATTTTATGTTATTTTATTTGTTTATTATTATTTTTTTTTTTTCTGTGCAAACTCCAAATATGAAAACTTAACTTTAGTACTGTGTATGGACTGGACTGCGTGTTGAGAAGACAGGAGATACTAGTTGACATTAGACTTCAATTTTTGTAGATTGTAATTTATGGGGGGAAAATGAGGAAGAGGAAAAGTTGGTTCTGTGATAGATGTGGACAGTGTATAGATGCTAACTGACACATAGGTTTTTAAGAGTGGGAGAATTACTGATTCCAATTTAGAAGAACAGTGCCCATGGAAGTTAGTAGTGGCAAATGATGCAAGAAAGCAAGCTTATATAGCATCAGCCAAAAAAAAAAAAAACTGCACATCCACTTCCATAACAACAACAGATGGAAGCCTGTTCCAACAATCAACCACCTGCTGGCTGAAGGCAAACTCCATCTATAGTATCTATATAAAATATCTGTAGAAAGGGCATGCACAGGTCATTGATTAACATGATTGCACTTTTTTTTTTGAGTGAAATCCAGTAGCTTGAGAGAGGTTTTGGAGGCACCACTCACAGAACCAGATGTGGGAATAATGTTCCATGGTAGAGCAGATTTGAGATTTGTACAAAGTGAGCAGTTTAGAAGAAAAGAAACACTGACAGTGGGAAAAGTTAACCTGGTTTCATGGATGCAGAAGTAATATTTGTGATGTTTTTATGGCAAGAGAAATTAGGGTAATTCCTAGTACAGATATGTGATCTTGTCAAGAAATCAGTGTCATTATAGATAAGCATTGGAGAAGCAGATTCTGTTTTTATGAGAAATAAGACAGGATTGAGTTTTAGAGGGATTAAAGTTAACTAAGTTTTCTTTGTCCCTCTGAAATAGCTTTGGCAAGAGACCAGAAAGCTCGGCTACTATTAGGGCAAGAAGCAAATTTTCTACTCTTAGCCTGTTCAAAATCTAGTTTGGACTGATTAATAACTGGTTTTACAATTGTTGCAAGCTTTGGTGTAGGCAGAAAATGAATCTGAAGATTTGGAAACAAGCCAATTACGATATACAACATTCTTCCCTTGAATAGCCTTAGCACATTTATTGGAAAACCAAGGTTTAGATAAAGGATGTGATTTTTAAGGTGGAGTGTGGAATAAAGGATACCATTCCTACAAGAATAATTTCACTGACACGATCTGAGCAAACATTGACATCAGAAGTTTTGAAACTGTAATCCAACCAAAGGAGAAGAAGAAAATAAATCTCGCAGATCATCCCATTTTGCATTCTTGTAATGCCAAACAATACGAGGTTGGAATAGCCATAAAATAAAGGCTTTACCTTGGGATCAGAATTTAAGGACTTAATAGAGAATATTTGAGAAGTTTAAACTGTTTGTGAAAAACAGGGATAGGCAACCTTTTTAAATGGCAGGCCAAATAAAGTCTTTGAGGTACGTATGGGTCAAATTTTTTTAGTTTTCCACGATTTTTAGAATTATTAAAATGGTGTATAAAGAAAAAATTGTCATAAACAGTTACTTTATTTATTGTAATATTTATACATACTTGTACATATAATTAATTTTATTAATAAGAAAACAAAATATAAATTCAAGATAAAAATGCAATTATAGTAGCAAAAATTGCAATATTTTATTTTTATAATATTTAATGAGAGATTTGATACTGTTTATTTTTATCAGTGAATCGATATTGTCCTGGCGGTGTGCAGAGTATCTTTTAAAAAATTTTCAGAAATTTGGAACCTCTTCTTGGATTTTATAAATGTCATTTTTGAAAAAAAATTGGTCACATGTGTGTGCTTCCAAATAATAGAATTTTCTTTGCATTATCTGTCACCTGTGGAAATTCTCGGTTCAAATTTTTATTAAATTCGTGTTGAGAGGCCAAAAATTTAATTTTCTTGAGAGGTCTGTTTATTATATATATTTTGAAAATGACCACAGGCCAGATTATGCACATTTGCTGGCTGTGGGTGGCCCACTGAACGGAGATTTCCCACCTTTGGTGAAGAACATGGTTTTGCAAATCAGGAGGTAAAATGTAGTCTATCATCAGCAAAACTGTCAGTAGGATTTCCATTTAGTGGAAGAAGGTCATTTAATAAACAAGAGGAAAAGAATGGGATTGAACTGTGAGGAATAAAGCATCAGTGGAGAATTTAGAAAATAGGGAGCCATTTACCATCACTCACAGAGAAAACCTGAACACCCACTTGCAAAAACAACAGTCCAGTCCCTAAGCACCCACTTGTAAAAAAAAAAAACGGTCAACAGTCCATAAGATGGGAGATGATTTAGAAGACCTATATGCCAAACACCATTAAAAACCTTAGAAACGTTACCATAGATGGGTAACGTAAGCCAAGATATCACCTTGAATCAACACTGATGGAATCCATATTAGCAATCATTGATCACAGGGATGTTGTTATGTTGTTATTTGGTTTTTAGGAGCATTAGCAACTAAGGCCATATTGCTCCGGGAATATGCGGTGGTCATTCCCTGACCTCTCCGCATCCTCCATATTTGGTGGTGACGGGCTCGAACCCCGGTCTAATCAAGAAGCATGTGCTACGCACTTCTGCTCCTTCCCACCTGGCTACGGAGGCTCCCGGTCACAGGGAAGGTTTTGAGATATTATAGTTTAGGCATTTGCAGTTAATGAATGTCTCCATTACTTTGGAAATAGTAGAGGTAAGCATAGTAGGGCAATAATTGGATGAGAAATTTGTCATACTCTTTTAGTAACGGCTAGATCTGAGCAAATTTCCAAGCAGAAACTATTGTTTTTGTATTTTAACTTTTTCCTGGTGCAGTATAACCACAGTCGTTTTTGCACCAGTGAAATCAAAATCAGTCAATCAATTCAAGCAAAAGGAAAAACACCAGTGTAATAAGAAAGTTTGAAATGGTGAAATAGAACAGGATTAACGTCAGGAATACAGGTTTTATAAAACAATTGGAGAAATGCCATCCGTACCTGGAACTTCCTTGGCATCAAGATGGTTCAGAATTCTCTTAACACCTTTCTGTTGGAAGACCACAGTAGCCATTGAATGGAGTGTACTGGTTATGGTTAGGGAGGAGGTTAACTAAGGTCTTTAATACAAGAGTTAGAAGAAAAGTAAGATGCTAGTAAGTTGACTTTATCTTTAGAAGTGGATGCAATAGGGCCGAGCCAAGCCATTTTAGTACTTGAGGCAAGAATGAAAAATTGCACCCTACTGTTAATGATGGCAATGTTGGCAATTATTTAATCTTTCTTTTGGTGTCCCTTTCGGCTTTTAACTTGAGGCAAGACCCTCGTTCACCTTACCCTGGCCACGGCTCCGAATTGGGCCATCAAATTTTAGCAGAGGTGGGGGGGGCAGATAGAGAAGTTGGGACCAGAATGTTCAACTACCATTTGGACAAGAAGAAAATTTCCTATTCTAGTAACTCTATCCTGTTCAAAACCAAATTTGCATTAATAACTATTTTCCAATTGTTATTAGCTTTAGTGTAGGCAGAAATTGAAGCAAGGGGGTTTCAATAAATGGGTATAAGCCAATTTACTGAAATCAAAGGTTTAAATAAGGGATGAGTTTTTAAGGTGGAAATGGAATAAAAATTTCATCCCTAAGAGAATAATTTCACTGACATGACCTGAACGCACATTGGGATCAGAAGATTTAAAACAGTAATCCAATCAAGGAAAAGAAGACGTCTTGCAGATTATCCCATTTCACATTCTTGTAATGCCAAATAACACAAGGTTGAGAGTGGCCACGAGAGAAAGGCTCCATTGGAGAGGAGGAGACCATCATCAATTTGTGATCTGAGGTGCCTAGAGGACCACTGACATTGAATGTGTAATTTGAAGGATTGTTTGTGAGAAAAAGGTCAAGGGTGTTGGGTATGTGGTTAGGAATATCTGGTAGGTAAATGAACAAGCTGAGTGAGGCCATTAGCATTTGCAAAAGCCTTGGCATCTCAGCCAAGTGGGTTCAGAAACCAAATGGAAGCCAGCTGGAGTTGTGAATATTAAAATTGCCAAGAGGAATGATCTCGCTGTTAGGATAAGTAGATTGGAGTTGGGAGAACAATAGAGGCAACATATGAATTTGACAGAGTGAGGTAGAGATATAGCCAGAAGAAATCAAAAAAGAAGAGATTGTAAATTAGGAAGTCTCTGACAAAGAATTTCAGAGAAGACATATACACAAGTACTGCCTTTTGAAGTGAAAGGAATCATTGAGCAAGTTATTTGGGAAACTGTAACGAGTAGTGATAAAAGACCTGATGATTGGGATATTATCTCAGAAAAATAAGTGGGACTTGGCAGACACTGTAGAAAGAAATGGACATCATTGAGAATGGAGGTGCCTCCGTAGCCAGGTGGGAAGGAGCAGCAGTGCGTAGCACACGCTTCTTGATTAGACCGAGGTTCGAGCCCGTCACCACCAAATACAGAGAATGCGGAAAGGTCAGGGAATGACCACTGCATATCCCGGAGCAGTATGGCCTTAGTTGCTAATGCTCCTAAAAACCAAATAACAAACAAACAAACGTTGAGAATGGAACTAAGACCACATATTTATGAAACAAATGAAAAAGTTTTTGGGAGGTTTATCTTTTTGCAGTTAAGGTTTTTTTCTATTAATTTGAATATTCATAATGCATTCCATATAAAAAGCAGAGGGGCTCATGTTGTATGAGTCAGTGAAGTTTTTGGATATGGCGTACACATAACAAGGACCAATTTTATCTATTAAGCATGTTTTAACAGAATGTCCAAATTTTAAAAGTGCATATTATCGCTTTTAACCATCTGACTGAGACTTATATACTCAGTTGGATTTTATCTGACAATAACTGTGTGAGAGTAGTTAATTTTTTACGTGCTGTCCATATGTATACGGCCACTCCCAGGCTTACGTAATACTCGAATTACAGAAATTTGACTTTACGTAAGTTTTTGCCAGCCGGTGCAAACTTACAAAAATGTGGAAACTTATTTTGCATCTCATAGGAATAAATGGAGGTATCATGAAAATATCATAATGTGAAGCCAATAACACCTTTTTTTTTTTTTTTTTCTTTGTAATTCGTTCCAAAACCTTGGAAGTTGAAATTTTTGCCATATAACTAAGCTATTTATGTCTCTAAAAGGTCAGTTTCTCAATATCTCAATTTTTTTTCATAAATTTAAATTCTTCCTGGCGGATTATAACCTTCTACATTTTTGCCCCATTAAAACAAAAAAAAATAAAAATCGTCATCATACATAGCCCAGTTCCTTGACATAATGTGGGGCAACAATGCCACCTGCATACACACTACTTGGGGCCTCCTTGTCACTAGCTTGTGGAGAGATATACTAGCTGATTCGGATGCTAAAGAGTTACCAATTTGAATGCTCCCCAAAGAGTTACCAATCAGTTCAGTCCAGTGGACTTACTACTGGCCAGCCTACAAAAAGCATTCTAGAGCTGTACCCTCAAAATATAAGGAATACCGGATCTTACTGTGATGTCACTCATACTGCATAATGGAATGGATGGGATTGCTGAAGTTTTGCTCTGGAGACTAAGCATGAGTTTCAGCACTTCAAAGCTACAATAAGCAATATTGTATTGCATCAAATGGTGAGAGTCATCTACCACCTAGACAAAGAGGTGCAACATTTCTCTTTGTGATGTGGATACCACACCATGACACCCTGCTATGTTGTTTCAGAGAGGTGCAGCCACACTATGACCCTCTGATGCATGTTTTTTTCTCACAGAGGTTGTCAGTTCCAGTATACTAGTGCCGTGTTTCAAGTCTTGCACTTGAAGGGTCTACTTGGGATTACTCAGTCTTGCTACCATGAAGGTGCATGCAGAGGATTTGGTAGTTACAGAATAACATTACTTCACCTAAATTTAGTCCACTTGACTTGCAAGTGGTACCTCAATATTAGTTCACCAGTGCTTTTGACTCCAAGGTAGCAAACACTAGCCTGCCATACCTGGAAGAATATCTCTGACAAGCTTCGGGCCAGAAGCATTATGATGTTATCGTTATAATAGTATTTTTAGTATTCTATGCCTAACAACACTTTCTCATTGCCAAATTCAAGATTACTGTACTACTGGATGAGGGGCATTTTGCAGTTGTGGCCTGCTGAGTACGAAGGGTTTATTTGAGGTGTCTGTAACATATTACTTGTTACAGACACCTCAAACTTAACATAGACATACACTTTTTTCCACCAGCTCTTCAATGTGAAGATTCCAGCTGCAAAGAAAGTTTTTTTTTTTTTTTTTTTTTTTTTCTCTCTCTCTCTTTCTTTCCTCTTGTTCCTCGCGAGGAGTGGATGCCAACAAACTTCTTTTTCAGATTAAGAAATAAGGTGAAAGTCTGATGGTTCTAGATCTGGTGAATTTGGATCCAAGTTTCTGTTAGGAGAGCTAGCTCAGAGTTGGGAGAACATGCAGTGCAGCCATGACAGTGTCAGACTTGTTATCCTGTTGAAACTGGGGCTTATTATGAAACATATTATGCAGACCTCGTGAGGTCTGCATAATGTTTCATTCATTATCTTGAGCATAGTACCACACAGATGCTAGGTTACTCGGGGTTCCTACTACCCATATGCAGTACTTTGCATTTGTCAATGTTAAAGTTCAGTTGCCACCTCTCAGCCCATCTGCCCAACTTTTCTAGATCCTGTTGCAGTATCATACTGTCATTAACAACCCTGCCAACTATCATATTGTCTGCAAATTTGGACATTAAGCCTGATATATACCTTCATCAATATCATTAATAAATATAGAAAACAACAATGGGCCCAATGCCAAACCCTAGGGGACTCCACTAATAACATTAGTCCATGTAGAGCAGTGTCATTGATCACCACTCTGTCTTCTCCCACTCAACCATCCCTTTATCCATAGCAGCAACTTATCCTTAATACCATACTGCTACAATTTGTACAGCAGTCTTCCATGCACAACAGTATCAAAAGCTTTCCTGAAGTCCTAGTATCAACACTATTTTTTGCATCCAGTTTCTTTGTAACTGCATCATAGTATGCAATTGAATTGGTCAGACAAGACTTCACCTTAACAAACCCATGCTGTTTCTGAACTATAACTGCAGCCTTGTCTAGATGATCCTGCAACATTTCTTTAACCAGTGATTCCATAATTTTCCCCAGAACAGAAGTTACACTAACAGGTCTGCAATTACTCATAATCCCCTTTGTGAATAGGAGATACACTTGCACATCTCCAGTCTGTGGAGTTCTCCCTTGAATTCAAGGATGCTCTCATAATTATGGCTAAGGGTTTGCTTGCTTACTTCTTTTGCTGCCTCCTTTAATATAACTAGATTGATCCCATCCACCCTAGTTGCCTTATGTTTAGCTTCAAAAATTTCTCCTCCACTTTGTGTTCAATTATTACAAAATTCGTTAGCTCCCTGCTACAGTTTCATAAATATTTGACATTTCCCCTCTCTACAGAATTCCTCATGTGTGACTGTAGATGCAAAATACTCATTGTTTGTCAGCTACCTGAGCAGGATCATCAATAGTTGGACCAGTCTTTGCTGTTTTTCTTTTAATTCTTTGCCAAAGATTTCTCGCAATCTGCCTTCGCTTGCCTAACCTACTTCGTGATTTTATTAAAGACTTCTGTGTCACCACAAAAGTCTAGCTAATGTGGGAGTGACCAATCCACAAGTTCCACTCAAAACTGTGAAGTTAGAATCCCCTATTATAAGATATTCTGATTTATTGGCCCACTATATTTCTCTCTGCAGTTGTACTCATCAGTGTCATTAGGCCTATAACACACTTGTACTCTCATTTTTGCTTTCCCACTGCTTATATCACACCAAACTGACTCAACTTATGGACTGAGACAGTATTTAAATTCTATACAGTGGGACCAACTGATGATGTTACCAACAGCAAATTCAAAATGGGAAGCATTCAAAGAACTTATCTTGGAAGCTACTAGGCTTTACATACCAACTAAGAAATATTGTTCAAGGTTTAGGCCAAAATGGATGTCAGATGAACTAATGAGGCATATGGCAGAGAAGAAAAATGCATGGGATACTTACAAATTAACACATGACACAGAAGCCTATGATAGATACAAGTTGATATGCAACCAAGTTACAAAGGAGGTTAGGCAGGCGAAGGCAGATTACGAGAAATCCTTGGCAAGGGATGCAAAGAAAAACAGCAAAGAGTTCTTTACTTATGTAAACTCTAGAAGGAAAGGGATGAATCAGATTGGTCCTCTTGATATTGATGGGTCAAGTGTTGATGATCCTGCTCAGGTAGCTAACAAACTAAATGAATATTTTGCATCGACATTCACACATGAGGAGTTATTCAGCGAGGGGAATGCCAGAGGTGTATTCAACTCTAGCAGTAAGTTACAGAATCTTGAAATAACTGGGAGTAAAGTGGAGGAGAAACTGTTGAAGATAAACACAAGAAAGGCACCCGGGGTGGATGGGATCTATCCAGTTATATTAAAGGAGGCAGCAAAGGAAGTAAGCAAACCCTTAGCCATAATTATGAGAGCTTCCTTGGACTCAGGGGAGGTACCCATAGACTGGAAATGTGCAAATGTGACCCCAATTCACAAAGGAGGATCAAAGGCTGACACAAGTAATTATAGACCTGTGAGCTTAACTTCTGTTCCAGGAAAATTAATGGAGGCACTGGTTAAAGAAGCACTGCAAGATCATTTAGACAAGACTTCAGTTATAGCTCAGACACAGCATGGTTTTGTTAAGGGGAAGTCTTGCCTGACCAACTTGATTGGATACTATGATGCAGTCACAAAAGAACTGGATGCAGGGAATAACTTTGATATTATATACTTGGATCTTAGAAAGGCTTTTGATACTGTTGCACATGGAAGACTGCTACACAAATTGGAGCAGTGTGACATTGGAGGCAAATTACTGCTATGGATAAAGGGGTGGTTGAGGGGGAGAAGACAGAGTGGTAATCAATGGACACTGCTCATCGTGGACTGATGTTATTAGTGGAGTCCCTCAGTGTTGGGTCCATTATTGTTTTCTGTATTTATAAATGATATTGATGATGGTATATCGGGATTAATGTCCAAGTTTGCAGACGATACAAAGGTTGGCAGGGTTGTCAAGGACACTACTGACACTATGCTGCTGCAACAGGATCTGGAAAGGTTGAGCAGATGGGCTGAGAGGTGGCAAATGAAGTTTAACATTGACAAATGTAAAGTACTACACATGGGAAACAGCAACCCCAGAGCAACATATCAACTCTGTGGTACAACACTGACAGTGGTAGAGAATGAAAGGGACTTGGGGGTTGTTGTGCAGGCAGATATGAAGTTCTCTGAGCAGTGCAGACGGGCTGCAAGAGTAGCTCATGGAGTATTGTCAATGATATACAGGAATTTTTCCAGCAGGGATAAGGAGGTGATTATTCCATTGTATAAGGCGATGGTCAGGCCACACCTAGAGTACTGTATACAGGTCTGGAGGCCTCATTTCAAGAAGGATGTAGAGCTGCTGGAACGAGTACAGAGAAGGGCAACAAGATTAGTGAATGGAACAAAGGGGTGCTCTTACGAAGAACGGCTTAAGTTTTGCAAATTACAGTGTCTGGAGACTAGGCACCAGCGAGGTGATCTGATAGAGGTGTATAAAGCCTTGAATGGTTTAAGCATGCTCAATGCTGATGGGATTCTTCCTCTAGCTCAGAATAATCACATGAGAGGGCATAAATTCAAATTGAGGAAAGAGAGATGTAGGATAGACGTGCGGAAATTTGCCTTTAGCCAGCGGGTGGTTGGTTGGTGGAACAGACTTCCATCCCTTGTGGTGGAGGTTGATAGCCTAAATAAGTTTAAGGCTCAGCTGGACAGGTATTTTGAACGAACGGAGGGGTGAAGTGGAAGTGGGTTTTTTTTTTTTTTTTTTTTTTTGGCTGATGCTGCATAAGCTTGCTTTCTTGCATCAAATGCCTCTACTAATGCTAATGCTAAACATTGCACTGTTGGTCCATGTCATCTGGATTCAGTCTTGGATTTTATGTTTTGTAAATAACAGAATAATCTTGTCCCTTCCTATCTTGTCTGTCCTTTCTGTATACATTGTACTCCCCAAATTCAAATTCTGCACTCCTTATATCTGTGTGACACCACCTCTATCCCAATAATATCTGCCTTTTATGCCTTCACCAGCACTTAAAATTCATCTAAGTTAATTACTATACTCATAGTATTGGTGTTACATGCAAGTATATATGCACCTGTTCTTACTGTTAGTTACCCTAACACAGCCCATCTATGTACTTGTTTCATGATGACTCCCTCAACTTCTCAAAAAAAAACTGATGCCATTGCCTTGGTTTTCTTTGGAGGGATGGAAGATCTGCATTTCTACTGACTCATGTCATATCCATGGTCACAAACCTTACAAGGAAATTTTCTGGATCTGTTTGAAAAATAAACAAATAATCTCAACTTGACAACTGTTGTGCATTTTTGGTTTGCTGTCAACAACTTTGGGATCCATCTTGCTGACACCTTTTTCATAGTGAGAACCTCTATTATTATGTGGCACACATGTTCCAATTAGAAATCCTAGATGCTGGAAATGTACTGAACTGTTACCAGATCATTCACACTGTCAACACGTTTTGGAGTGATGGATGTTCCAGGTCTTCCACAGTGGGTTATCTTCCAGGCTCTCTTTCCTCCTCATTTAAATTCTGCTGCTTCCTTCTTTAAGGACATCCTCTCCCAATGTTGTAATCATATCCTCATGAATTGCCTTTGTCATTATTCCCTTTTTTCCCCAATTTGGATGACTGCACAGGGACTGATTTTGTTCATCTTCCTTCGTTCATACTTTTTTTTTTTTTAAACTTCAGGAACTGTAATTAAAAAAAAAATTTATTGAAACTGCATAAAACTTGGTGGGTTACTATTTGAAGTATTATACATTACGTGCAGAAATTTTTAACAGTGTACCAGCCAGTAACATTTCATACTGAGACCACAAACTAATCACCCATTGTATATACACTGAGTGATCATTGAATTATGACTATCCCTGTGAAAACTGAATGCAACCCATTGACCACGTGAGATACGAGAGTGCGCAGTTAGTCGACCTTCGTAGCATAGATAAGGTGTCAGTGGTTCAGTAGGTAGTAAAATTCCGAGCGTGATGGGTAAAATGAAGAATTTATCGGACTTTGATAAAGGACAGATTGTGGGTGCTCGAGAAGCTGGTGCCTCGATTTCCCAAATGGCTGAACTAGTGGAGTGTTCAAGAGCCGCCGCTGTTAAAGTTTACCTGGGCGGGCATCAAAATGGTTAAACAACGACCCGACAGCAAAACTGCAAAGGTCAGCAAAAGGTTGATGTTAGAGGTGAGCGCCGGGTCAGACGACTTGTACAGGCAAACAGGCGCAGCACTGTTCAAGAGTTGACTACCCAATACAACATGGACCAACCTGGAACAATATATGGCATGACCATGCGTCGCACGTATGGGCTATACCAGCAGATGACTTCTGCAGCATCCTCTCCTAACCAAGGTTCATCGGCGTAAAAGACTCGCCTGGTGCAACGAGCATGCAAGTTGGACGTTAGACTGGAAGAAGGTGTGCTGGTCGGATGGGTCTCGTTATTTACTCCACACCGTGGATGAACGTGTACGGATTTGGTGTCAACAACGTGAGGCTCTTGATCCATCATGTATGGTATCAAAAGTGCAGGATGGTGGAGGCAGTTGTATGGTGTGGGGCATGTTTCTCTGGCAGGAACTTGGACCCCTGGTGCATGTGGAACAACGTATCAATGGTCTCCGCCTATGGTCAACTGCTTGCTGGACTGTGTACACCCTGCTATGTTACTCTTTTTCCCGAATGGCGATGGTGTCTTCCAAGATGACAGTGCCCTGAGCCATCGGACACTTGTTGTGCAGAAATGGTTTGAAGAACACAGTTCTGACTTCCAGCATATCGGTTGCCCTCCAAACTCCCCTGATATCAATCCCACAGAGCACTATGAAAAGGCATATCAGCCGTCTGGATACACCAATTGCCTCCATACCTTCATTGCTAGCCACATTACAAACAGCTTGGTTGACCTTACCTCCCAAATGCTTCCAACATCTTGTTGAATCAATACCACATCAGATAGCTGCTGCATGGAGAGCAAAAGGAGGGCCTACGAAGTATTAGGTAGGTGGTCATAATTCAGTGATCACTCAGTGTATGTTGCTTTAAATTAATGTAAAAGAATTTTTTTATATTTTCACTTTCTTAGGTAATTTGTGTTAACAACTGAGCCTTAAAAATTACTATCCAGTTACTGATATGACTCAATTTTTATCTTTAATAGGACCTTTTTCAGTTTTAACTGGTGTATCTAATCTATTGCTTGTGCTGGAAACTGGAAAATCATCGTTTATGAGACATTTTGAAGCACAGTATAATGCTGATGGTAAACCTTTTCTTGAAGATTTCATCTAGGGTGTAATAAAATTTTTGTTTTTATATAATAATAAAATAGAGTTTATTTATATAGTAATTTACTATTATAGTGAGCAACTATTACAGGTATTGTGTAGCACAAGTTCTAATAGAAAATAATTTTTGGTTACAAAAGTGCAAATTTTTTTTCTGTTTCTGTATTCATAATTTTATTAAATTTTAGAAGTCAACAGAAAATGATTTTGGCAGAACAATCTTAATTTAACTGATCTCCTGCTGCTGGGCTTGATTTAATTTTGTCACATCTGGTTTGAACTCTGAAAAAATTTTTTCAGTTTGTGAGCTGTATTTGTTGAAAATTCAGTAGAATTGTGAAAGCTTTGTTAGACCTTGCTGGCCCTTGAAGTTGTCACAGACATTCTCTCAAATATGTCAGACAAGATGTACTTGCTACCTGAGAGTCTAAAACGCTGATGGAACTGATATTGGGGTGACATTCAAGTCAAGTGGACCCAATTTTGTTGTTGTTGTTGTTGTTGTTATTTGGTTTTTAGGAGCATTAGCAACTAAGGCCATATTGCTCCGGGGATATGCGGTGGTCATTGTCTAACCTTTCCGCATCCTCCGTATTTGGTGGTCACGGGCTCGAACCCCGGTCTAATCAAGAAGCATGTGCTACGCACTGCTGCTCCTGCCCACCTGGCTACGGAGGCGCCATGGACCCAATTTTGCCGAAGTCCGGACGGTCTCTGATATCCAAATCCTCTGCTTGCATCTTTGCAATGGTGGGACTGTTAGTAATCCTGGGTATAACCTCCATGTAAAAATACACTGTGGGTGACCACCCAGGTGTGACCAATGTAAGCAGGGGTCGAGGTGTGGCGCCCACACCACATGGAGGAATGTCGCCCCCCTCTGTGTTACCAGGCAATACTAGGTGGTAGATGACTTATCAACCAGTGCAGTACCATCACTTTGCTAATTGAAGGCTTGAAGTGGTGGAACCCATGTTTAGTCTTCAGAGCTAAGCTCCGGTCAACCCTTCACCATCTCTTCCATCATGCAGTACGTCTGGTGAGCTTTGAGGTTATGATTAACATCATGATGAGGTGCAATCTTCCTTACATTTTGAGGGTACAGCTCTAAAACGATGTTTGCAGGCCGGTCACTAGTTAGTACACCGGACTGAACCTATTGGTAACTCTTTAGGAGGTTTCCGGATCAGCTAGTGTATAATCTTGCTACCTCTACTCTAACAGGATTAGCATTAGTAGAGGCTTTTGATGCAAGAAAGCAAGCTTATGCAGCATCAGCCAAAAAATAAAATAAATAAATAAATAAATAAAAAAAAAATAACCACTTCCACTTCAGCCCTCTGTTTGTTCAAAATACCTGTCCAGCTGAGCCTTAAACTTATTTAGGCTATCAACTTCCACGACAAGGGATGGAAGTCTATTCCACCAAAAACCACCCGCTGGCTAAAGGCAAATTTCCTCACGTCTATCCTACAGCTGTCTTTTCTCAATTTGAATTTATGCCCTCTTAGGTGATTATTCTGAGCAAGAGGAAGAATCCCATCAGCATTGAGCATGCTTAAACCATTCAAGGCTTTATACACCTCTATCAGATCACCTCGCTTGGGCCTAGTCCCCAAACACTGTAATTTGCAAAACTTAAGCCTTGCTTCGTAAGACACCCCTTTGTTCCATTCACTAATCTTGTTGCCCTTTTCTGGACTCAGCATCTCTACATCCTTCTTGAAATGAGGCCTCCAGACCTGTATACAGTACCCTAGGTGTGGCCTGACCATTGCATTATACAAGGGAATAATCACCTCCTTATCCCTGCTAGAAAAATTCCTATAAATCATCAACAATACACCATGAGCTACTCTTGCAGCCCGTCTGCACTGCTCAGAAAACTTCATATCTGCCTGCACAACCACCCCCAGGTCCCTTTCATTCTCTACCACTGTCAGTGTAGTACCACAGAGTTGATACGTTGCTCTGGGGTTGCTGTTTCCCATATGTAGTACTTTACATTTGTCAATGTTAAATTTCATTTGCCACCTCTCAGCCCATCGGCTCAACCTTTCCAGATCCTGTTGCAGTAGCATAGTGTCAGTAGTGTCCTTGACAATCCTGCCAACCTTCGTATCGTCTGCAAACTTGGACATTAAGCTTGATATACCATCATCAATATCATTTATAAATACAGAAAACAATAATGGACCCAATACTGAACCCTGAGGGACTCCACTAATAACATTAGTCCACGATGAGCAGTGTCCATTGATTACCACTCTGTCTTCTCCCCCTCAACCACCCCTTTATACATAGCAGCAATTTGCCTCCAATGCCACAGTGCTCCAATTTGAGCAGCAGTCTTCCATGTGCAACAGTATCAAAAGCTTTTCTAAGATCCAAGTATATAATATCAGAGTTATTCCCTGCATCCAGTTCTTTTGTGACTGCATCATAGTATCCAATCAAATTGGTCAGGCAAGACTTCCCCTTAACAAAACCATGATGTGTCTGAGCTATAACTGAAGTCTTGTCTAGATGATCCTGCAGTGCTTCTTTAACCAGTGCCTCCATTAATTTTCCAGGAACAGAAGAAACTCACAGAAGTTAAACTCACAGGTCTATAATTACTTGTGTCGCCCTTTGATCCTCCTTTGTGAATTGGGGTCACATTTGCACATCTCCAGTCCATGGGTACTTCCCCTGAGTCCAAGGAAGCTCTCATAATTATGGCTAAGAGTTTGCTTACTTCCTTTGCTGCCTCCTTTAATATAACTGGATAGATCCCATCCACCCCAGGTGCCTTTCTTGTATTTATCTTCAACAATTTCTCCTCCACTTTACTCTCAGTTATTACAAGATTCTCTAGCTTACTGCCAGAGTTGAACACACCTCTGGCATTCCCCTCGCTGAATAACTCCTCATGTGTGAATGTCGATGCAAAATATTCATTCAGTTTGTTAGCTACCTGAGCAGGATCATCAACAGTTGACCCATCGATATCAAGTGGACCAATCTGATTCATCCCCTTCCTTCTAGAGTTTACATAAGTAAAGAACTCTTTGCTGTTTTTCTTTGCATCCCTTGCCAAAGATTTCTCGTAATCTGCCTTCGCCTGCCTAACCTCCTTTGTAACTTGGTTACAGATCAACTTGTATCTATCATAGGCTTCTGTGTCACATGTTAATTTGTATGTATCCCATGCATTTTTCTTCTCTGCCATATGTCTCATTAGCTCATCTGACATCCACTTAGGCCTAAACCTTGAACAATATTTCTTAGTCGGTATGTAAAGCCTAGTAGCTTCCAAGATAAGTTCTTTGAATGCTTCCCATTTTGAATTTGCTGTTGGTAACATCATCAGTTGGTTCCACTGTATAGAATTTAAATATTGTCTCAGTCCATCGTAGTCGCCTTTACGAAAGCAATAACCCTTCCCTTTACCCCTAATGGTAGTTACCTCTTTGAGTAAATCCCACTTCAGCACACTGTGATCACTGCCACCTAACGGTTCATTTACCTGCAGATTCTTAATGCATGAAGAATCACTACTGATAATCAAATGAAGAGTATTACTCCCTCTAGTTGGCTCCTGAACATGCTGATGTAGAAAACAATCATCCAATAAATCCACAAAAGCCTTGCTAGTGTGTGAGTGACCAGCCCTCAAATTCCAGTCAATATCTGGGAATTAAAATCCCCCTTTATAAGACTCTCTGATTTACTTGCCCACTCTATTTCCCTGTACAGTTTCTTATTATACTCATCAGAGTCATTAGGCCTATAGCACACTCCTACTCTCAATTTTGATCTCCCAATGCTTATGTCACACCAAACTGACTCGTCACTGCACTGTCCAGCGATGTCGACTGGCTTCACTTCCTTGGATTTTATGTGTTTCTTAACTAATAGCATAACCCCTCCTCCCTTCCTATCCTTTCTGTAGACATTGTACTCCCCAAATTCCAGTTCTGCATTCCTTATATCTGTGTGACACCACGTCTCTGAAATCCCCACAATATCTGCCTTTGATGTTTTGAGTAATACCTCAAATTCATCAAATTTATTTACTAAACTCCTAGCATTGGGGTACACACAAGTATACATGCACCTGTTCTTTTTCTTAGCTACCCTAACACAACCTATGGGTTTATTTGTATCCCAATGATTCCCAGCAGTCTCTGAAATATTCTGCATCTTATTTTTCAGGCTGCAGCTCATTCCAATAGAAGCAGTGCAAGAATCACTTTCACCTCTGCCAGTGACTACTGTTAATGTATTAGTCCTTGTATCCCCCCCAATCTAGCAGTTTTCCGACCCATCTAACACTGCCTCGATAGCATCAGCAAACATTCTTGCACCCTTTCTATTTAAGTGTATCCCATCCCTGTAGAAGCAGTCTCTCCTGTTAACAAGTACAGACCAGGCGGGAAAAATATTCTACCCCTTGAGCCTTGCACAATCTTTCCAGGGCCGAATTGATTGACAGGGCTCTCATCATATACTCCCTCCTATCGTGTCTGCGTAGAATTGCAGACACTTTCAAATTCAATCCTAAATCATGGCCTTTTTTCAACAGTGACCTGTTAGTGACTGGAGGTAGTCAGAGTAGTGTGTATGTGGGTGAGCATTGTCAAGACCACGTTATGGCAAGATCTGGGTATATTCTTACCACGTGTATGCCATATCCAAAAATTTCATTACTTCCTACAGCATGTCCCACCCACTTTTTCTTACTATTGAATACACCACGAATTGTCAAACTAATAGAGTAAGCTTATCTGCCAAAAGATCTAAACCTCCCAAACACTTCCTAGTTCATTTCACAAATATACGTGGTCTCAATTCTAATCTCGATGTCCATTTCCACTTGCAGTCTGCCAAACCCCATGTACTTTTTCTGACAGTATCTCAGTTATCAGTTGATTCAACTACTGCTCATCTCAGTTGCCCATACTATTCCCTGTATGATTCTTTTTTTTCTCAAAGGTGGTACTTGTGCGTATGTCAGTTTCGATATTCCCTGTCAGAGACTTGGTAATTTGGAATCTCTCCTTTTTGATCTTCTCTGGCTTAAAATCTCTCTACCTCCTTCTGTCAAATTCATCTGTTGTCTCTACCATTCTCCCAACTCCACTAACCACTTGTGGAGTGCTTTGACTTTCTCTCTTTGCAACTTGACTTTCTCCAGTCCAACTTTCCTAACAGTGAGGTAATTTTCCTTGGTGATTTTAATGTTCACAACACCAGCTGCCTTCCGTTTTCTAGTTACACTGACCCAGCCGGTCGACATGCTGAGGCTTTTGCAATTTCTAGTGACCTCGCACAGATCGTTCATTTATCTACCAGAATACTGGAAAACCCTAACCATACAGCCAACACGCTTGATTTTTTTCTCACAAACAACTCTTCTAAGTACATGATCAAAGTGAATGGTCCGTTAGGCACCTCAGATCACAACTTTGGTGATCTGAGGTGCCTTCTTCTTTTCCTTGGTCGGATTACTGTTTCAAAACTTCTGATGTCAACGTTTGCTCAGATTATGTGAGTGAAATTATTCTTGTAGGAATGGAATCCTTTATTCCACACTCCACTTTAAAATCTCTTCCTTTATCTAAACCTGTCTGATCAACGATCGTCAGTATGGATTCCATCAATGTTGATGCACTGGTGATATTCTGCCTTACGTTACCCATTTATGGACAAATTCAATGGAAAAGTTCAGTGAAACACATGCAGTTGCTCTTGACATCTCATGACAATCTCAAAGGCTTTTGATTGTGTATGGCATAAAAATCTTCTGAATTAGCTTCCATCTTATGGTTTGCCAACTATTTTTTGTAATTGATTATCCAGTTTTCTCTCTGATCACTCAAAACTTCCAAACTCAGTCTTGTCTTATATCTCGCAAAAAGATTCTTCTGCTGCTATGCTTATCTTTGGTGACACTCCGATCTCTTGGCAGAAGCACATTACAAATGTTGCTTTCTCTGCATCTAAAAAACTTGGTTTTCCCTTTCACTCTCAGCGTTACTTTTCTTCCAAACAACTGTTCACCCTGTACAAATCGCAAATGTGCCCTAGCATGGAATATTGTTCTCCCATCTGGGGTGGTGCTTCCTGGGGTGGTTCTACCATCACTCACTGAGGGTGATGGTAGATGGCTCTCTCTCTCTTCTAACTTCGCCACTAATGCTGGTGTCCCCAAGGTTCAGTTCTCTTCCCCCCCCTCTTTTCCTCTTGTATATTAATGACCTTCCATTGACTGTAAATCCTATCCATAGTTTTGCCGATGATAGCACATTGCATTCCATTTTGAGAAACCTTGCCCTGCTCAGTCAGATTCAACTTCTCGAATATCTGCTACCAATTACTTAAATGCTGATCTCGGGGTAATTCTCCAGTGGGACAAAGACAACTTAGTTGATTTCAATCCTTCCAAACTCAGTCTTGTCTTATATCTCGCAAAAAGATTATTCTGCTGCTATGCTTATCTTTGGTGACACTCCGATCTCTTGGCACAAGCACATTACAAATGTTGCTTTCTCTGCATCTAAAAAACTTGGTTTTCTCTTTCACTCTCAGCGTTACTTTTCTTCCAAACAACTGTTCACCCTGTACAAATCGCAAATGTGCCCTAGCATGGAATATTGTTCCCACATCTGGGGTGGTGCTTCCAAAACCTCTCTCAGGCTTCTAGGATTCCATTCAGAATAGGGCAGTTAGGTTAATTAATGACTCCTCTCTAACAGTCTCTCCACTTGCTGTCTCATAGATGTACTGTTTCTGCTGCATGCCTTTTCTTTTTCTGCAGATACTTCCATGGGCACTGTGCTTCTATAATTCCTTCTCTCTCTTTCAAAACAGTCCGAACACATGCCAACACCAGCGAACATCAATTTACTGTCCAACTCCAAACTCACTGAACCAACTTTTCATCTTCTTCACTTATTCATTCAGCTGCCGTTTTCTGGAACAACTTTCCTCCATATGTATTTCCTGTTAATTACAGTCTACAGTAGTTCAAGTCTAATGTCAACAAATATCTTCTTTCATCTTCTCAACCTCCAACCCAAGCATGGTAATAAGTACTATTGGTTCTAATACCTCTCTTGTTTAGGGTTTTCATAAAAAAAAAAAAAAAAAAAAAAAGACATTTGTTTGTCTTGTATACATGCTAGTTTTAAGAAGGTTTTTTGGTATCTTTTGTTACATTCAAAAGGTATGGGGTGCTACCCAAAAGTTCTCAATGTATTTATAAAATAAATTAGAATCGCCCTGAACCTTGTTTGCCACGTCACCTTTGGAGTAGTCCCTTTGAGAGTGTAAATACTGATCCCAGCACTTTTCCCACGACCTGAATGCATCCTGAATGTCCTTCATCGTAGTGTTCAGCACCGACTGCAGTTTGGTTTGGATATCTTCTACGCTGTCAAATCTTCGACCCTTCAGCTTGATTTTCATTTTTGGGAAGAGGAAGAAGTTGCAGGGGGCTAAGACTGGATAATAAGGGCGGGGACGATTGTCATGTTGTATGCCAAAATTGCACCACAGTGAGAGATGTATGGGTCCATGTGTTGTCATGATGAAGGACCAAGTTCTTCGTGTGCCGCTTTTCTTCCTGATAGTCTCTTTACTGCCTCAGGACATCACAGTAGAACTTTGCATTGACGTTCTGGCCAAGAGGGACAAATTCCTTATTGATAATCCCATTAGTGTCCAAAAGCAGATCAGCATGGACTTCACATTGCTCCTCACTTGTTGGTTTCTTTGGTCATGGCAAAGATGGTCTCTTCCAATGATGATTGTTGCTTGGTTTCTGGGTCATGCCCATATACCCAACTCTCATCACCAGTGACAACCTTAAAAAGGAAAATCTCTGCTAACTTCCATGCGATTCTGCTTTTGGTCTTCACTCAGTAACCGTGGCACGAACTTGGCAACAATCCTTCTCATGTTCCACTCGTCTGACAAAATCTCCTGACACGTTCTGTATGATAGTCTTACAATGCCACAAATTTCGTGGATGGTTTGCCTGTTGTTTTCACGGATTGCCACCCGAACTTTTGTGAAATTTTCCGGGGTGATGCTTAATGATGGATGCCCAGAGCAATTGTCATCAACCGACATTCGACTGTTTTTAAAATGGTTTAACCAGTAGTAGACCTGCGTCTGGCCTAAAGCATTGTCACCAAAAGCTTGTTTCAACTTCATATGGGTTTCTGCTGCTTCATCGTTAAGAAGGAAACAAAACTTGATGCAAGCACATTGCTCAATCAATCAGCCATTGCAACACTCACAAACTATGCAAAACACACTGCCAAAGAACTGCAAATAAATATTCAATGACTATCCAGCCCGATGCCATGTGGCACACTGATTCACAAAGGATGCATGCAGTTTTACCTAGTGCCACAAGTCTGTACTAGGTGTAGTTCTCGCACATAATTCAAATTTCGGGAATATTTGGGTAGTACTTCGTTTATCATGCATCCTCAGGTTTTTTAGAACTTAATGGTGCAAACTTGAACTATTGGTACTTATGTATTTAGTTCCAAGAAGTATTCTTAGTTTGTTTCCCATTTTATTCTTCATCCTAGTAGTTGTTCCTAGATACACTGACCGAAACTACACTTCATTTTACTGAAAACTTTTTTGTTGTAAACTGAAACAGTGATTCTTTTTAAATTGCTACTTAAAGTTCCCTTGAAATTTTGCCATTCTTTATCTAAAGTTTGATTAGTATCAAACACTTTATGCTGAAATGCTCTTCTGTAATTAAGAGGGTATGACTCAAGTAGAATTCTGGTAGCCATCTTTTACCATTGTAAGTTTTGCCTTTCTCTCCTTGTTTTATTTCTTGCTGTACTATTTTAATGTGTTAGTTATCAGTTCTATTTTCTTTATCAGTTTCTATCTGTAATTTTTAAGATTTAAGGGGGTTTTTTTTTCCCTTTTTTTTTTTCCTTCAAATAGCCTAAGTCACATGCATATTTAGTCTTAAATTTTTCTCCACGTCTTTACTAGATTTTGCTTCTCAACTAGTGAGTTTCTTCTATCTAGTTCTAAAAGCAATTACTGCCCTTCTTTGCACTATATTTTACTGCTAGAGTAAATTAATATACAATTATTGTTTTTCTGTAGCTCTTCTATATTCATCTTCTTTAAGTCAGGTTACCTCCACTTGAAGTGGAGCGGAGAACCTAACCTTTTTTCTTTAGAATCACAGTCATATTTAGAAATACATTCATTAAAAAATCAAACAACGTTTTATTTTCCTTTCAAATTTCTTCCATCTTTAAAAGATTCATCACTATTATTACCTGTTTACCGTTCATCACATAACTATTGTGCACTGTTCTTTACTCATAAATACACATAATGCCAACCAATGACTACACAGTAGCTTGTCATCTGTCGCGCTCCCCACCAATCATTTCATCATTTGCCACACCTACCTGTCAATCAATATATTCTTCTCGATTTTGGCTCCAGACCGATAATACCTACCATCTGTTTACCGAGCGAGCAGCGCTAGAGTCCGGTGTCTGGAAACTAATTTTCCACACAAGTTATCCAACTTTTCTCATCGTTCTAGTGTTGGCTTTCGTTACCTTAGCCCAATTGCCTAGATGTGACTTTATTGGAGTGATAGTTTTAGGTGTGCTTCTCAGATGATTGTTCCTTGAAATAGGAAAAGTGTTTTGAGTTACTTCTCATTGGTTAATGTTCAGAGTAGTGAGAGACAGTAAAGGTATGCAGATATACATTGATCTGACTTGCTGTAACTGTATGCAGTTAGAATAAGTCTGATTTTAATTTGTGATCATTCAGTTACTGAAAAAATTGTTGTGTTTTTTTTTTTTTTTTTTTTTGAAAACACTGAATGATTACCTGCGGTTGGATGAAAATTGATGGTACTGCCTAGGAGGAATTTAAAGCTGAAATCTTTATTGTTAGTCAAGCGTGATAAACACCTAACCTTTTTAAATCTGAGAATGCTGTGTTTTAAAGGAGTTTTCTAACTAGGAAAATTTGTAACATGAGAAATTTTGGTCAAGAATTTTAGGTCTTGTTATTTCTCTGATGGGATTGGTAAAAGCAAGATGCCAATTTTGCAGTGCTGCATGCCAGGCTGATAAGGGATTTTTTTTTTTTTTTTTTAAATTTTTGGCATAATTATTGAAGAGATCAATTTTTGGAAATTTGGCTGTCCCAATTGTGGTCACATAGTTTACTAAGGGGAGAAAAAAATTCATTCCAGATGTTTCTGCTGATCAAGTTAACTTATTGATTTGGTAATGTTCGTGGTGATTTTGGATTATTTCTTGATTCAAATTTTTTTTCATTCTATGTTAATCAGATAAAGCTTAAATTATTTACAAAATGTGTTAATTCCCTCTTCAAATACTTAACCACTTAACTCTTCCTCCATGTTATACTGTGTTGAAGCCATATCACTGGTGAAATTCAAATTACAAGGATTATTCTTAGTTGGGGTTGCATTTCCAAATCACTAAAAGAGGACAATTTCCAAGAATTGGGTTAAAAAAAGTTTGGGTTAAAAAAAAAAGAATACAGTTGTGCCCCCGTATCCGCTGGTTCAGTTACCCACGGTTAACCACGGGAAAAAAAAAAAAAACGAAAAACTTAACACGTACTATACTCGCGTGTCCAATACGATGCTTGCCTTTATTTTTTACAATGTCTCGTATGGTTTGGTTATGTTATGTTATGTTATGTTATTTGTTTGTTTGTTATTTGGTTTTTAGTAGCATTAGCAACTAAGGCCATATGGTTTGGTCACCAACATTATAAGGGTTCTTTGGAGATTTAATGGATGCAACATATTCAAACTTTTGAATAATTTTCAAGTTTTTGTTTAATTGAAAGCACAACTCTTGCATTTGCCCATCATTTTTGCGATTTCTAAACCAAATAAAAAAAAAATCCTATATCCCTGACATAAATAACAAAACAATTTGTCCTTTTGCATTGCAATGGAGCACAGCAATCGACACAATGCACTAAATCAAACAAAACATTTGCTTATTTATTTATTTTATTTTATTATTTTTTTTTATTTTGAGCGGTAGGTGTGAAGACAGCGGGGTTTGCAAGATAATAGGTAGACTAATCTCCCAATGACGACTTATAACACTGGTTCTTTTTGCTTATTTACGACTTGCAAAATATCTGTTCATACCTCTTCTAGTTATTACATGAATTTTTTTTTTTTTTTTTAAATTTGGAGTCTTGAAGTTTCCCAGTAAATCAAAGAGTCTGCTACTTTATTATTTAAAAAAATTCCTGTTTATACTCCGACACGACAACCATGTCAGTAGAGTGTACAATAAATTGTCAATACAAATATTTATCATTTTAGTAGTCACGGGCTTGAACCCCAGTCCACTCAAGGAATGCGTGCTATGCACTCTCGCTCCTGACCACTGGGCTACGTCAGGCCTTACCATATTTAATGTTGATAATGTCTTACTGTGTGTTTAATTTATCAGTTAAACTTTATTATATGTATAAAATAATTATATTATTTATAATTTGTACATGAAAATCACGTTATATATGGAGTCAACAGGTGTTCACTTATATCCGCGGTTTCAGCCATCCACGGTAGGTCTTGGAACATATCCCCCATCGATATGGGGATCTTACTGTATATCATTAGAGAATGAACGAAAAAAGGTGATGCACTAATAAACCAAGTTCTAATAATCAGTATAGTACATTACAAACACATGGATAATAATACATATTTGTGTATATTCAACATTTCTAAATTTGTAAAATATTGTATTTTACAGCATAAGGGTAAAAATATATTAATAATCACCAAAAGTAATATTTTTTTTTTTTTTTTATTATTAAAACTGATACTTCCGCTATTTCTATGATCATTTATGTTTTCCTCTGTATACATATATTTTTTTTAACAATGATTAGTAAGAACATAAATAGGTAGGAAATTAGAGTAAGAAGTTTTAAAGTTAAGTAAAAATGATGTTTTTATAGTATCAGTACATTGTTTCTATCTTTTGTCCACAGACTATTAACTTAAGAACCCTCTTTATATTTACATTGTGAGAAGTTATTGTGAAAAAAAATTGTACAAGTTTTTAAGTATTCTGGGTAATGCTCTGGGCTTTTCACAATTTTTGAAAAATCGTCCTATTTTTCATGGGCTAGCAATTGATTGAATTGTTCATTTTTGCTTTCCATTTCTACAAAATTTTTCAAGCTTGTGAATTGATCAAAACATATAGCATCAATTTGAATGTCTTTAGTGATCAATTACTGGACACTATTTTGCACATTCTTCCATGTTGACTTTTCATTTAGGTTTATTCATGTGAAACATAAGTTCTTGTAGAGGTTGTAGGCACATACTGTACAGTACGGACCACTCATATGACAGGTTAGGTTCCAGACCCCTGCCGAAAAGCAAAAAGTGGAACAAAAGCCTAATAACATGTTTAAACTATCATATATTAAGTGAGCAACAGAGCTAAGCCTCAAAAATGATATGAAAATCAAATGTATATAGTACACTCATTTTCTTACGTTAATATTTTCGCCCTTAGCTTATAGTGATTGATGAATGTAAATTTAAAAAAAAAAAAAAAAAAGAAAAAAAGAATATATTTGTTGTAGGAAGGACGAAGGAGATGGGACATTTTCATCATCTGACTCATTAACAAATCTTATTCGTTTTGACAATGAAAATTTAGTTGAAGGTCTTGCAGCGATTTGTGTTGCAGTTGCCGTTGAAGATTGTTCAAGGTTAGCTGTTGCTGTCAAATGCTGTGATGGTACTTTCTTAAAGTAGGAAAACAATGAACTTTGCCTCATGAATATCCATCTCCTCTTCCTTAGAATTTCTTTATAGCATGCAATATCATCTAGAAGTCTTGCATTCACGTTAGAACTTCTTTCGAAATTTGGATCAATTCTCTCAAAAGCTGCCATCCCCATTTCTATACAGTTGATAGCTTCTTCCAATTCCTCAGTGGCCATTTCTCTAGGGACAGCAGGAATATCATCAGGATGGGACTCCCCTTTATGAAACATCCTTCTTTGCTCTTCAATCAGAAGATCTTCGTCCATTAGGGTCTCATCATGAGAGACAAACAATTATGCCACATCAGGCTCGACTTCCAATTCTAATTCCCTTGCCATTTCCACAACATTTGTAGTGACTTCCTTCACTGAATTCTGAAAGTCTTCACATTGTCCATAAGATTTGGAATTAGCTTCTTCCAAGCACCTTTCAATGTTGTTTCTTTAACTTGTTCCCATGGATCTCTAATAGTTTTTATACCATTCAAAATTGTGAAGCCCTTCCAAAATGCTTTTAATTTGTTTTGTTTATGTCCAGCTATTGTATCACTGTCTAAGGTGTTTATAGCCATAGCAAAAATTCTTCTTAAGTAATACGATTTAAACACTGCAATTACACCTTGATCCATGGTTTTTGATCTGTTTTTAATAACGGCACCCTTAAGTAAATTTTATTTTGCACCACCCCTACTCAATTTTCTTCCTGTTAGATCTGATTTTCTCTCTTCTCTCTCTCTCTCTCTCTCTCTCTCTCTCTCTCTCTCTCTCTCTATATATATATATATATATATATATATATATATCTGATAATTATAATAAATATGATATTTATTATAATAATATAATTATAAGGATGTACCTCTTTATAATGAAATAAATACTTAAAACTAGGTTCAAATTACTTGGCACCCCTGGAATGTTGTTGCGGCACCCTGGTTGAAAAACGGCACTGCCTTGATCCATAGGCTGCATCAAGGCAGTGCCGTTTTTCTACCTGTAAATACATGGTTGTATTTGCAGGTAGAAAAACATTTATCTCATTGTACAAACCAATTAGAGCTCTAGGATGGCCAGGGACATTGTAAGAAGTAAAATCTTAAAAGGAATTTTCTTTTCCTTGCAATAAGTCTCAACTGTAGGCTTAAAATAGTCTGTGAACCAATTTGAGAAAAGATCTCCAGTCATCCAAGCTTTTGAATTAGATTAATAATAAACAGGGAGGCTAGTTCTTTAGGGCCCTAGGATTTTCTGAATGATAAATCATCATAGGTTTTAACTTGCAATAACCAGCTGCATTAGCCCCGAACAAGAGAGTTAACCTGTCTTTTGCAGCTTTCAAGCCAGGCATCGACTTCTCCTCTTTAGCAATAAAAGTCCTAGAAGGCATCTTCTTCCAATATAGGGCAGTTTTGTCCACATTGAAAATCTGCTGCTTAGTATATCCATTAGTAAATACATGGTTGTATTTGCAGGTAGAAAAACATTTATCTCATTGTACAAACCAATTAGAGCTCTAGGATGGCCAGGGACATTGTAAGAAGTAAAATCTTAAAAGGAATTTTCTTTTCCTTGCAATAAGTCTCAACTGTAGGCTTAAAATAGTCTGTGAACCAATTTGAGAAAAGATCTCCAGTCATCCAAGCTTTTGAATTAGATTAATAATAAACAGGGAGGCTAGTTCTTTAGGGCCCTAGGATTTTCTGAATGATAAATCATCATAGGTTTTAACTTGCAATAACCAGCTGCATTAGCCCCGAACAAGAGAGTTAACCTGTCTTTTGCAGCTTTCAAGCCAGGCATCGACTTCTCCTCTTTAGCAATAAAAGTCCTAGAAGGCATCTTCTTCCAATATAGGGCAGTTTTGTCCACATTGAAAATCTGCTGCTTAGTATATCCACTAGATGGCTTCTTTCCTTAAACCTATTAAACCAGCCTCTGCTCGTTTCAAATTTATCCTCAGAAGCTTCCTCACCTCTCTCAGCCTTCATAGCATTGAAAAGATTTAGGGCCTTGTCCTGGATGATGGCTTGGCTTAAAGGCACGTTGTGACTGGTTTCATGTTCAGTCCACATAAGTAAAAGTTTTTCCATGTCAGCAATAAGGCTATCACGTTTTCTTATAACTTTAGTGTTCACTGGTGTAACACTTCTAATTTCCTTCAACGCTTTATCCTTAGTGTTCATAATTGTACTAACTGTTTGGCAAGCCAAACCTAGCTTATGGCCTATCTCAGCCATAGACATACTTTGCTCACTTAGTTTAATCATTTCTAACTTGGCATTTAAAGAAAGAGACTTAAGACACCCTTTTTTTTTTATCACTAGTTAAAAAAAAAAAAAGTGCGACACTTAGATGCCATTGTAATTAGCACAAAAATATTATATATAATAACTTTAAAAAGTTTGAAAGTTTAGTAAATTACCAGAATATAAAGAGATGTAGAGTGCACAAGTGCTGTAAACAAACTGAATCACCGACAATATTTTGGCGCACAAAGCCATTCTCGAACCCTCTGCTGAGCATGTCGTGCAAAAATGCTGAAAAAGCAGAACAAGCACCAAACATAACGAACATGGATATAATTGGAAACTGCCATATTAGCAGAATGCTGTAAAGCGGGACCCTATTGCATAGAGATTTCTTCTCATAAAAAAATTTTTTGCACATATCTTGATTTTGTGCGCATTTTTTTTTTTTTTTTGCAAGTAATGATTTAATTTTTAGAGGAATGAATGTTTGAGTTGAGCACTCTTCAAGAATGTTCCTCACTGATTTCAAATTGCGTAATATTCCAGCAGTTCAGTTGTATTCTCTTTCAGTGTCAATGCGGAATACACTCGTACATGAGTGTACTAACCAAAGGTATAATTCACTGAACTAGTTTTCAAAAAATATATATTACTTCAGTGTTAGAAATGTTTGAATTATCCTTTCAACACTTAGAAATAATGACAACCACTTTGTCTTGCTGTTGGAGAGGAACTGTCTTCACTGAACGTTCACAAATTATCGATATTCTTTCAAATCCTCAGTTCACCTGGTACTGATGTGAAAATGTTGATAAGTTTTAAAGATAATATTTTAGTGTCAATTTACTACTCTTCAGTTTCACTATGTACACAGTTATTTAAGATAAAGCAGGGTAGCCCATACCAATCAGGGTTTTTTTTTTTTTTTTTTTGCAACAATGTCTTCAGTTTTGAAAATACATTATTCCTTTTTTCGTTGTGCCCAATTCCTCCGAACATCATATTGCAGTTGCCAGCGGTAAATGAAATACATTTTTCTAATGAATTGTTACTAGTGTGTGCTTTTTAAGTGGTCAGAAACTACTTCTCCTGTCTTGTCTGTTGTGTTTTCTATTTCACTCAGTTTTGACTACAAACCATTTTTTGATTAACTTTCCAATCAAAATATTGAATGATTATTGGAAAAATTTTACTGAATCATGTTTACTAGCATTGGTAGAAACACCACACAATACAATATTGTTTATATTTTTTTTTTTTTTTTTTTTTATGTGAACCCCAAACACGAGAGGTATTAGAACCTATAGTACTTAGTACCGTGCTTGGGTTGGAGGTTGAGAAGACGAAAGAAGATATTTGTTGACATTGGACTTGAACTTCTGTAGATTGTAATTTTCAGGAAATACATATGAAGGAAGGTTGTTCCAGAAAACGGCAGTTGAATGAATAAATGAGGAAGATGAAAAGTTGGTTCTGTGGGTTTGAAGTTGGACAGTAAATGGATGTTGGCTGGTGGCGGCACGTGTTCGGACTGTTTTGAAAGAGAGAGCGGGAATTATAGAAGCCAATTCAGAAGAACAGTGCCCATGGAAATATCTGTAGAAGAGGCATGCAGCAGAAACAGTACGTCTATGAGAAAGCGAGTGGAGAGACTCTGTTAGAGATGAATCATTAATTAACCTAACTGCCCTCTTCTGAATGGAATCAAGAAGCCTGAGAGAGGTTTTGGGGGCACCACCCCAAATGTGGGAACAATATTCCATGGCAGGGCGGATTTGCGATTTATACAGAGTGAGCAGCTGTTTGGAAGAAAAGTAACGCCGAGAGCGAAAGAGAAAACCAAGTTTTTTAGATGCAGAGGAAGCAATATTTGTAATGTGCTTGTGCCAAGAGAGATTAGAAGTCAAGGTAATCCCCAAAAGAGATATATCCTTTTGCCTAGAAATTGGAGTGTCACTAAAGATAAGCATAGGAGCAGAAGAATCCTTTTTGCGAGATATAAGACAAGACTGAGTTTTAGAAGGGTTGAAATCAACTAAGTTGTCTTTGCCCCACTGGAGAATTACCTGAAGATCGGCATTTAAGGAATTGGTAGCAGATTTTCGAGAAGTTGAAGCTGATTGAGCAGGGCAAGGTTTCTCAAAATGGAAAGTTGAATGCAATGTGCTATCATCGGCAAAACTATGGATAGGATTTCCAGTCAATGGAAGAAGGTCATTGATATACAAGAGGAAAAGAGTGGGGGAAAGAACTGAACCTTGGGGGACACCGGCATTAGTGGAGAAGTTAGAAGACAGAGAGCCATCTACCATCACCCTCAGTGAGCGATCAGAGAGAAAACTGGATAACCAATTACTAAAAACAGTTGGCAAACCATAAGATGGAAGCTTGTTTAGAAGACCTTTATGCCAAACACGATCGAAAGCCTTTGAGATGTCAAGAGCAACTGCTTGTGTTTCACCGAACCTTTCCATTGAAGTAGTCCATAAATGGGTAACATAAGCCAGAATATCACCAGTGGATCGACACCGACGGAATCCATACTGGCGATCGTTGATCAGACGGAAGGTTTCTAGGTAGTTTAAGAGTTGGCGGTTAATTGATTTCTCCATTACTTTAGAAAGAGTAGAAGTAATTGCAATGGGACGATAATTGGATGGGAGGGATTTGTCACCCCTTTTAGGAACTGGCTGGATATGAGCAAATTTCCAAGCAGAAGGAAAAACACCTTTGGAATAAGAAAATGAAAAAAGGCGGCAAAGAATAGGAGTAAGTTCAGGAGCACAGATTTTGAGAACAAGTGGAGAAATACCATCAGGACCTGGAGCTTTCTTAGCATCAAGATTCATCAAAATCCTTCTGATATCCTTTTGACGGAAGACCACAGGAGGCATTGAATGGACCGTGTTGGGAATGGTGGGAGGTGTTTTACCAAGTTCATTAATACATGAGCTGGAAGAAAAATGGGATGCTAGCAGGTCAGCTTTATCCTTGGCTGAAGTGACAACAGAACCATCTGGTTTGGTCAGAGGTGGAAGCAGAGATGGGCAAAAGTTGCGGCCAATAGCTTTGGCAAGAGACCAGAATGCTCGGCTACCATTAGGGCAAGAAGCAAGTTTTCTACTCTTAGCCTGTTCAAACTCTAGTTTGGACTGATTAATAACTGCTTTACAATTGTTGCGAGCTTTGGTGTAGGCAGAAAATGAAACTGAAGAATTAGAAACAAGCCAATTACGATATGCAACATTCTTCTCTTGAACAGCCTTAGCACATTTATTGGAAAACCAAGGTTTAGATAAAGGACGAGATTTTAAAGTGGAGTGTGGGATAAAGGATTCCATTCCTGCAAGAATAATTTCACTGACACGATCTGAGCAAACGTTGACATCAGGAGTTTTGAAACAGTAATCCGACCAAGGAAAAGAAGAAAAGAAGTCTCGCAGGTCATCCCATTTTGCATTCTTGTAATGCCAAACAACACGAGGTTGGGAATAGCCATGAGATAAAGGTTCCATTGGAGAAGAGACAATCACCAAGTTGTGATCTGAAGTGCCTAAAGGACCTCTCACTTCGACCGTGTACTTAGAAGGGTTGTTTGTGAGAAAAAGATCAAGCGTATTGGCTGTATGATTAGGATTGTCCGGTATTCTTGTAGGTAAATGAACAATCTGTGCTAGGTCATTAGTAATTGCAAAAGCCTCAGCATCTCGACCTGCTGGGTCGGTGTGACTAGAAAACGGAAGCCAGCTGGAGTTGTGAACATTAAAATCACCAAGGAAAATTACCTCACTGTTAGGAAAGTTGGACTGGAGAAAGTCAAGTTGCAACGAGAGGAAGTCAAAGAGCTCCAAGTGATTAGTGGAGTTGGGAGAACGGTAGAGACAACAGATGAATTTGACACAATGAGGTAGAGAGATTTTAAGCCAGAGAAGATCAAAGAGAGGAGATTCCAAATTGCCAAGTCTCTGACAGGGAATATCAGAACGGACATATGCACAAGTACCACCTTTGAGGCGAAAGGAATCATACAGCGAATAATTTGGGCATCTGAGATGAACAGTAGTTGAATCAGCCGATAACTGAGATTCTGTCAGAAAAAGTACATGGGGTTTGGCAGACTGCAAGTGGAAATGGACATCGTTGAGATTAGAATTGAGACCACGTATATTTGTGAAATGAATTAGGAAATCCTTGGGAGGTTTAGATCTTTTCGCAGATAAGCTTGTTCTATTAGTTTGACAATTCATGGTGTATTCAATAGAAGAAAAAGTGGGTGGGACATGCTGTATGACGTAATGAAATTTTTGGATATGGCGTACATGTGGGAAGAATATACCCAGATCCTTGACATAACGTGGCCTCGACAATGCTCCCCGCATACACACTACTCGGACTCCCTCCAGTCACTATCTGGCAGAGTAGAGGTAGCAAGATTATACACTAGCTGATCCGGAAGCCTCCTAGAGAGTTACCAATAGGTTCGGTCCGGTGTACTAACTAGCGGCCGGCCTGCGAAAACCGTTTTAGAGCTGTACCCTCGAAATGTAAGGAATATTGGATCTCGCCACAACGTTCATCATAACCTCAAAAGTCATCAATCATACTGCATGATGGAAAAGATAGGGAAGGGTTGACCGGAACTTAGCTCTAGAGACTAAACATGGGTTCCACCACTTCAAGTGTTTTTATATTAAGTGTTTTTAGCACATCTTCACCAGAATGCTTTGCAATCGAAAAAAATGATGCCAGTCTTGGTTTTGGCACAGTCAAACCAGTTCTTGGCAACTTCAATCAGGGAAAGTAATTTTGAACAAGATTGGATGTGCAGTTTGTTGAAATTAAACTCCTATGGTATTTAATTCAGTGAAAAGCAAAAACCTTGGCAGTGGTGACAGGTTTTGTTGCTTGTTGTCATTTGCTTTTCCAAAATAAGTTTTTCAATTTTACCCAAGAACTCTAGTCTCTAATGGCTTTTGTATTTTTCTCTTTCCTTATGATGTTTTAAATCAGCAGCACCTTTATTTGCCACTGAAACGAATGTTCCAGATTTGCATCTCAAACATTTTGCTTGTTATTGTTATTTGGTTTTTTTTTTTTAGGAGCATTAGCAATTAAGGCCATATTGCTCCGGGATATGCGGTGGTCATTCCCTGACCTTTCCGCATCCTCCGTATTTGGTAGTGATGGGCTCGAACCCCGGTCTAATCAAGAAGCGTGTGCTACGCACTGCTGCTCCTTCCCACCTGGCTGTGGAGGCGCCTAACATTTTGCTTCCCAGTCATCTCAACTATGGGGCAAGATGACTGGGAAGCAAAAATTTCTTTTTTAGGTCTTCTGCAAATGTACACTTGTTTCGGCATTGTGGTTCCTATAAAATAAATAAATAAATAAAAATAATGATAAATAAATAAACTGAAAAATAACGTAATAATATTTATGAAATTTAATCAACAATAACAATGTTTTTGAATTGTTAGAATGGCCACCATAATTGCCAAATATGAACCCAGTTCAAAATTTATGGTTGTTGTGAAGGCTAAAGTGGCAGAATTAAAGCCTAAAAATCTTTGCGAACTTCAAAGAAAAAAAATTTGAAGTTTTGAATTCAGTAGGAATCAAAACCTGTCAAAAACTATCATTGAGTTTTAGAATTTCAGGAACTCATAATTTCTTCTAAATTATGAATATCTTTAGATATTCTTCAGTTTTGTTTTCCATTCATCAAAAGTTACCAAATGGACTCACCATTTCCATCATGCCACATTAAAACTGGCATAAATTTATTTTTATTTAAGTCTCTAGCAAATTTTAAATTTGTTTTCTTGGGTTAATAGTATAGTCCTATTTCTCACGTGACAATCAACAAAACAATTTTAACTTCACCTTTAATTTCTTTATTACCTGTTGATCCATAATTTCTTTTTCTTTTCTCTGGGAAATTCTTCTTATAATCTTCATGCAAAATAACTTTTAACAATTAAATTTTTTGTATTTGATTTTGGCACATCAGATTTTAGTCCTATATTTTTAACAGTGTTGGAGCTGTGCTGAATGAGTAGTATTAAAAATTTACTGCTGCCTGTGTTACTAAACTGCATGGTGTAGTTAGAGTACTTCACTCCTTTATGAAACATATCAAGATTAAAACTTTTTCCAGAAAAATCATGTAACTACTCTAATTGATTGCACATAGACATTCCTTGCTCTCAATTACTCTTAACAGCATTGCACCGAAAATTGATTATGTAAACAGTGCCTCAGCTGAACTATTGCATGTGACTGTTAACTGTTTTAAATTTCTTTTAAAATTCAAGGTTTCTATAATTTTATTTTTAATACATACAGTATTGCCATTTATATATTTTTGTGTTGTGGTATTCATTATTTGTATGACACATTAAATTTTCTGACAATAAAATTGTTTGCTTGCAAGCCAAATTAACTATGGGGGAATGAAAGTGCTGTTTGCTGGTTTATGTTAGACAGGTTAATGTTTAATAGGAGGACTTAGTGTTTATAGGAGGTCTTAGCAAGGGACTGATAAATTAGCTGCGTAATAGCTAGTTGCTGAAATTGTTTCACAGTGTTGTTGCAGGTGTATCTTCAGTACCTAATAGTCTCAAACATATTTGAGATTATTTGTCACCATAGAGACTTTATCAAGATGTCCCACTTTTTTTGCTAGAGTGGGACATGTTGCAAACTTTACCTTGGCCTCTTTGTGGTCTTCAAAGGAGCCTTTCACGCTGTATGGTGCCAAAGCATTCTGGCTAGGTCCGAGGAGGCTGGGATCTGTGCCTATCTATCATTTAATAGATGATTATTTTCAGGACAGGTGTCTCGTTGTCTCATCTGGACTGTTCTGTTGCGAGACCAGTCACCCACAGCTGCCCTCAAAGATTTGTTCTCTTACCTGTCTGTTGGGACGTTGTCTTTGATGGGTGGCTGTCAATTGAAAAAGAGAAAATTCTTAAGGTGACATTCTTAAAATTCTGCACTGACAACCTGGTTGTTTTGTTTTTGGTGTCTCCAAATGGGAGCTTGAAGAACATGCCAGTGATGTACTGTCTGACCTTAATATCTGGTGTCAGACGCACAAATTACAAATATTGATAACAAAAACCAAGCAAGTGTTGTTTAAGGGTTACTAAATTTAAACAGACCCCCCCCCTAACATTAGACTAGATCCACCAATTAAAATCATCACAAATTATAAATATTTAGGAGTCACAGTCGATGGCAGGTTTCAATTTGTCTTATTGCAAAATGTTAAAACTATAACTGGTAAACTTATTAAAATAACCAAATATTCTTGGGGTATCAAACCCTCCACTTTAAAGTTGTACTATAAATCCATTTTTATCCCAATCGTGTGTTATCCTGCAGGTGCCTGGTGCCCCTATATATCTCATGAATAAATATATCACACAGGCCCAGAGATTTTTTTCCTTCTGGCAGCTTCAAGAGCTTGTTGCATAATCCTACAGGCTTCAGCCCTAGAGGTAATAACAGGAAAATTGCCTATTAAATATGAGGTGATCGTTAATTATTTACAATATCACAGAAGAAAGGAATTATTTGTTGCATTTCAACATTTTTTTTTCTCTAAACTTTGATATACCAACTAAAGACAACATACTTAGAATAAGAAATCAGTTCGTAAGTGACTGGCAGGATGAATGGAACAATGTTATAATGGATAGTATTATGAATAAGTTCTTACCTTGAGTGGCAGAATTTAATAAACATCCTTTGGGCTGGTTTAACCCTGGCTTATATACTATCTTTTTGGTATTAGGACATAGTTTAAACTCTAAATTGTTTATTTTAGGATTGGTTGCTTCTCCATTCTGTAGTTGTGGCCTACCGGAGACTGTGCAACATCTGATAGGAAAAGGCTTATTGGAACTCACATTATAGGTTTTTTAGAGACTTCATCTTGTGCTTTGAACTGTTATGTTCCAGCGACATTTTAGAATTAACTTATTCTTCACTGAACTTGTACATAATATGTTGTTTTCTTGGGTTTGTGTCATGAAATCTTTATAGATTGGACCTGAGCTTTCTACTGTTCTGGACAAACTGTTGTTTTGAACACCTGATATTGTTTTGTTTAAGACAAACTATTGTTTTGAATGTATTGTATAAATTGTGAATATTGATAACCAGCCTCAGAGCTTTGAGAGCTTGACTCTATTTTAATATGGTTTTGGATCAAGTTCAGTTTACTTCCTGATGTTTTAGTGGATTAATTGTTAATAACAATTGTGTGTGATTATGCCATGGAGCTTAGTCATCTTATTGCTTAGAATTAAATTTTCTATATGCTGTTTTATGATAATTTGGATTTGTTCAGATTTATCTTCCTGCATGGTAGATTGATGCAGTGTAATTTAAACTTTGTCGTAATTTCAGATCAAATCTTTTCTTTTCTAGTTGGATGATACTACATATATTTTAATATTTTAAAATGAGCTTTGATTGGATATTGTAGTTGGATTCTATATTAATTAGGGTAAAGTAACTGTATGTTTCTTATAACCGGGTATATGACAACTCTTTTGGTGTTTGCTAGCTTAATGGCTGTTTCCCAAAACTGTTGGAATTATACTGATTGTGTCTCAAGACATTTGACACCATTGATTCTTGTGTCACTGCTGATTAGGCAGTCTAACCCACTTTTGTATAGTTTATGAAAATTATGTTATTTGTTGTTGGATTGTAAATTAATTTTGATCTCCAGTAGTAACCTACTATAATGTTTACTAAACTATTTCTTCCAATATCTAGGAGATGCCTTCCACTTTCATCTCCTATTTTCTGTCTCTTTTCTTCCCCTTCCATCCCATACTTACCATACTAATTCCTATTTTCGTTTTGTTATTCTTGGTTTGCTATTTTGGCATCAGTAAGTATCTTTTCCCTTGTTAGTAGACCTTGTTGCACCTCCACATGGCTAAGGATGGGAGTCAGGGGGCCCTCATATAAGCCTATTAGAATACTGAATTAGTACCTAATCTCCTCACATTGTCTGCAACAAAAGCTTAGCTTAATCTAATCTAAATGCTTAGCTAAATACAAAATAAGCTGACCTTTGTGATTATACAACCTTTGGACTACTATGTACGTACTATAGTTTAAAACACTGCAGTTAATTACACTTCGAGACTGCACCAAAATTGCCTCTAACAAAGGTTTTATGAATATGAAGTTTTAACTTATTAAATCAATCCTGAGCTAAATTCAAATATAAAGTGATCTAAGCTTTAGGACAATTAAAACTATTTATTAGACACAGTTTAGTGTGTTAATTAAAAGTGTATGTTAAGTTTTAAAAAAGTAAATTTTCCAAAAAAAATTCTGTTTTCAAAAGTTAAATTTCAGTTACTGCATTGTTATAGCTTTTACCACAGAATTCCCTTTTAAACCCTATTAAATTGACATTGCTTTATTCTGAAAGTGGAACTGGTAGTTTAGCTCTTCGCCTGGCTCGAAAAGAATTAAGAACTTAAATGCAAGCATCTGCGCAGCATTCTTTTAAATAATAATGCTATTCAACTTTTTTTTTTTAATATTAAGTTTATTCATATCCTGGAATGTATTTATTTGATAGTCATTCTAGTTGGGGTTTTCCCCTTGCACTGTTCTCTCATAGATTATCTTCATCAGCAAAAGTCTTAAGGTTTGTTTTTTGTTTTTTCCCATGTTCATATTTTAATCATAATTTATGTAAATAAACCTTCAATAATTTTTTCAATAAATTATTGTGGAGGGTTTCATTTTGAATATTGTATTTCAGTATATCCTCCCACACCATCATGGAGCATAATCAGGTCAATCTCCTACAATCCCCCACATCCTATTGATAGTTCCTCAGATGAGAAGAGAGACTTTAGAGGTTTGCCCCATATAGTTTAAACCATGCTGAAACTCCAATAGATAGAGAAGTGGATTAACTGTCCTCATCCTCCATAGTTACTGAAAATTTCAGTCTTAAACAGGAGTTAGTCTTCTTAAATCATAAGTAATTTTAAAATGAGTTGAGTTTCTTCCCATATTTCAATGAGTTTTTATTTGCTGTTGATGTGTTAGAATTTATAATGGTTTAAGTTTATGTGAGAAGGCGGTACACTTATTATAGAAGACTTTATATAACATAACATTTTTATAATCTTTATGTATAATTTTTTTAAATTATGCATTGTTCATGCTAGTTTTTAAAATTGCCTTTTATCTTACAGAATGCACCTTTATTCCCAATCCACCTTCATCTGCTGGACTGCTGGTTTCTCCATATTATGCTTCGGGCCGTTCTGATGTTGTTACTTGTGTATGGATGCTAAAACCTACACTACATTTAACCAAAGTAAATTTGGCATTTGAAGATTTCTTTTTAAATAACAGCAAGTTGTTAATATCAGGAACTGATAGTCAGGATGGGGAATACTCAAGTAAGTTCTGTATGACCGATTTTAGAAATTAGGACTTGGTTGGTTGCCATTGGTTGTAACGTTTTAAGAAGAGCAGTGGGTTTGGGATGTAAAGGCATATTTAATTAGCCATTCCTCAATACAAAATGTTTCTGGGCTTTGATCATAATATTTAAATTGGTGGCTTGTGCTTAAATATGTATTTTCCTAAATATAAACACAAGAGAAAGAGGGTAAAATGGAAGATATAATGACTATGTAGAGAAAAAAATTAATGCCCCTACCTGTCAGAAAACTTGAGAGGCAGTAGATAAATAATTTTTGTGCATGTTAAGGGGACTAAAGGGAGTATGATTATGCATGAGTTAAAGCATACATAAATGTAATTAGCACCTTACCTTGAAGTATAAGGTTGTTGCAGAAATGCCAAGTTGGGTTTGAAATTTTCTTGCCTGCATTTTTACACAGACAGAACAGGGGAGTCATTATGAGTACCTTGTTGATATGTCAGCATTATTTATTTGAAATAGTGCCATACCAGCTGTCTCATTGTGAAGGCACTACAATATGAGATACAATTAAAATGATGCCTTTACACTACATACGTAGTTCAAATTTATGGGTAAACTATGGTGTATCTACACCAATATTATATAGTTATTTACCTAAACCCATATGTAATTATGCCTTGTGCATTTTGCCTTCTAATACATTATTATTTATACACTATTTGGCTTCTCTCATATTGTAGAAATAACTTTGCAACTTTGTAACCAGGGTACCTGCCCACTCACTGATGATGAAGCCAAAAAGCTTCAAAACGATGATCTGAGAGAAGAGGCTTTTGTGATTTGTTTTGTTCAGATGTGTTCTACTCATTCTGAAGGTTGAGGAAAGTGTCAGATTGTCTCAAGAGGTTAGTGGCAATCCTTCCAGATGAGGTAATCCCCTTGTGGAGAACCTTCTTTAGAAGGGTAGTAAGTGATTGTTTTTCTTTTGTTTTACATTTCTTTGAAATTTATTTCTACCAAGTTAGGTATTTTCTTTTTTCGTTTTGCTGTGTCAGGCAGTACACGGGATTTGTATTTATTCATTTTCCTTAAGGAGCAGAGACTAATAGTAGTAGTAGTGGCATGCGATGCAAGAAAGCAAGCTTAGGAGTTTATGCAGCATCAGCCAAAAAAAAAATTACAAAACAATCCCCTCTAAATATTTGTTCAGTTCCTCCTTAAATTTATTTAACCTATCAACTTCCACAACAACAGATGGAGGTTTGTTCCAGCAAATAACCACCCGCTGGCTAAAGGCAAATTTCTGCACACCTATTCTACACCTGTCCTTCCTCATCAATTTATGCCTCCTTAGGTTCGTAATCTGAACAAGTGGAAGAATCCCATCGAATTCAGCGTGCTCAACCCATTCAAGGCCTTATACACCTCAATCAGATCACCTCACAGGTGCCTAGTCTCCAGCCACTGCAAATTGCAGAACTTAAGCCTCTCTTGGTAAGAAGATAATTTCATTCCCCTCACCAATCTTGTTGCCCTTCTCTGTACACGCTCAAGCAAATCTACATCCTTCCTAAAATGAGGCCTCCAGACCTGCATGCAGTGCTCAAGGCGTGGCCTGACCATTGCCTTATACAGAAAGACAATCACCTCCTTTTCCCAGCTAACAAAATTCCTGTATGTCATTGACAATACCCCATGACCTGCCCTGGCAGCTTGCCTGTATTGCTCAGAAAACTTCATATCTGATTGCACAAATACTCCCAGGTCTTTTTCATTTTCTACCTCCTTAATTGTAGTACCACACAGTTGGTACATTTCTCTGAGCTTACTTCTACCCATATGCAGTACTTTGCATTTTTCAAAGTTAAACTTCAGTTGCCACTTCTCAGCCCATCTGCCCAAATTTTCTAGATCCTGTTGCAGTAACACACTGCCATTACTGTCATTAACACCCTGCCAACCTTTGTATCATCTGTAAACTTCGATACTAAACCTGATATACCTTCATCAATATCATTGATAAATATACAAAACAAAAGAGGACCCAACACCGAACCCTGTGGGACTCCACTAATAACATTAGTCCACGACGAGCAGTACCCATTGATTACCACCCTCTGTCTTCTCCCACTCAACCATCCTTTTATCCATCATAGCAACTTACCCTTAATACCATTCTGCTCCAATTTGTACAGTAGTCTTCCATGCGCAGCAGTGTCAAAAGCTTTCCTGAAATCCAAGGATGTCAAAATATTTTTTGCATCCACTTCCTTTGTAACCACATCATTATAACCAATCAAATTTGTCAGGCAAGACTTTCCCTTAACAAACCCATGCTGTGTCTAAATTATTGCTGTAGTCTTGTCTAGATGATCCTGCAATGCATCTTTAACCAGTGACTCCATTATTTTACCCGGAATTACAGACCAATTAGAAGTTAAACTAACTGGTCTGTAATTACTTGTGTCACCCAGACGCATCCGTAGCCAGCTGGGAAGGAGCACACATTTCTTGATTAGACCGGGGTTCGAGCTCGTCACCACCAAATACGGAGGATGTGGAAAGGTTAGGGAATGACTACTGCATATCCCAGAGCAATATGGCCTTAGTTGGCTAATGCTCCTAAAAAAAACCAAATAACAATAACAAATAACTTGTCACCCTTTAATCCCCCTTTGTGAATTGGGGACACATTTGCACATCTCCAGTGCATGGGGACCTCCCTGAGTCCAAGGATGCTTTCATAATTATGGCTAAGGGTTTGCTTAGTTGCTTTGCCGCCTCCTTTAATATAACTGGAATGATCCCATCCACCCCAGGTGCCTTTCTTATGTTTAACTTCAACAATTTCTCCTCCACTTTGTTCTCGGTTATTACAAAATCATTAAGCACCCTGCTACAATTTGATAACCTTGTGGCATTTTCAAACCTTAATAACTCCTCATGTGAATGTAGATGCAAAATACTCATTCAGTTTGTTTGCTATCTGAACAGGATCATCAACAGTCGAACCATTGATATCAAGTGGACCAATCAGATTCACCCCTTCCTTTTAGAGTTTATATAAGTAAAGAAATCCTTGCTGTTTTTCTTAACATCCTTTGCCAAAGATTTCTTGTAATCTGCCTTTGCCTGCCTAACCTCCTTTGTGACTTGATTACAGACTAGCTTATATATATCATAGGCTTCTGTGTTGCCTGATAATTTATATGTATCCCATGCATTTTTCTTCTCTGCCACGAGTCTCCTTAGTTCATTTGACAACCGTTTAGGCCTAAACCTTGAACAATATTTCTTAATTGGTATGAAACATTTAGTAGTTTCCACTGTTAATTTCTTGAATGCTTCACTTCCCACTTAGAATTTGCTGTTGGTAACATCATCAGTTGGTCCCACTGTACAGAATTTAAAAACTGTCTGAGACCACTATAGTCGCATTTACGGAAGCAAAAACTCCTTCCTTTACCCCTGATGGTAATTATATCTTTAAGTAAATCCCACATCAGTACACTGTGATCACTGCCACCTAATGGTTCCTTTATCTGCAAATTCTTAATACGTGAATGATCACTGCTGATAACCAGATCAAGAGTATTATCCTCTCTGGTTGCCTCTCGAACATACTGCTGCAGAAAACAATCATCCAATAAATCCACAAAAGTCTAACTAGTGTGTGAGTGACCAACCCACAAGTTCCAGTCAATATCTGGGAAGTTAAAATCCCAAATTATAAGACATTCTGATTTACTAGCCCACTCTATTTCTCTGTACAATTGTTCATTATACCCATTCGAGTCATTAGGCCTATAACACACTCCTACTCTTATTTTAGCTTTCGCAGTGCTTATGTCACACCAACAGTGCACTGTTCATCTATATCAACTGGATGCACTTCTTTGGATTTTATGTTTTTTTAATTAACAGCATAACACCTCCTCCCTTCCTATCCTTTCTGTACACATTGTACTTCCCAAATTCCAGTTCTGCATTCCCTATATCTGTGACACCATGTCTCTGCTATCCCAACAATATCCGCCTTTGATGTCTTGACCAACACTTCAAATTCATCAAATTTATTTACTATACTTCTAGCAATGGTATACATGTACATATTTTTATTATTAGTTACCCTAACACATCCCATATACCCACCTGTTTCACAATGATTGCCATCAGTCCCTGAAACCCCCAACACTCCTTGCTCCATGCCGCTGCTTATACTAATAGAAGTAGTGCAAGAATCACCTTCACCTCTTCCTGCAGCTACTTTTAGTGTGTGTGGAACCCCGAAGCTAGCAGTTTTCTGACCCACCTAACACTGCCTCAATAGCATCAGCAAATATTCTTGCTTCTATTTAAGTGTATCCCATCCCTGTAGAAGCAGTCTCTCCTGTTAACAAACACAGACTAGACTGAAAAAAATTTTTACCTCTTGAGCTTTGCACATTTCCTCCAGGGCCGAATTGATTGACAAGGCTCTTATCGTGTCTGTGCAGAATTGCAGACACTTTCAAATTTAACCCTAATTCACGACTTTTTTGCAACATTGACCTGTACTTATTAAGTAAATCTGCAGATGTCCTACTTTTAATGTCATTGGTGTCAACGTGTACTACAATATCACCCTTTGTGCCCTTAAAAGATATATGCTTTACAACGTAATCAACTTTTGCCCTTGGCAGACATACTGTGGTCCTATTCCATCTATCCTTTTTACACAATATGTTCCCCGTCTCCCTGACAATATAGTCACCAACGGCAACTAACTCCTGTGGGACCAGTGCATTCTGCCTTGGAGGTTGCCGCTGTGTTGCCCGATGTCCAGGAGTGAGCTCCGGCACTGAGTTGGGCAGATGAGAGCTTGACGGGCCCTCATTAATTTCCTCAAGGGCATCTACCCTACACCTCAAGCTCTCATAGACGCCCATCACAAAGCTAAGCTGACACCTAATTTCTAGACACTCTCTGCACCTGGCACACACAAAGACATCCTCCTTGGCTGGATCATGTTCTGTTCCAGAAAGTTCAGCAAACATTTCACAAGTTGCACATTTTTTAGGCTGTGATGCTTTGGAGAATCACCCCCCCCCCCCCCCCCCGAGTTCTCCCCCGAGTCAGCACTCCTGCCACTTTGTGCCTGTTGCTTTTCTGCTCTAGTCTGGGGCCATTAATAAGATCAATAAATTTAATTAATTAATTGTCAATACCACACTATCTAATAGAATACTAAATGCGGGGATGTGAATTATGCTATATAGTTTTACCTTAGAGCTACCTAGTTACCAAAATTAAAAATTTGAAATTCCTACCACTCTATACAAAAACAGTGGCTGCAAGATTCAAATGAAACAACAGGTTTACATATGTTAAGTTGTAATCTACAAAAACTGTTATCTAAATTAAAAATAATCAGCGTATCTAGAACTATATGGCTACTTATAAAGTTCAATATAAAATAACAATTAGGTAAATAAAATGGCAAACACATCGCTTTTTCGGAGCCTGTAATTTTTAAAGAGAATCAGCGCCCTAATTATGGCACAGTTCTTTTTTCGTGAAAGGTCAGTGGAGTTGCAGACTATAGAGGTTTGTCCAATTAGAGAGGTAATGCAGGGAGTGACTGGTTGTTTCGGTTCACGAGATAAAAGGATTAACTTCATTACCAAGGCAGAAATATCAGTTGGTCTTAAACAGTAGAGGAAAGAGGATAGGTTTTGAAATGGTTTTCTGTTAGAAATGTCATGATCAAACCTGTGCAGATTGGTAACATACGCAAAGTGGTTACTATTGACAGGTTTCCGGTAGAAATGTCTAATAGTCCTGTCAAGAGCTTTTTTAACAAGTTTGATGAGGTTGTTAAGATTCACAGGAAAGAATACGAGGAATGGCCAGGAGTAGAAACAGGTATGGTGAAAATTCATATTGACGTGAAAATGCCCGTGCCAAACAATTGGTTTGATGGGTCACAGGTTATTAATTAATTACCCACAAGTTCAGAAAGTTTGTTTGAGGTGTGGAGGTAAAGACCATTTGGGAGCAGAATGCCAAAAATCACGTTGTTTTAATTGCAACGGCACAGGTCATATCACGGCCAGCTGCTCTAATAATTGTAAAAAATACGGCTCTTCCACGCATAAATTCATTCAATGCCCAGAATGCATGTTTGCCGAAAGAGTTGCTGGTGGGGGAGGACAGCAGAAAGCGAGTGTGCCACCAAAAGATAAACCTATGCCTAATGCTGAGAGCATGGAAGCTATGGTAGTGCAGAGGGGCGAGACTCGGATTAAAAAATCACACCAACATTTACAATAGAGTACGATATGTCGTCAACACAGTCGGAACACGCGGAACTGACCAAGGACATGGAAGCGGAAAATACAATATGAAATGTACATAAGGGGGGAGAAAGAAAGAAATAAGCGGTAAAACTAAAAAAGCAAAAGGGGGAACAGAGGAAATTCAAGAAGAAACCGAAACAAAACAAATAAGGGGGAAGAGGTATCAATTTTGTCAGGCGGTGGGAAAGGTTGCAAAACACGTTCAGTATCTGATTCGAATTTAGATGGCATACAAACAGGGGAATACGAAAGAATAGAATGATTAAATGTTGTAGGAAACACAAAAGAATACAGAGAATATAGGCAAAGCTTGTTGGAAATTGTTAAAATTCAAGGAGAACCGGTTTTTCTTTGGAATGAAAACGAGGAGGGTGAAGTAATAAATATACAATTCACTTGGGGAGATTTCATTATTTCCAATATTAGAAATAAGACAGTTGGAGATCTCACTGTGTTGCTCAGCAATAACAAATTAAAATTAAATTCTGAACATAAGAAGATCTTAGCAGAAGTTGTAGTAAAATTCTGCTTAATGTCCAGAATATCATTTATGTTAAATGTACAGCATCTGAGATCAGTTAAACAAAGGATGATATGGCAAATTAAGATGAACATGGGGGTGGAAATTTGGTTTCTACGAGAAACCCACTTCGCAAGTTTAGCAGACATCCAGCAGTTTCAAAACAGATATTGGTTTCTAGTATTTTGGAGTTTTTGGATGAATCGATTGGCAGGGGTGGGAATACTAATGTTTCCTCCGATTTTAGGGACTATACGACTGGCTAGTAGGAATACTGTAGGTTGGGTTGTGGCAGTGGATTGGAGTTATGGGGGGGCATACAATTAGACTAATCTGTGTCTATAGTCCAAATTCCACTTTAGAAAGAAAAACTGTTTCGGGGACTGGGCAACTATTTGAGTGGAGTGCAGTGGATTGTTGTTGTTGTTGTTGTTTGGTTTTTAGGAGCATTAGCAACTAAGGCCATATTGCTCCGGGGATATGCGGTGGTCATTCCCTGACCTTTCTGCATCCTCCGTATTTGGTGGCTCACGGGCTCGAACCCCGGTCTAATCAAGAAGCATGTGCTACGCACTGCTGCTCCTGCCAACCTGGCTACGGAGGCGCCTAGTGGATTGTAATGGCAGGGGACTGGAACTGTGTTCCTGACCCCATCATGAACAAATATTCTGGCGGGTACCCCGCATCATGGTACGGGGGGGGTTAGTGAATTAATCAAGGTTTGTAATAATAAATGGGACTTGATAGACGTCTGGAGGGGAAAAAATCCAGGAAAACAAGCGGCCACCAGAATAGCTAATAATGTAGGAACTAGAATAGATCACACTTATGCAACGAGACAGTTGAAGGATAAGATAGCAATGATCCAAATGGATTAACAACTAATGAAATCGACTTCATCCTCACTAACAGAAGATATATCGTGAATGATGTTACTGTCCTGAACAGGGTGAATGTTGGAAGTTATCACAGAATGATAAGATGCACACTTGATATAGATGTAAGAAAAGAAAGGAAAAAAACTGACTCGAGTAAATAATACAAAGGTCTTTGAGATAACAAGAGGAGAAAAAGCCGTATGTACTGGAACTTAAGAACAAGTTTGAGCTTCTGCAGACTGTTCAGGACCAAGATATCGACGAGGAATATTGCTACTTTCTGAAAGTGATAAAGCCCAAGAAACCTTTTTTTTTTTTTTTTTTTATGTAAACCCCAAACACGAGAGGTATTAGAACCTATAGTACTTGGTACCGTGCTTGGGTTGGAGGTTGAGAGGACGAAAGAAGATGTTTGTTGACATTGGACTTGAACTTCTGTGGACTGTAATTTTCAGGAAATAAGTATGAAGGAAGGTTGTTCCAGAAAACGGCAGTTGAATTAATAAATGAGGAAGATGAAAAGTTGATTCTGTGAGTTTGAAGTTGGACAGTAAATGGATGTTGCCACGTGTTCGGACTGTTTTTTGAAAGGGAGAGCAGGAATTATAGAAGCAAATTCAGAAGAACAGTGCCCATGGAAGTATCTGTAGAAGAGGCATGCAGCAGAAACAGTACATCTATGAGACAGTGAGTGGAGAGACTCTGTTAGAGATGGATCATTAATTAACCTAACTGCCCTCTTCTGAATGGAATCAAGAAGTCTGAGAGAGGTTTTGGGGGCACCACCCCAGATGTGGGAACAATATTCCATGGCAGGGCGGATTTGCGATTTATACAGAGTGAGAAGCTGTATGGAAGAAAAGTAACATCAAGAGCGAAAGAGAAAACCAAGTTTTTTAGATGCAGAAGAAGTAATGTTCTTGTGCCAAGAGAGATTAGTAGTAGCAGCATGTGATGCAAGAAAGCATGTGTATGACCTTATGCAGCATCGGCCAAAAAAAAAAAAAACCCATTGCCTCCAAATGCCTGTCCAGTTCCTCCTTAAATTTATTCAACCTATCAACTTCCACAACGAGAGATGGAAGTTTGCTCCAGCAATTAACCACCTGCTGGCTAAAGGCAAATTCCTGCACATCTATTCTACACCTGTCTTTTCTTAATTTGAATTTATGCCCCCTAAGGTTCGTAATCTGAAGAAGTGGAAGGATCCCATCAGAATTCAGCATGCTCAACCCATTCAAGGCCTTATACACCTCAATCAGATCACCGCGCAGGTGCAGTCTCCAGCCACTGCAATTTGCAGAACTTAAGCCTCTCTTGGTAAGAGGATCCCTTCATTCCCCTCACCAATCTTGTTGCCCTTCTCTGTAAACGCTCAAGTAAATCTACATCCTTCCTAAAATGAGGCTTCCAGACCTGTACATAGTACTCAAGGCTTGGCCTGACCATTGCCTTATACAGAGGGATAATCACCACCTTTTCCCTGCTAGCAAAATTCCTATGTATCATTGACAAAACCCCATGACCTGCCCTGGCAGCCCGTCTGCATTGCTCAGAAAACTTCGTATCTGCCTGCACAATTACTCCCAGGTCTTTTTCATTTTCTACCCCCTTAAAGGTAGTACCACACAGTTGATATGTTTCTCTGGGGTTACTTCTACCCATATTCAGTACTTTGCATTTGTCAAGGTTAAACTTCAGTTGCCACTTAGCCCATCTGCCCAAATTATCTAGATCCTGTTGCAATAGCACACTGCCCTTACTGTCATTAACAACCCTGCCAACCTTTGTATCATCTGCAAACTTCGACATTAAGCCTGATATACCTTCATCAATATCATTGATAAATATACAAAACAACAGTGGACCCAACACTGAACCTTGTGGGACTCCACTAATAACATTAGTCCACGAAGAGCAGCACCCATTGATTACCACCCTCTATCTTCTCCCATTTGGTTAAAGAAGCACTGCAGGATCATCTGGACAAGAATTCAGTTATAGCTCAGACACAGCATGGGTTTGTTAAGGGCAGGTCTTGTCTGACCAATTTGATTGGATACTATGATGTAGTCACAAAAGAACTGGATGCAGGGAATAACTTTGATATTATATATTTGGATCTTAGAAAGGCTTTTGATACTGTTGCGCATGGAAGACTGCTGCACAAATTGGAGAAGTGTGGCATTCGAGGCAAATTGCTGCTATGGATAAAGGGATGGTTGAGTGGCAGAAGACAGAGAGTGGTAATCAATGGACACTGCTCAACGTGGACTAATGTTATTAGTGGAGTTCCTCAGGGTTCAGTGTTGGGTCCATTGTTGTTTTCTGTATTTATAAATGATATTGATGATGGTGTATCAGGCTTAATGTCCAAGTTTGCAGACGATACAAAGGTTGGCAGGGTTGTTAAGGACACTACTGATACTATGCTGCTGCAACAGGATCTGGAAAGGTTGAGCAGATGGGCTGAGAGGTGGCAAATGAAGTTTAACATTGACAAATGTAAAGTACTACATATGGGAAACAGTAACCCCAGATCAATGTATCAACTCTGTGGTACTACGCTGACAGTGGTAGAGAATGAAAAGGACCTGGGGGTTATTGTGCAGGCAGATATGAAGTTCTCTGAGCAGTGCAGACGAGCTGCAAGAGTAGCTCATGGTGTCTTGTCAATGATATACAGGAATTTTTCTAGCAGGGACAGGGATGTGATTATTCCCTTGTATAAGGCATTGGTCAGGCCACACCTTGAGTACTGTATACAGGTCTGGAGGCCTCATTTCAAGAAGGATGTAGAGCTGCTGGAACGAGTACAGAGAAGGGCAACAAGATTAGTGAATGGAACAAAGGGTTGCTCTTACGAAGAAAGGCTTAAGTTTTGCAAATTACAGAGCCTGGAGACTAGGCATCGCCGAGGTGATCTGATAGAGGTGTACAAGGCTTTGAATGGCTTGAGCATGCTCAATGCCGATGGAATTCTTCCTCTTGCTCAGAATAATCACCTGAGAGGGCATAAATTCAAATTGAGGAAGGACGGATGTCGGATAGATGTGCGGAAATTCGCCTTTAGCCAGCGGGCAGTTGGTTTGTGGAATAGACTTCCATTGCTTGTTGTTGAAGTTGATAGCCTAAACAAATTTAAGGCTCAGCTGGACAGGTATTTCGAACGAATTGAGGGGTGAAATGGGAGTAGTGGTTGTTTTTTTTTTTTTTTCTTTTTTTTTTGGCTGATGCTGAATAAGCTTGCTTTCTTGCATCATATGCCTCTACTAATGCTAATGCTTAACCATTCTTTTATCCATTGTAGCAACTTACCCTTAATACCATTCTGCTCCAATTTGTACAATAGTCTTTCATGCGCAACAATGTCAAAAGTCCTCCCGAAATCCAAATACATGACATCAAAATTATTTTTTGCATCCAGTTCCCCTGTAACCACATCATAATATAATATCAAATTTGTCAGACAAGACTTTCCCTTAACAAACCCATGCTGTGTCTGAATTATTGCTGCAGTCTTGTCTAGATGATCCTGCAATGCATCTTTTAACCAGTTACTCCATTATTTTACCCAGTACAGAAGTTAAACTAACTGGTCTGTAATTACTTGTATCACCCTTTGATCCCCCTTTGTGAATTGTGGTCATGGTAATCCCCAAAAGAGATATATCATTTTGCCTAGAAATCAGAGTGTCACCAAAGGTAAGCATAGGAGCAGAAGAATCCTTTTTGCGAGATATAAGACAAGACTGAGATTTAGAAGGGTTGAAATCAATCAAGTTGTCTTTGCCCCACTGGAGAATTACCCGAAGATCGGCATTTCAGGAATTGGTAGCAGTTTTTCAAGAAGTTGAAGCTGATTAAGCAGGACAAGGTTTCTCAAAATGGAAAGTGGAATGCAATGTGCTATCATCGGCAAAACTATGGATAGGATTTCCTATCAATGGAAGAAGGTCATTAATATATAAGCGGAAAAGAGTGGGGGAAAGAACTGAACGTTGGGGGACACCGGCATTAATGAAGAAGTTAGAAGACAGAGAGCCATCTACCATCACCCTCATTGAGCGATCAGAGAGAAAACAGGATAACCAATTACTAAAAACAGTTGGCAAATCATAAGAAGGAAGCTTGTTTAGAAGACCTTTATGCTAAACACGATCGAAAGCCTTTGAGATGTCAAGAGCAAGTACTTGTGTTTCACTGAACCTTTCCATTGAATTAGTCCCTAAATGGGTAACATAAGCAAGAATATCACCGGTGGATCGACACTGACGGAATCCATACTGGTGATCGTTGATCAGACGGAAGGTTTCTAGGTAGTTTAAGAGTTGGCGGTTAATTGATTTCTCCATTACTTTAGAAAGAGTAGAAGTAATTGCAATGGGACGATAATTGGATGGGAGGGATTTGTCAACCTTTTTAGGAACTGGCTGGACATGAGAAAATTTCCAAGTAGAAGGAAAAACACATTTGGAATAAGAAAGTGAAAAAAGGCGACAAAGAATAGGAGTAAGTTCAGGAGCACAGGTTTTGAGAACAAGTGGAGAAATACCATCGGGACCTGGAGCTTTCTTAGCATCAAGATTTGTCAAAATCCTTCTGACGTCCTCTTGACGGAAGAAGACAGGACGCATTGAATGGAGCATGTTGGGAATGGTGGGAGGTGTTTTACCAAGATCATTAATACATGAGGTGGAAGAAAAATGGGATGCTAGCAGGTCAGCTTTATCCTTGGCTGAAGTGACAATAGAACCATCTGGTTTGGACAGAGGTGGAAGCAGAGATGGGCAAAAGTTGCGGCCAATAGCTTTGGCAAGAGACCAGAATACTCGGCTACCATTAGGGAAAGAAGCAAGTTTTCTACTCTTAGCCTGTTCAAACTCTAGTTTGGATTAATTAATAACTGCTTTACAATTGTTGCGAGCTTTGGTGTAGGCAGAAAATGAAACTGAAGAATTAGAAACAAGCCAATTATGATATGCAACATTCTTCTCTTGAACAGCCTTAGCACATTTATTGTAAAACCAAGGTTTAGATAAAGGATGAGATTTTAAAGTTGAGCGTGTGATAAAGGATTCCATTCCTGCAAGAATAATTTCACTGACACGATCTGAGCAAACATTGACATCAGAAGTTTTGAAACACTAATCCGATCAAGGAAAAGAAGAAAAGAAATCTCACAGGTCATCCCATTTTGCATTCTTGTAATGCCAAACAACATGAGGTTGGGAATAGCCATGAGATAAAGGCTCCATTGGAGAAGAGACAATCACCAAAGTTGTGATCTAAGGTGCCTAAAGGACTATTCACTTTGACCATGCACTTAGAAGGGTTCTTTGTGATAAAAAGATCGTGTGTTCGTTTCTATGGTTAGGATTGTCCGGTATTCTTGTAGGTAGATGAACAGTCTCTGCAAGGTCATTAGTAATTGCAAAAGCCTCAGCATCTCGACCAGCTGGGTCAGTGCGACTAGAAAACAGAAGCCAGCTGGAGTTGTGAACATTAAAATCACCAAGGAAAATTACTTCACTGTTAAGAAAGTTGTACTGGAGAAAGTCAAGTTGCAAAGAGAGGAAGTCAAAGAGCTCCAAGTGATTAGTGGAGTTGAGAGAACGGTAGAGACAACAGATGAATTTGACACAATGAGGTAGAGAGATTTTAAGCCAGAGATCAAAGAGAGGAGATTCCAAATTGCCAAGTCTCTGACAGAGAATATCAGAACGGACATATGCACAAGTACCACCTTAGAGGCAAAAGGAATCATACAACGAATAATTTGGGCATCTGAGATGGACAGTATTTGAATCAACCGATAACTGAGATTCTGTCAGAAAAAGTACATGGGGTTTGGTAGACTGCAAGTGGAAATGGACATAGTTGAGATTAGAATTGAGACCATATATATTTGTGAAATGAATTAGGAAGTGCTTGGGAGGTTTAGATCTTTTCGCAGATAAGCTTGTTCTATCAGTTTGACAATTCATGGTCTATTCAATAGTAAGAAAAAGTGGGTGGGACATGCTGCATGAAGTAATGAAATTTTTGGAAATGGCGTATACGTGGTAAGAATATATCCAGATCCTTGACATAACGTGGCCTCGACAATGCTCCCCGCATACACACTACTCGGACTCCCTCCAGTCATCATCTGGCAGAGTAGAGGGTAGGTAAAAGAAATCCAAAGAAGAAAAAATCAGTCAAGAAACACTTGTCATGATGAACTGAAGACGACAAATGAAGAGCAAGAAAAACACTGACAGGGAGAAAATTGGGTATGCAAAGCCATTAGAAAGAGACTCAGAGAGCACATAAGAAAATTTAACACAAGAAAAGTAGAACAAGCATTGAGGGAAAACAAAGGGTTTAAATCAGCAGTCTTGAGCAGTAATACAGAAAGACAAATGATACTGAAACTGAAGAATAGCGATGGTGTACTTATAAATAGCAGAGAAGGCATAATTCAAATAGCAGAAGACAACTATAGAGAATTATACAAGGAGCGAGGGAATGATGCCAGCAGTGGGGAAGATGGATCGCAAATTAGTAACACATACAACATACCTGATATCCTTCCTGATGTTGTAGAACATGCATTGAAGAATCAGAAAGCCCGGGGGAAGATGAAGTTACTGTACAGTTGTTAAAATTTGGAGGAAGAGACATGACACAAAACTGGCAAGACTCTTCACAAACTGCATTAGAAAAGGTGTGGTGCCAAAGGAGTGGAATAATGCAATCATAGTTTTGCTGCATAAGAAAGAAGATAAATTGGAAATTATAGACCAATTAGCTTGTTATCCCACATCTACAAGTTGTTCACAAGGGTCATTACTAACAGATTAGAAAGAATACTTGATGAGAATCAACCGAAAGAGCAAGCTGGCTTTAGGACAGTATTCTCAACTATAGATCACCTTCACATAATGTCACATCTAATGGAGAAAGCAAATGAATATAAAACACCATTATACCTGGGAATTGTGGATTATGAAAAGGCATTTGACTCCGTACAACATAAAGGAATGTTTCGGGCATTGGAAAGACAAGGCATAGATACCCCATATATTATGATTTTGAAGAAAATATATGAGAGTGCTACCTCCTTTATTAGACTAGACAAAGACAGTATTAAATTTAATATTGAGAAAGGAGTTAGACAAAGAGACACAATATCTCCGAAGTTGTTTACTGCTGCCCTTGAAGCTTTCAGAAGATTAGACTGGTCGCAGAAAGGAGTCAATGTGAACGGAGAGTACCTAAACCATTTATGATTTGCAGATGATATTGTGGTCATAAGCCACAATCGCAAAGAATTAGAGGAAAATCTTAATCAGTTATGCACAGTTAGTAAGGATTTTGGACTAAAGATGAATATGGCTAAAACAAAAGTAATGATGAACAAGTATGCCATAGAAAGGGATATAATGATTGAAGGAGCAGTAATTGAAAAGGTGGAGTCATATACTTATCTGGGACAAGTTATTAGGTGTAATAATGATAAATGGATGGAAGTCAAGAAAAGAAATTTTGGATGGATAGCATTCAGAAAATATAGTCACATACCGATTTGTCTGAAACGTAAAATAATGAACCAATGTATCTCCCCACCATGACTTAAAGAAATGAAACTTGGGCACTCACCAAAAGAATGGAAGAGAAGCTGAGAACTACATAGCGAAGAATAGAATCAATGATATTAGGAATCAGACTGTTAGATAAGAAGAGGAATGAGTGGATTAGGCAGAAAAATCAAGTAAAGGACATTCTTAAAAAAACTAAAGAACCAAAATGGTCTCGGGCAGGACACATAGCCCGAAGACATGACAGATAGACTAAGAAAATAACAGTATGGTACTCAAGAGAAGCTAAGAGAAAACCTGGAAGACAACAGCGGAGATGAATAGATGAAATTCACGAGTTTGTGGGTAATAAATGGATGGCCATTGCACAAACAGAAGGAATTGGAAAGTTGCTGGAGAGGCCTTCATCCTGTAGTGGATTGAAAATGGCAGATGATGATGAAGATGATGATAGCAATGATACGGCATGTGAGATTTGTGGGAGGTTGACAAGTTTCAGATCACATGCCAGTAATGTGGAAGGGAGATTTATTTACAAACGTTAGTCTGGGAAAAGGCTATTGGAACTCAACTCAGCAGTTCTGGAGAGAGAGAGCGAGAGGATTGGCACTTTACAACAGTTATTAAAAAGATAGTAGAGAAAGGTGGAAACGAGTGAGAAATGTGGGCAAAAATTAAAGAAAGTGCAAAATCATTTTATTATACAAAAATTAAGGAAATGAACAAAAAACGTAGAAATAGAGTAAAAGATCTCTTATAAGAAAAAAGAATTTACCAACGGTGCAGGGACAAAAGGGCAACAGTAAAAGTACAAGCGGTTATTGACTGGAATATTGGAAGAAGAGAAAGAAAAGACACAAAAAATACAGCTGAAATTTAGGGAGGCTGATAGTCCTTCAGCTGCATTTTACCAAAGAAGACGAAGGCTAAATAATTTAGCCAAAACAATTCAAGAAATTAAAGACGATGCTCACTATTATGAATCATTTTGTAAATTTCTATGAAAAAGAGTTTGCTTTGCAAAAAAAAAGAGAGGCGACTCCATATGGACGATTGGACAATTCACAAAATTATCCAATTTTACCCGAGAATTGTCCAAAGAGATTATTCCCGGGAAAAAAGCATTACAGGACAGGGAAATAATTATGGTCTAACTGTGGCTTTAAAAATCATGTAAATTACGACACGTGCTGGGACCGGATGGTTTGGGGCTTGAATTTTATAAGAAATTTTGGAACTTCTTAGTGCATATTCTTCTGGCTGTCGTTAGCAATTTTTTTTTCTGGAAGGGGTTGTACCCAAAGTCTTTTTAAATGTCTATACTACTTTCATTCTGAAGCATGGATGGTATTTAACAAAAATTGGTAACTGGAGACCTATAGCATTGGCTTTAATTGTGACTACAAAATATTTGCAAAGATTTTGATAACTAAGCTAAAACGCGACATAACCCAGGTAGTTAGAAGCACACAGTGCTATGGTATACTGGGAAGGCGGATGGAATATAACCTTTGGCTATTAAAGGATATATTAGAATATCGGAAACGAAAGAGTTACAATTTAGCATTAGTAGCAATTGACCTAGAAAAGGCTTTTGATAGAATCGACCACTACTACCTTTTCTCTATAATTAAGGATACGAACATAGGATCTCAGTTGTTTTCAGTCCTGAGAAATCTATGTACACTTAGTAGCAAAGACGTTTCATAAATGGAGAATTTTTGAAAAACATTAAAATTGATGAAAGCAAGGATGTCCGCTTAGTCCTTTGTTATTTACGCTAGCACTGGAACCACTACTGGGAAGAATAGACAACTGAGGCCATTTAGGGGATACCGTTGCCAAAGCCGGCAGGGCAGTGTAAATGTATAGTGTATGCAGATGATGTTTCCACCGCTGTTAGTAAGAGTTATGCAGTGGAAGAATTTGTCACTCGTCAGATCTTCGTTTAAACATAAACGAAGATAAAACTAGGATCAAATTGTTAGGGGGAATGGGTACATCAGCCTTTAGCACAACGAGAAGTGGAATCTAATAAATCGATTCAAATACTAGGAGTTCCGTTTAGAGACAGTCCTGTGCTACCTGTAGGAGGGCTCACCACTAAAATACGGAAAAGTTTAAAAGAATGGGAAGTGGGACAATTTTCTTTAGAGAACAAATCCATCATTGTTAGAACCGTAATTCTTCCTATAATCTTATACACAGTGTTTATAACAGGAATCACAGCTAGGAGACAATGTGGCGGTTTTACATTCCAACATTTCAGTTTTTATGGGGATGAAAACGGCAAGAGATAGCGCAGACATTTTTATTTTTACCTTGGGAAGAGGGGCGGGATAAGTATTCCAAAAATTAATTTGAGGTGTAGCTGTAAGAGACTGCTGGACGTGGCTAATATGCTGCAATCTAACCATTTTTAGTAGCGGTACTGATAAAATATTTTATGGGATTTAATACAGCCTTAATTAAAGGCGGCAATTATCTAGGGCCGAAAGCAGAGACAATTCCTATATACTACAAAAAAATTCGGGATATGTGCACTCAGTTAAGGGAGAAAGATATAGATCTCTTTAAGGATGGTCTAAAACGACTCTACTGGACACTGTTTAACTTAGAAAAGCCAAATTTAGGAACCCATAATGCGCAGTTGTTTTTTAAAAATCTAAAAATTTGCGGAAACTACCCATCGCGTATTGCCTTTTCATGGAGGGTTGGTTACGGGAATATGCCAGTTAACGATATCACGTATAGATTTAGTCACACAGGTAACAGATTATGCCAATTTTGTACCGAAATTGAAACAGCGCACCATTTATTTTATTACCGTCGATTAGCGCAGGAAGTTTGGAAGAGAATTTGTATATGTTTTTTAGAATAAGACAGTTCATGCTGGAGGAGGTAATTTACTTGCAATTCGATCATCTCTTGGGCAAGAAAAAAAAAAAAAAAAATGTTCACGGTATTTTTAATTGCAGAGACTAAATATCATATGTGTGGAAGCTTCAAAAACGGAAAATGTTTGGGACCTTTAGGGAATGTCTCTGGGACATGAAACAAACTGTCTGCTTCCTTGCAAAGGTTTTTACAGTTGGAAAAATGGTGTTTAGAGTCCGATAAGTTTCTGAAAAGGTGGGGAGAGCCACCTCTTCTGTGCACTTTGGTTGGAGATGAGTTTCATCTAAAGGACTGGTTTTAGTTATTTAAAAAAAAAAAAAAAGGCACCTGGGTTTCTTTTTTTTTCGTTTATTAAAAATTTCAGTTTTCTTGATTAAAAATCTAGATTTCATAGGATCTCATATTCTTATCAAAACAGTTCTGTTCAAAATCTGAATTAAGATTTTCCATGATATAGGTTTGAATTTTATAATTCATTTGTTTGGTTTAATAGACCAAACAAATGAATAGTAGTGTGGGGGGGGGGGTTCACATCAAATTCACAACTAGCGAAATGATCATCTGGGTTGTGTCCGCTGAAAATAAATAACAGTTGTCTTCGCTACTAGAGAAGCGTTATTTATTTGAAGTTATTTATCTCGTTGGGAAGGCACCCACAATATGAGATACAATTAAACTGATGCCTTTACACTACATACATAGTTCAAATTTATGGGTAAACTATGGTGTATCCGCACTGATATTATGTAGTAAATGAAAGAGATGTATTGGTGTTGATAAGTGAAAGTAGAACAAAGGGGCACAAAAATTAAGTTTTAGGAAGCAGCAGAAGATTGCATATCGGTAACACCTTGTTGTGTTGCTGATCATTAGGTAAGTTAAACTCAAAAAAGATAGTTGAGGCAGAGGGTATGATGAATCTCAGGGTTTGTTTGGACTGATACATACTGCAGTTGGTAAACTATGATCAACTCTTTTTTTTGCTGGTGCAGAGTAAGTTTGGCCAGACTAAAAAATCATTGAGAACATCATGAAATGGGATTGATTATTTAAAAAAAAAAAAAAAAAAGTACTGGACACTTCTGTTTAATGTTTGAAATGAAATAAGTGTATAAGTTTGTAATCATTTTATGCAGTATAATATAGTTCTTGTGGCTAATTTTTTTCTTAAATCTTAGCTTACATCTAGTGGTAAAACTATGTATATTGTATTTTTGCAATTCTATATATATACAGCATATTATTTTTAATAAACATTCAGCAGAAATTTGATAATAGCTCTTTTCCTCCCTCTTCTTTCAGCACTGTCGTCAAGGGTGTATTTGATAATGCATATAAAAGGCTAAAGATTGTCGATTAATATATTGTGAATATTGATCCTTGGTTGTAACTACAGTTACTACACTGTACTGGTCAACATAATTTTGAAACAAAAAAAAAAAAACAAAAAAAATATATATATATATTTGGCGCCTCCGTAGCCAGGTGGAAAGGAGCAGCAGTGTGTAGCACACGCTTCTTGATTAGACCGGGGTTTGAGCCTGTCACCACCAAATACGGAGGATGCGGGAAGGTCAGGGAATGGCTACCGCATGTTCCCGGAGCAATATGGCCTTAATTGCTAATGCTCCTAAAAACCAAAATAAACAAATATATATATATATATATATTTTTTTTTTTTTTAACTAAACAAATAAAATATATTTGCAAATTTCATCAATTATAAGTGGTACAGGAACCCTTCACGAATTGTGGGGTTGCATATTGTAAAAATTTTTGGTATATGATAGAAAACTGATTTATCTTAAATCCATGGCAGACACACCCAAGGTTGAGGAGCGGGTTACTGCAGAATTCCAGATGATTGCACAGAACTATCAGTGTGATACTGTAACAAGAACCTAGAAAAATTAGGCAGATGGGTGAGAAGTGGCAATTAAAGTTTAACATTGACAGACACAAGGTATACCCATATATGCAGTATATGGGTAGAATTAAATCTAGACTAACATACTAACTGTGTGATTACACTTGGGGTAGCAGAACAAAAAAAAAAAAAAGACCTCGGGGGTAATTATGTAGTTGAGCATTAATTTCTCTGAGTAGTGCAATTGCGCTGTTATGACAGCTCATAGGGTTTTGTCAACAATATACAGGGTGTCTCAAAAATATTGGTACAAACGTTTTGGGGAGGTAGGTAACATCTAAAGGAATGTGAATCGCTTAGGAACCCATAACCGGAAACGTCACGGGAAAGTAGTAGCAGAGGCACAAGAAGCAGAAATGACACAAGACAGTAATTAGTGGCAAACATTTATTTGACATAATATTAACAATGGAGTACGAGATGGATGCATTTCATGATGTTACAACAGCTGCTCGAAGGTTCCACCATGAGACGCGATGCATGCGTGACACCGACGCAGCATGGATTGGCGGACACAATCGAACACACCTGGATTTCTTTGACAGTAGCAGCAGCGCAGACGAGTCTCGCCACGAGATCCATTTCTGTCTCCACAGGCGATTCATACACGATAGATTTGAGGGCCCCCACAGAAAGAAATCGAGGCTCGATAAATCAGGTGAGCATGGGGGCCAGGCAATGGGTCCACCACGGCAAATCTATCAACGCCCAAAACGCCTGTTCAAATGGTCACGAACACACCTTCCATAATAGGCCCGTCATGTTGAAACCAAATGTTGCATCTCACATTTGCTGGAACATCGTCAAGTAACCCCTGGTAGAACTTGTTCAAGAAAGATCCGATATTTAGTGGAGTTCATGTGGGATGGTAACAGGTATGGGCCGACTAAGCAGTCACCGACCATACCTGCTCACACATTTATTGCGAAGCGATGTTGTGCCGCATGGGGATGCACACCGTGTGGGTTGTCGTGAGCCCACACATAAGCATTGTGCTGATTGAATAAGCCTTCCCGAGTGAAATAAGCCTCATCCGTGAACAAAACAGGCTGGAAAATTAGTCTTGTTGAACACTTTCTTGGAGAAACCACTGCGCAAAAGCCATACATGCAGGATGATCTTGGGGGAGCAGTAACTGAACCCTTTGGAGATGAAAGGGGTGTGAGGAATCGTCTGCCAGACATGCAAGACACTCCTAAGGCAGAGGCAACGGCACGTGGGCTGGTAGTAGGATTATTATGGATGGCATTCAACACACTTTCTTCCATGGTGGCAGTTTGCGTCGAATGTGGTCTGCCCACACTACTCCTGTTACACGTGCAAACAAGCGGTGGTCCGGTACATGTCTGTCTGGGAAGCGTTCTCCATAAGTTCTTTGACCTGCTCATCCATTGCCCTCTGCTAATCCATACCCTAGGTGCATGTCTGCCAGCTCACAGTTTGTATATCGATGCATGTTCTTTGTGCAGCGACTACTGCTTGAATGAGAACCAGAAATTTTCTCTCTTGCGAACGAACTGATGAACAGCGCAGTCTATCGACTTAGGGCGATGTTTCTGGTTATGGGTTCCTATGCAATTCACATTTCTTTAGGTGTTACCTACGTACCCTAAATGTTTGTACCAATATTTTTGAGATACCCTGTATACAGGAATTTTTGCAGTAAGGATAAGGAGGTAAGATATTTTGCTATATAAGACAGCGATAATGCTATATATGGCAGAATTAGGCCACATCTTGAGTATTTCATATAGCATAATTATGGAAGCCTAATTTTTTTGAAGGATGTGGATCTGTTGGAATGGGTGCAGTGAACAGCAACAAATTTAGTGAAATACCCTAAAGGGTACCCATACCAAGAAAGATTTCAATTTTGTAAATTATAGCATCAAGAAACTGGGCACCTGTAAGCTGATTGCTAATGGCATTCATATTCTTGCTAAGGAAATACACATAAGGGAGCATACAAAGTACATTCAAAAAGTTCCTTCCATGTGCGCGCATCACACACACACACACACACACACACACACACACACACACACACACACACACACACACACACACACACACACACTTGCTCTATTGGCGCCTCCGTGGGCAGGAGCAGCAGGCAGTGCATAGCACACGCTTCTTGATTAGACTGAGGTTCGAGCCTGTGACCACCAAATATGGAGGATGCGAAAGATCAGGAATGACCACCCCGGAGCAATATGGCCTTAGTTGCTAATGCTCCTTAAAAAAAAAAACTAAATAACAACAAATAACTTGCTCTATTGGGTTTCTCGAGCTTTGAAATATTCTTTAAAATAGTGGGGGGTTTTTTTGCACATAGGACTGCTTTGTCATTTTCTTTCGTGTCATCCACTCTAGCAAAATGATGACGCTGAAGCCCATTTTCAGTTTAGGGAACAGCCACGAGTCAGATTTTTTGCAGCCAAGAACTGGGTGCATTGCTATAGTGCAGGATCCGGCCATCCTTCCTTCTGAGGGCATTTTTCCATCACATTCTCATGCAAATGTGACAAAATTGCAATGTAGTAAGCAGCACTAATGCTTCTCTCCCTAGTCACAAATTTCATGGTGCACTATTCCCTCATTGTCAAAAAAATTATCAGCATGACTTTGACATTGGATTTTATTGCACGAAACTTCGAGCCATAGAGACATTTTTGTGTGTCATTTGGATTATTCCACCTTGGTCTTGGAGTTGTAGGTGAACACTTCACTCTCAACTCTAGTGAACACTTTTTCTAGGAAGCCCAGATCATGCATAGATTTTTCAAACAAATCACTTGAGATGGCTTTCCTTTAGTCTATTTGATCACCCAATAGCAAGCTTGGAACAAATTTTTCCTGCATGCACGCACAATACATCCCTAAATCTTGTCACAATTGTGCGTACTGAGCCTACAGTTAGTTCCATTTTGTTTGCAATCTCAACAACAGTCATTTGCTTATTATTTTACACAAGGACCTTCACTTTCGTGACATTTTCATCATTTCATGGACATTGAAGGGCATTCACTACAAGGTTTAATCCTCAACTGTTACACATGAGTTTAAGTGGTTGAGCCAGTTCCCACTTGGCATATGTGCGCACCAAGGTCAATGTCCATACCCCACAAACCGTACGGTCATAACATAAACCATTTAAATACCAGATGTGATTCTGGGAACTTTTTTAATGTATTATGTAAACTTAAATTGAGGAAGACTATTTTGTAGGATAGAAGAAGTTTTCTTTCAGTCAGAGGGTATTTAATTGTAGGAACACTTCTGTTTTGGTGTTGTAGCAGTTTGAATAAATTTAGAAAGAGTTGGACAAATTCTTAGAGGGAATGGACAGATGTATGGAGGGTTTTTTTTTTTTTTTTTTTTGCCAATGCTGTATTAAGCTTGCATCACTGCTAATTATTAAATCTAACTAAACCTAGACACGACTACTCTTAAAGTACTTGCCCTGAGTATCAGTGCACTTTTACCACTGTTTGTACAATTGCTGGTAGCAGTTCGAATTGCCATCCTTCTCAAAATCCACAACAATGTGACAAAAAAACTGTTCAAACAATCAACCTAGAATTAATCAGAGAATAAAAGTGCTTCATTGTTATAGAACATCATCTTAAATACAAAGAAATCCAAATGGTGTCATCTTAAACCTACTTTTAAAACTTACTTTATCTTTCAAGTAATCGTAAAAAAAATTTATGATAATTTGAATGAATTATTTAAATTCGTGAGGTAACAATAACAGGCCCAACACATGTAGGACCCTTCTCATAACACTAGATCATGAAGAGCCACTTAACCAACCCTTTATACTTAATGATAACTTACTGCTAATGATACTTCGACTTGTAAAACAGTTATGCATGTAGAACAGTATCAAATACTCTTTACTGTGATTAAATATTATAGTAAATAATCTGATATTAAAATTATTTTTTTACATTAATTTCTTTGTGATGACCTTGTATTAGCTAATCAGACTTGTCGGGTATAACATCTTCTTTAAAAAAAATCCGTGACTCAATTGCTTCTTTACTATGAAGGTGGTCTTGCATTTCTCCTTCCATTACTTTCCTTGAGCACAGAAGTCAAATTTGAATCTCTTAAATTACTCAATTCACTCTTTAACCAAAGATCTACTCTTCTGTGTTGAATTGACCTTTATCAAACCTATTCAAAAAGGAGAGACTTTTTTTTTTTAGATTAAAACGTGCTAAGACTTTTCAATATAAGATTCAAGCACATGACTGGTTGCTTGAAAATGACCAGAATTTTTATCAAATGTTTATTATTGAACTGAAAACAAATAAATACTTTGCATTGGTCATAAATTTTAGATAAATAAATTTTCTTTGTTACTTAACTTTTGGATTGTCAACTATTTTTATAATAATATTCATTTGTTTGAAAAGTTAAATATCCCATATTAACATGCTGAAAATATTAAAACTAAAAGTTCTTGTGATTCTGTGTAATAATATTTATAAAGTTACAGATTTCTGATGGTGTTTTTTCCCTCACTCTCTCTCTCTCTTTCTTTTCAAGATGATAATCATCCTGACATCTTAGCCTCTAAAGAAGTCACGGTTTCTCTTCAGTTAAATACTGCCATTCCCAATCAAAAATTTAGAATACTGTATGTTCCTGTGTCTGAAAGTAGGTTGTTTTTGAATTGTAATTATTTAGACACCTATTTTAAGTTAATAATATGTATGATGTAGAAGGTATATCAGCACATTAATAGTTCTTGTTTAATTTTTTAAAATATTGAAATAAGAATTAAGAGAACAAGGGGTTTTTTTTTTTTTTTTTTTTTTTTTTTGCAGGCACTTGGGTGCTAAGTTTACTGTTAGTGTTTCTTTTGATGGGGCTGGGGTTCCTAGTGACAGTAGAGAAAATTTGTAATTGAGATGTGGAAGGAAGCTGCTTGCTGTTATTTTACAAACTGGTTACTCATGGTAAATTGTTATTGTGAAACATTTAAGAAGCGTCATTTTGAAATTAAATTTAATGCATGCACTTCTGTTATTCAAGCAATGTAATGTAAACATTTTTTATGGAATGATGACATTATTTTATGGGGCCTTTTTGGATAGTCTCTGATGCCATCTTTGGTACCAGTCGTCATAGGTAGTCAGCCGCTGTAGTAGAAGTTTTTGTGTAAAACAGCTATATAATTATGCTATTCAGCCAAGACAAAAGCTTTGATGTGATTTCTTTCATTACAGAAAAAAAATCAAGTATTTTCTCAAATATAGAAATTACCAAAATGATTAAGACAATAATACAACTGTCTTTAATACTCTCCTGTAAAAGGAGGGGGCATCATTTAAGATTATTATGCCATATGGAAATAAAATTTAAATGAACTCAAGACAAAATGCCATAGCATAGTTGCTAATTCTGGATTTACAACACAGAATCCATCATTTTTACTTGATTTGACTCCATCTCATGGTTGTATTCAAGTTGGTGATAAAAAAAAGTTTCTCAGTCTATGCAAAAACTAAAATTTTTCCCTTTTTCTTTACACAAAAAAAAAAAAAAAAAAATTGGATATATATTTTTTTTAATTTTGTGTATTTCTACTTATTTTTATTAATGAATTGGCCATTTGGTGTGCTGTGGGATAGTCTACAGGAACAGGTATCCTGTGTGTTATCAGACACTCAGCCTAAAACACTGATGGATCCAATATCTCTCTATTACAGAAGATTTAGGAGAAGTCCGGTTGGCCTGCCTCCCTAAAATCCACTCATGCACACCTTCTCGATGGTAAGCCCTGTTATGTCACTTAGGTGGCAACGAACGTGTAGAGTGGTTCTCAAGACGCCTGGTCAGCGTGAAGAGGAAAAGACCAAACCCTCTAGCATTTGAGAGTACAACAATACAAATGGCCCTCAGTCCCCAGCAGCTTTCACTCTCCCTCTTACGGCAGCGAGAGGATCAGAGTGGAAGCAGAGGGTGCTAAGAATCTCTGGGTACGACCAGGCTGCCATGCACGGAAACTGAACTTGGCCTGTTATAACGTACGATCACTCATCGGTGAAGACAGGATATTAGAGCTGGAAAAGGAATTAGAAAATGTGAAGTGGAATATCATTGGTTTGGCTGAAACAAGAAGAAATGAATCACTTATAAGTTTATCAAGTGGAAATCTGCTGTACACCAGTGGAAACAGTGAAAGGTGTGAAGGTGGAGTTGGGTTTCTGGTCCATAAAGATTTTAAAAACAACATTTTGGAATTCAAAAGTACATCACCAAGGGTGTCAAGACTAATACTCAAGATTTCTAAGAGGTACAAGCTAAAGATTATAATGATTTATGCACCAACATCGAGCCATGATGATGAAGAGGTTGAAGAAATCGACACCGAAATTGAGTCTTCTAGATGAGCAGAAAACCCACTACACTATTATTATGGGGAACTTCAGTGCTAAGGTTGGAAAAGGGCAAAACAGTGCAGAAAGAGGAACTATAGCAAATTTTGGAATTGGTGAAAGAAATAAAAGAGGTGAAAGACTTGTGGAATTTGCAGAATCTCAAGGACTGTCAGTAATGAACACTTTTTTTTTCAAGAAAAGGGTGAACAGAAAGTGGACATGGAAGAGTCCAAATGGATTAACAACTAATGAAATCGACTTCATCCTCACTAACAGAAGATATATTGTGAATGATGTTACCATCCTGAATAAGGTAAATGTTGGAAGTGATCACAGAATGGTAAGATGTACACTTGATGTAGGAAAGGAAAAAACTGACTCGAGTAAATAATACAAAGGTCTTTGAGATAACAGAGGAGGAGAAAAAGCAGTATGTACTGGAACTTAAGAACAAGTTTGAGCTTCTGCAGACTGCTCAGGACCAAGATATCGATGAGGAATATTACAACTTTCTGAAAGTGATAAAGCCCAAGAAACCTATAGGGAAACAGAAATCCAAAGAAGAAAAAATTAGTCAAGAAACACTTGTCATGATGAACCGAAGACGATAAATGAAGAGCAAGAAAAACACTGACAGGGAGAAAATTGAGTATACTGAGTTATGCAAAGCCAGTAGAAAGAGACTCAGAGAGGACATAAGAAGATTTAACACAAGAAAAGTAGAACAAACATTAAGGGAAAACAAAGGATTTAAATCAGCAGCCATGAGCAGTAATACAGAAAGACAAATGATACTGAAACTGAAGAATACCGATGGTGTACTTATAAACAGCAGAGAAGGCATAATTCAAATAGCAGAAGACTACTATAGAGAATTATACAAGGAGCGAGGGAATGATACCAGCAGTGGGGAAGATGGATTGCAAAGTAGCAACACATACGACATACCCGATATTCTTCCTGATGAGGTAGAACCTGCATTGAAGAAAATGAAGAATCGGAAAGCCCCGGGGGAAGATGAAGTTACTGTAGAGTTGTTAAAATTGGGAGGAAGAGACATAACACAAAAACTGGCAAGGCTCTTCACAAAGTGCATTAGAAAAGGTGTGACGCCTAAGCAGTGGAATAATGCAATCATAGTTTTGCTGCATAAGAAAGGAGATAAATCAGAAATTGGAAATTATAGACCTATTAGCTTGTTATCCCACATCTACAAGTTGTTCACAAGGGTCATTACTAACAGATTAGAAAGAATACTTGATGAGAATCAACTGAAAGAGCAAGCTGGCTTTAGGACAGGATTCTCGACTATGGATCACCTTCACGTAATATCACAGCTAATGGAGAAAGCAAATGAATATAAAACACCATTATGCCTGGCATTTGTGGATTATGAAAAGGCATTTGACTCCATACAGCATAAGGCAATGTTTCGGGCACTGGAAATACAAGGCATAGATACCCCATATATTATGATTTTGAAGAAAATATATGAGAGTGCTACTTCCTTTATTAGACTAGACAAAGACAGTAGCAAATTTAAAATCGAGAAAGGAGTTTGACAAGGAGACACAATATCTCCGAAGCTGTTTACTACTGCCCTTGAGGAAGCTTTCAGAAGATTAGACTGGTCGCAGAAAGGAGTCAATGTGAATGGAGAGTACCTAAACCATTTACGATTTGCAGATGACGTTGTGGTTATAAGCCACAATCGCAAAGAATTAGAGGAAAATCTTAATCAGTTATGCACAGTTAGTAAGGATTTTGGACTAAAGATGAATATGGCTAAAACAAAAGTAATGATGAACAAGTATGCCACGGAAAGGGAAATAATGATTGAAGGAGCAGTAATTGAAAAGGTGGAGTCATATACTTATCTGGGACAAGTTATTAGGTGTAATAATGATAAATGGCTGGAAGTCAAGAGAAGAATAAATTTTGGATGGATAGCATTCTGGAAATATAGTAACATACTGAAGAGCAATATCCCCTTTTGTCTGAAACATAAAATAATGAATCAATGTATACTCCCCACTATGACTTATGGAAGTGAAACTTGGGCACTCACCAAAAGAATGGAAGAGAAGCTGAGAACTACACAGCGAAGAATGGAACAAATTATATTGGGAATAAGACTGTTAGATAAGAAGAGAAACATGTGGATTAGGCAGCAAACTCAAGTAAAGGACATTCTTATCAAAACTAAAGAACTAAAATGGTCTTGGGCAGGACACATAGCTCGAAGACATGATGACAGATGGACTAAGAAAATAACAGAGTGGTACCCAAGAGGAGCTAGAAGAAAACCTGCAAGACAAAGGCGGAGATGGATAGATGAAATTCATGAGTTTTTGGATAGTAAATGGATGGCCAGTGCTCAAAACAGAAGGAACTGGAAAGTTGCTGGAGAGGCCTTCATCCTGCAGTGGATTGAAAATGGCTGATGATGATGGGATAGTCTCCGTTGCAAAATAGAAATGCAGGATAATGGCTTTGTTCTCTGCATGTGTGTATTCTAATTCCACCATGCTGATAGTCTTTTAGTAAAATTCCAAAGAAATAAGATCATTTCAGAAGATCATATGTAAGATTTTCTTTGTATTGTAAAATCTGAAAACTGTAATCAGATGTTTGCAAACAAATAAGGGCAGCATTCAATACATAAAAAGAAATACAAAAATTAGAAGTAGCATTTCATAGTTATCATGATGCTATATGTGATGAATGTTTATTTGCCACAGAACATAATCTTCATGTTAGTTGTGCTGATCATGTAGGTTTACATGTAGGTTTATTATTCAGAAATGTTTCTTGATCGTGAAATAGCAAAAATAAATATGGTTGTGGAAGAATAAAATTGGGCTTTGTCAGCAAAATTGCATGGATAGGGAAAGAAGTTGCTAAAAATGGCAGTAATCAAATGATTCCAAAATATTCTATTGTGGTGACCTATCATTATTTTTTAAAAAAATAATAATAATAAAAAAATAAATAAATTAAATTTAAAGGAGCTTGCTCTCACTACTAGAATTGGAAGTAGACTCCACAGGGTACATGTTGGACATCTGAACAACCTTAAAGCATGTGAGATATCATAACAGGTACATTGATAATGTACTTGTTATGATAGGCCTAAAAACTGGAGTAGCAAGGGTATTAAAAGAAAAGATTGAGCACTTTGTGATAATAGGCTGTTCCTTGCCATCTTATTAATTTGTATGCTGAAAATGAGATGTGTTCCTTCCTGTGAAAATGGATGAATATTCAGCAGAAATTGACTACTTTCTAGAAGGAAGTGCTAAAAAGAAAAGATAAATTTGAATAGTTTCAGCTGATGCATGCCTCTGAAATAAAGGTGTGTTTTTTTTTTTTTTTCTTTTTTTTTTAAGCATGTGTGAATATGTTTGCTGTCTTTGATTAATTGTGTAACTAGACTGGTAGAGTAATGGCAAGCTTTGACAAGTTTGTTTAAGGAAAAGGCTAGAAGTGGTGAGAAAAGCAATATGAGCACTTTTTTGGAGTTACAAAATTGAAAAGTACAAGTGAGCACTGGTGAGTAGCACTGAGTTGTATTCAAATCCACTTCATGATCCAAAAGTTTTGACAGTTTTAAAATGAGAAACACAACAAAAATAACATTTTAAAATCCAAAAAAAAAATAGCTCTTCAATCCAACAAACTTCATATCCATGTATTGAGGTCATCACTACTAGATACGTTGAATGCTAAATGTTTCATATGCAAGTTATTTTACCAGTGGTTTTCAGAATTTCCATTTTGGTATCTATTTCCTAAGTGGAAGTACATTTCTACTTCTAAGGTTATGGAAAGTCCAACACAAGAGATGATTCTATTATTTTTCTCAGTTAGGAAGTACTTTATCTGCAAGCGACCATATGGTGCACAAGTTTCCACTGAAAAATGATGTTCTGATAAATTCTGAGGTAGCAGACATTGCATCAATTAGCAGTGCATCATTTTTTAATCTTTTTTTTTTAAACATTACTTCGGGCAATGTTAAAGAGGAAGCAGTAGGTGTTTTGGCGTATCATTTCTGTCAGTTTCAATGTTAGAACCAACCTATTAGACACTATTATGAAAGAATTGATGTACAGTGGCCCTTGGCTGTAGAAATGACAAGTGCATAAGGAAGCTTGAAATTATAAAAAAAATTTAAATTATCCTAAATCATGCTTAGCATTTTAACAGTTCCTCATAGTAATGCTGAGTGTAATCGAATATTCAGTCAGGTTAGAAAAACAAAAACTGCATTCAGGTCTTCTCTTTCTGGTGAAGCTTTGGAAATGCTCCTGACAGCAAAGTCTAGATAGCAGGGCCATTTTTATGAACGAAACTTTGATTCAGCATAAGAAGAGGTCAAAGTCTGAAAAAGACATCTGCAAACAGAAAAATGTTAGGTGAGAGAATTTTTAAAAGCATACTGTACTGATAAATGATTCTGTGTCTGTATTTCAATATAAAATATGTATTTTGTCAGTGAAATTTAATTTTTAGGGGAGTGTGGACTTCAAAAAAAAAAAATCAGCTTTTTAAAAAAAATAAAACTTTTTTGGGGAAGCTTTTCTGCTTTTTTTTTTTTTTTTAAGGAATTTCCTGTTTTGGCTCAAAACACCATGTTTTCCCCTGTTGAAAATGCCTTATCTCCAGCTAATATAATCTAGGTATGTTATCCTCACTCATGCAAAATGTCTGTTCATAGTCTTCTCTTCTGGCTTCAATAAAGCAATTTGCTTGTCTCTTTTAAGTGTTATGCCAATTCGGAAATCCGAATGTAGCTCTTCAATCCTGTATGCCTCACATCCATGAACAGAAGTTATTACTTCCAGACATGTTGAAGAATGCTATGTGAAAATTTATGACAACAGTTTTTAATATATTCCACTTCTGTTTTGGAAGTTGATTACCAAAGCAGACTAAATGAAGGCCAAATCTATCTTAGTTATAGACTTTTCTGCAGCCAAGGTCATAGAGACTAAAGCAAGAGGAGAAGATTTTAAGTTATTTTGCTAAATGAGGAAGTACTTTATTGTGACTACATGGTGCATAAGTTCCCATTGAAAAATAATGTTCTTATTTATGTTGATGCACCACCAATTGATGAAATTGGCATTGCATCATTTTTAAAATTTGCATACAAGTTTAGAGCACCTATACACAATGTCTGGATAAACTCCCAAGAAGTCTGAGAAAGAGCAGTTATCACTATACATTTTGTATATAGTGTTGCAATGATGGTGGTTCTTCAAATGAGCTGCCATACACAAACATTTCATTAAAAACTTAATTAACAGTGGCAAATGCAATAGTGTTATGCTTGGAGGCACTGATCTCTAGAGGGGTGGAAAGGGATTATCTGAGTGATGAATCTCATTGTGTGGCAGATTCATAAGTTGTGGAAGATCTTGTTCATGGGCCAATTCCCCATGCTCATTTGAAGACTTCTTGAAGAGGAATAGAGAAATACCTCCAACATTCTAGAGAAATACCTCCAACATTCATTTACTCCACAGAGGTTATATGTTGTATTTCAGACCAGAAAAGACCTTTATACTCTGATTTATAGAGTATAAAAATGAGGCAAAAAGTGAAACATGGGAAATAAAAAGTATAAAGTTTACATTGCATTATGTTAACACCATTTAGAATATTTACTTGCAATTAATTGCATCACAAATTAAATTAATTATCAGATTAATCAATGCAGTATAGTGTAAGAAAACATGAGCATAGGTGTGCTGACCTCTAAACCATTCTTTTCAATTAGTGTACAAATGTATATTTTTAGTATTCTTTTGTACATACAGTCAGTCCTCGCATAGCACAATAGTTGTGTTCCTAGAAACCCTCGTGCAATGCAAAATCGTGTAATATAAACAACAGACCCTATGGGAAAAATAGGGTTAGATGCCGACCACCCAAGATTGAACACACATTTGTAACCAAAACATTACCAAACACAATAAATAATCGTAGACTGAACTATTACGTAATAAAATATTGCTAATGCTTTTGCTTCTATCGTAAGCAGACTTGTTTTTCCCTTGATTTTCTATCCAAACAGATGACAGCCGTTCCATCTCTTCCAATTCTTTGTGTCTTAATCTAATGGATTTTAATTACACTTTGAGTTGTTCCTGTTATGAAAGTTTTTTTATTTTCTCTGCATTCTTTGTAATTCCCGGCGTTGCCTCATTTAGGCCTGTAGCATGTGCAATATCACACGGTCTTTCATTTCGCTCAAAGCACTTCATAATTTCATATTTTTCTCTATCGACAGAGGCGGACTGGCCATAAGCCTAACCGGGAAAACCCCGGTGGGCCGGAGGCCGATGTGATTTTGGCCATAAGCCATAGTATGAGGCCACTGCAAATTTTTCCGGGTAAGAATTTTTAATCCAGTCCGCCTCTGTTTATCGATATTGCTTTTCTTTTTCTCTCTGTATCTGCAGTGTCATCACCAGGACGCTTCCTTTTCACACCTTTTAGTATTTTACTCATTTTTAGGGAATAAAGCACAATTACAAAACGAGGAGGCACGCTTGATACACATAAACAAAGCTGTGCGCGTGTAGCAACTGAATAAACAACACTGTAAAGGCAGAGATACACTATTAACACCTCACATTTTACTAAAGCACATTTCTAGGGATTACTACCACAAAACAATAAAAACAATTTCCAGTTGCGTTTCTGTTAGTGGAATCTGTTATAAACTGGTAGTAAACTCGATCTAATTGCATTTGCGATTATACCGATAGCTGGAATTGTGTTGGTTTTTACGTTATTATGGTGAAATGTGTTTCTCCTTCGCTGATATAAAAAACATAAATACATTTTGAGAATCTTCTCTTCATTCCTGTCGTGTTGCGTTCGACTGCCATTTCTTGTAAACACAAAGGCGAATCGTGCATAAGCGAATTCGGTTCGTGTTATATAAGATATCGTTCCCCTATTTATAAATCGTGTATGATCGAATTCGTGTTATGTAAACACGTGTTATACGAGGACTGACTGTACATAGTAAGAACTTTTATTTTCACATATTTTTCTGTACATTTTTCTCAAAAAAAAAATTTACAAGCCTAATTTGAACACCTCTACTGTATAGGCAGATATATTTTTTAATAGGTGTCCTTCAGTAGTTACTATAAATTCACAGGAAATAAGCTTGTTCAATGCCTACTTAATTTCGTATTTAAATTGCAAGAGCCACTATAAGTATATCTTAGATAAGGTTTCGCACTCTTCTCTTGTTAACAACCCTACTTTAAATTAACCCAAGTGATTACTCTAACTTCCATTAATGGTTATAACCTTGGTTTCTTTCTTTGCTTGGGCTGTTTTGGGTTTAATTTGTTACAATATTGCATTACATCCCATCCCAGCATATTTCTAATGTGAGTTTAAGAGCGCAGTTGAACACCACAGTAATGCTAAAACAATAATTACTCCTGAGACTGAATAAATTTTGAATAAGAGATTAAACAGGTCACTTAATGAAAATAGTAATTAAAGAAATTTTGAATAATAATAATAATTTAGAAACAACATTCCACGTGAGTTTCTAACTGCCTTTCAGCTCTTTGTCAATGGTTAAAAAACTTGCAAGGAAAGTTCCAAAATAAGTCTACTGATATAGTTGATGAAGTTTCTTTTAGGAGTGATGGAGGGCCACTTGCATTGTGCAGTATCTTTGAACAGTAGAACACAATGCATGTAGCAGTCTACCATCCCTAGAAAAAACTTGAATGGAATGCAAGACAACTTACTTCCTGTAACATTTCTTTCATGGTTCTTTGATAGTAAAGAGCTGAAAGTTAGCTTTCAATGTGTGTACACACACTCATTTGCATTCATGGGTTATATATACAGGGTATCTGTAAAGGTCTTGGTAATAATTTAGATTTTATACAAGATGAAAACAACGTTGAATGCATTGGAAATATAATTTATTCTAGTTTTTAGGATATATAGTCATAAGATTATTAAGATTTAACATAATCGATACAGAGTGTTACACAATTTTGCAATTCTATAATAATGTTTTCCAGTTGTTTCAGTTACGGCCTTAATTGCATTTGTTATCCTGGTACATAGATCATTTGAACAGTGAGGTTTTGAGGAGTAAACCACACTTTACACACACAATACCTGACTGAGCCCCCTCTCTCTCACAGGTACCCCAGCTACTCTGAGCAAACCCTCATATACTGCCCCTCTAGATATGCACGATGAAAACAATACAAGGGCCAACTCGCAACAGCCATTTCAAATGGACAGCTCCAACGGAAAAATAGCGTAGGCAACAAGAACGCGACATAGGAAGGATGCTGCAGCACAAATGTATGTACACCTGATTCTCAGGATCCATACCCTGTCAGAAGCAACAGACATCCTCAGCTACCAAAAATCCAGGATGCTGAGTGATCAGGCCAATTACATGTGATACTCAACATCTTTTAAGCTTCTATAATGTAAACTATTAAAATGAAATTGAAGGAATTGTGCTGTCTGATAACTGCCTCCCATCCCCCACCCCCCTTCAGGTGAGCAACAGCACTTCCGGTGTCTTACACTTCATTCCTCAACTGGGATACTTGGTGAGGGGTCACAATGTAAACCCGTGCACCCAACTAGCATTCAAGGTTCTTCAAACCCTTCCAGTCATACAGATCATCAGTTGCATGGAAAAGAAGACTGAACTGACCCCAAGCCTAGTCAATCAAAGCTGAACAAAACACCTAGCATGCAGCTCAGAAAAATACCACACAATTGCAGCATTGCAACAATTCGTACATCGATGATCCCAAATTGAGGATGCCACCTGCCAAACCTACATGCTCCAGTCTAAGAATTGTGATAACACCCTTACTGTTCCAGCCTATAACCTGGGTCCAGATCATGGCAATGCGCTCGACAACTGGACTGAATTCTACTGAAAATAATTGGCCAAAACACATCTCCCCTTCCAGACCAGGAGCAAGCCACTCCTGTATAGGAATGTCCACCACCTCATGACACCAAGTGGTAACATCTCACAATTGTCCCCCAGAGCACAACCAATGACATTGCTTCAGCCTTGAGAGATGAGCGGCAGCTTGTTGTTGCAGTTGAACAGCTCTCAGCCAAATACAGGAACTATGCCTCCTTCAAGATCAAATGAGGCTCCGAACAGTATCAGAACATCAAAAGACCATCCTTGTTGGGATATCAGAGATGTGGTGTCATACTGATATTAGGAATGCAGAATTGGAATTTGGGGAGTACAAGTACAGAAAGGATAGGAAGGGAGGAGGTGTCATGCTTAATTAAGAAAAATTTAGAATTAAGAAAAACATAAAATCAAAAGAAGTGCATCCAGTTGATATAGATGAACAGTGCACTGTTGAGTCAGTTTGGTGTGACATAAGCACTGCGAAAGCAAAAATAAGAGTAGGAGTGTGTTATAGGCCTAATGACTCGAATGAGTACAATGAACAATTGCACAGAGAAATAGTGGGTTAGTAAATCAGAATGTCCTATAATTTGGGATTTTAACTTCCCAGATATTGACTGGAATTTGTGGGTTGGTCACTCACACACTAGTAAGACTTTTGTGGATTTATTGGATGATTGTTTTCTGCAGCAGCAGCATGTTCGAGAGGCAGCCAGAAAGGGTAATACTCCTGATCTGGTTATCAGCAGTGATCATTCATGTATCAAGAATTTGCAGATAAAGTAACCACTAGGTGGCAGTGATCACAGTGTACTGATATGGGATTTACTTAAAGATATAATTACCATCAGGGGTAAAGGAAAGGGTTTTTCCTTCAGTAAAGGTGAGTACAGTGGTCTCAGACAGTTTTTAAATTCTGTACAGTGGGATCAACTGACGTTGTTACCAACAGTAAATTCTAAGTGGCAAGCGTTCAAGGAATTAATCGTGGATGCTACTAAAAGTTTCATACCTATTAAGAAATATTGTTCAAGGTTTAGGCCTAAACGGTTATCAAATGAACTAATGAGACTCGTGACAGAAGAAAAATGCATGGGATGCCTATAAATTATCAAGCGACTCAGAAGCCTATGGCAGATATAAGCTAGTCTGTAATCAGGTCACAAATGAGGTTAGGCAGGCGAAGGCAGATTACGAGAAATCTTTGGCAAAGGATGCTAAGGAATACAGCAAGATTGTTTATTCTAAAAGGAAGGGGATGAATCTGATTGGTCCACTTGATATCAATGGTTCGACTGTTGATGATCCTGTTCAGATAGCAAACAAACTGAATGGGTATATTGCATCTACATTCACGCATGAGGAGTTATTAAGGTTTGAAAATGCCACAAGGTTATCAAAGTGGAGGAGAAATTGTTGAAGTTAAACATAAGAAAGGCACCTGGGGTGGATGGGATCTATCCAGTTATATTAAAGGAGGTGGCAAAGCAACTAAGCAAACCCTTGACATAATTATGAGAACATCCTTGGACTCAGGGGAGATCCCCACGGACTGGAAATGTGCAAATGTATCCCCAATTCACAAAGGGTGATCGAATGGTGACACGAGTAATTACAGACCAGTTATTTTAACTTCTGTTCCGGGTAAAATAATGGAGTCACTGGTTAAAGATGCATTGCAGGATCATCTAGACAGGCGCCTCCGTAGCCAGGTGGGAAGGAGCAGCAGTGCGTAGCACACGCTTCTTGATTAGACCGGGGTTCGAGCCCGTCACCACCAAATACGGAGGATGCGGAAAGGTCAGGGAATGACTACCACATATCCCAGAGCAATATGGCCTTAGTTGCTAATGCTCCTATAAACCAAATAATAAACAAACAAACAAGCATTGCAGGATCATCTAGACAAGACTGCAGCAATAATTCAGACACGGCATGGGTTTGTTAAGGGAAAGTCTTGTCTGACAAATTTGATAGGATATGATGTGGTAACAAAAGAACTGGATGCAAAAAGTAATTTTGATATCATATATTTGGACAGGAAAGCTTTTGACACTGTTGTGCATGGAAGACTATTGAACAAATTGGAGTAGAATGGTATTAAGGGTAAGTTGCTACAATGGATAAAAGGATGGTTGAGTGGGAGAAGACAGAGTGGTAATCAATGGGTGCTGCTCTTTGTGGACTAATGTTATTAGTGGAGTCCCACAGGGTTCGGTGTTGGGTCCACTGTTGCTTTGTATATTTATCAATGATATTGATGAAGGTATATCGGGCTTAGTGTCGAAGTTTGCAGATGATAAAAAGGTTGGCAGGGTTGTTAATGACAATAATGGCAGTGTGCTACTGCAACAGGATCTAGATAATTTGGGCACATGGGCTAAGAAGTGGCAACTAAAGTTTAACCTTGACAAATGCAAAGAACTGCATATGGGTAGAAGTTACCCAAGAGAAAAGTACCAACTGTGTGGTACTACACTTAAGGTGGTAGAAAATGAAAAAGACCTGGGAGTAATTGTGCAGTCAGATATGAAGTTTTCTGAGCAATGCAGACAGGCTGCCAGGGCAGGTCATGGGGATTTGTCAATGATATACATGAATTTTGCTAGCAGGGAAAAGGAGGTGATTGTCCCTCTGTATAAGGCAATGGTCATGCCACGCCTCGAGTACTGCATACTGGTCTGGAGGCCTCATTTTAGGAAGGATGTAGATTTGCTTGAGTATGTACAGAGAAGGGCAACAAGATTGGTGAGGAGAATGAAGGGATCTTCTTACCATGAAAGTTCTGCAAATTGCAGTGGCTGGAGACCAGACACCTGTGTGGTGATCTGATTGACGTGTATAAGGCCTTGAATGGGTTGAGCACACTGAATTCTGATGGGATCCTTGCACTTGTTCAGATTATGAACCTAAGGGGGCATAAATTCAAATTAAGAAAAGACAGATGTAGAATAGATGTGTGGAAATTTGCCTTTAGCCAGTGGGTGGTGAATTGATGGAACAAACTTCCATCTGTTGTTGTGGAAGTTGATAGGTTAAATAAACTTAAGGAGGAACTGGACAGGCCTTTGGAGCGAATGGGGTGATTTTTTTTTTTTTTTTTTTTTTTTTGAGTGATGCTGCATGAGCTCATACACTTGCTTTCTTGCATCACATGCCACTACTACTACATATGTCCAGTTGGAGCCATCATATGTCCCTTTTATAAGATAGCAAAACACCATAATAAAAAATTGTGAAATGCACAGGTCCCTAAAAGGAAACAGCCGATTAACCTATGGCCTCAGTAGCGATCATTCCACCCCAAAAGTGGATGCTACAGTATGTGCCCCACCTGCTTCCCTGCTACTCAAGTTACCTCCCTGTAGATACTTTTGAATGACAAGGAATAAACTTGAAACCATTGACAAAATTTTGTTATCCAAAGTATTTGATGTTTTTCTCACTGAGACCTGGATGGAATCCACTGAGGATTACATTGCAGCTACGACTCCCATTGGCTGTGATGCATGCTGCATCCAGGGATAAAGGGAAGGGGAGTAACTGTTCTACAATCGAGGTATCCTCGCCTTTGAGAACAGCAATTCACGCACTTTACACACTGCTTAAATTGAGGTCCATTCCCATTGAAGTTGTCATCTCCACACCCCACCAATGAAAATTGTCTGTGGAAACTTTAACCTCCCTCCATGTCTGGACCATATGAAAAGATTGCTCCTATCACAGCTTACCATAGTGGGCCTCACTATAGCCAATGATGGCCCCACAGGGAGTACAATCCAGCTTGACTTGCCCCTCACAACTATAGCCTGTACGCTTAAGACTCCTCGAGATGGCTACTTTAATTCTGACCATGACCCAATCCTAATACAACTGGAACCACCAATCTATGTTTCAATGCAAAACAACAGGCGGTACGAAGAACAGTCTACAGTCCAAAATTTCTGGATGTTTCCAAATGCATTGCAGCAGCATCTCTAATCCCATGGTATGTCCTTAAGTCCTGTGATACCCTACTAGCGGCTGACCTATTAACTAAATGGATTATCACATAGCTCAATAATCTGCCTCAAAGATAGTCACAATCACTCCCCACTCCAGAGCATGGTCCACCCCACATATAAACTCCAGGTTTCGATTAAAGTAGCAGCTCCATAAGCAATGGAATCAATCTGGTAAAACTAACGATAGGATAGCTTTTTTCAAGAGCACGAATCATTTTCAATCACTAAAAATTCCAGGCTGTCAAGAGCTATTTTGAACATTTGCTAACTGCTGGAACGATACCATACACAGAAGAAACCACAAGTTTCCCAGAGATGGATGGACTTCATTATTCTATTTGAAGATGTCATGAAATCCAACAAACCACATTAACTTTTCCATTCAATTTGACATAAATGGGTAACATAAGCCAAAGTATCACCAGTGGATCGACACTGACAGAATCCATACTGGTGATCGTTAATCATACAGAAGGTTTCTAGGTAGTTTAAGAGTTGGCGGTTAATTAATTTCTCCATTGCTTTAGAAAGAGTAGAGGTAATTGCGATGGTACGATAATTGGATGGGAGGGATTTGTCACCTTTTTAGGAACTGGCTGGATATAAGCAAATTTCCAAGCAGAAAGAAAAACACCTTTGGAATAAGAAAGTGAAAAAAAGGCAGCAAAGAACAGGAGTAAGTTGAGGAGCACAGGTTTTGAGAACAAGTGGAGAAATACCATAAGGGCCTGGTGCTCTCTTAGCATCAAGATTCGTGTGGTCTTCCATCCTTTTGATGGAAGACCACAAGAGGCATTGAATGGAGCATGTTGGGAATGGTGGGAGGTGCTTTACCAGTATCATTAATAAATGAGTTGGAAGAAAAATGGAAGGCTAGCAGGTCAGCCTTTTCCTTGGCTGAAGTGACAACAGAACCATCTGTTTTGACAGAGGTGGGAGCAGAGATGGGCAAAAATTGCAGCCAATAGCTTTAGCAAGAGACCAGAATGCTCAGCTGCCATTAGGGCAAGAAGGAAGTTTTCTACTCTTAGCCTGTTCAAAATCTTGTTTGGACTGATTAATAACTGCTTTACAATTGTTGTGAACTTTAGTGTAGGCAGAAAATGAAACTGAACAACTGGAAACAAGCCAATTATGATATGCAACATTCTTCTTCTGAACAGCCTTAGCACATTTATTGGAAAACCAAGGTTTAGATTAAGGACGAGATTTTAAAGTGGAGTTTGGAATAAAGAATTCCATTCCTACAAGAATAATTTTTCTGACACGATCTGAGCAAACGTTGACATTAGAAGTTTTGAAACATAATCTGACCAAGGAAAGGAAGAAAAGAAATCTCCAGGTCATCCCATTTTACATTCTTGTAATGCCAAACAACACTAGGTTGGGAATAGCCATGAGATAAAGGCTCCATTGGAGAAGAGACAATCACCAAAGTTGTGATCTGAGGTGCCAAAAGACCATTCACTTTGACCATGTACTTAGAAGGGTTGTTTGTGAGAAAAAGATCGTGTGTTGGTTTGTATGGTTACGATTGTCCGGTATTCTTGTAGGTAGATGAACAATCTGTGCAAGGTCATTAGTAATTGCAAAAGTCTCAGAATTTCGACTGGCTGGGTCTGTGTGACTAGAAAACTGAAGCCAGCTGGAGTTGTGAACATTAAAATCACCAAGGAAAATTACCTCACTGTTAGGAAAGTTGGACTGGAGAAAGTCAAGTTGTAAAGAGAGGAAGTCAGAGCTCCAAGTGATTAGTGGAGTTGGGAGAATGGTAGAGACAACAGATGAATTTGACCAAATGATGTAGAGAGATTTTAAGCCAGAGAAGATTGAAAAGAGGAGATTCCAAATACCAAGTCTCTGACAGGGAATATCGGAACGGACATATGCACAAGTATACCACCTTTGAGGCAAAAGGAATCGTACAGCGAATAATTTCGGCAACTGAGGTGAGCAGTAGTTGAATCAACCGATAACTGAGATTCTGTCAGAAAAAGTATATGGGGTTTGGTAGACTGCAAGTGGAAATGGACATCGTTGAGATTAGAATTGAGACCATGTATCTTTGTGAAATGAAATAGGAAGTGTTTGGGAGGTTTAGATTTTTTGCAGATAAGCTTACTCTATTCATTTTTAGTTTCTAGAGCAAAGTTTCCGGCATATTCCCTCATACTTCTCCTTCAACCCATGCACGGTACTAAGTACTATAGGTTTTGTGTTTGGGATTTTCATAAAAAAAAAAAAAAAAAAAAAAGTTTGACAGTTCATAATGTATTCAATAATGCATTCATAACACCTGATGAGGAAAAATCCTTTCCTCATCAGGTGTTATGCTTCTGGGCCTACCTGCTCGTACTCCATGTTCGAAGTGCCCATGTTCTCTAAGGCATTGATGTACCCTGGTGAATGTGCGCCTGTTGGGCTACCTTCGGCGGGGAAATGCTTCTTGGTATAAACGTGCAGCCTCGAATGCACTGCCGTTCGCTTTACCATACATGAAGTGCATGTCCGCATACTTTGTTGCTTTCCATGTTGACTGTCCTTTGACTGTACTAATATGCCTGTTACGTCTCAGAGCATTGAGAGAGGGGAAAGGGAGAGAATGAGCATAACCTGACCTAAACAAGTCAGTGGTGGATTCCAACTCTGTACAGTTCACCTTGTCAGTGGTGGATCCCAACTAGAAATGTGCAATATCTCTAAAACAATTTACTTAAGGACCCATGTTTACTATGCTTTTTTTGCATATCTCTGTCTGTACAGTTCTCCTTTAAATTATTGACCATCACTTTTGAAATGCCCTGTATAATTAAAATACAATAACTTAATTGTATAATTTATTAATATAAACTTTTACTTTATTAAAGTTTTATTTCTACAGTATCTTGGTGGCAACAAGATTTGTTCTTAATATGATGCTTAAGGCCTTTTTTTTTTTTTTTTTTTTTTTTTTCAATGTAAGGTCTTGCTGCTTGGGAACAAGAAACCCTGAAATAACTTCTCTCCTCTCCTAGTAGTTTAAGTTATTTCAGGGTTTCTGTTCCTATTAATTTAGTTCAGTATGGAAGACACTATTTGCAATGTAGTGTAAACAGATAGTCAGGTGAAAATCAATAGTTGGTTGAAGGTCATTTACTATCCTCTCTCATTCTGTATACCTTTCACCCACATAATTTGTGCACTAAATACTGAAAGTAAGCATTGTTTTTTGGGCCAACAGTTTGTTGGTGAGAAGTGGTGGTTTTTTTAATGTATTCACACTAAAACATCACCCCTTCTCATTGAGAAGCTAATTAATCCTCTATATTTATTTTTTCCTGACTTTTGTCAGGAAGGACCGTGGCAGCATGTTAATGATTTATTGGACCTTTGTAAGTAGGTAGGTAGAAGTATGACATTATTCCTCTGTATAAAATGATGGTTATACTACACTTAGAATATGGTATTTAGGTCTGGAGGCTGCACCTAAATCAGGAACCACAATGACTTGTCAGTCATTATAATTAAGTGTAATAGCAGTTTTTCCCAGCATCCAATAATGTAGTTTTTAAGTGCAACACTTTATTATTAAGTGTCAATTACTTCATAATGTTTAATTTGGTGATCTAGAATAGCCCATGTATGTCATTTCACACAATATTTGAAGGGCATTGGAAGAGTTTTTTAAAAGCTGTATGTATATTTTAAATTGACTGCTTTGAACAATATAGAATATTTAATACTTAGAACTAAAATGTCATTTTATAATTCTCTGTTCCTAACAGTATGCAGTGAATTTATTTCACTGACCAAGGTCAAAAGCGTTGTGATGATCTCATCCCCACCAGTTGGAGAAGTATATAGCAAAGGATATACACGGTTGCAGTGCCAATGGATTATCCAGGGCCCACCAGACACAACACTGGAACTGCAGTTCACAAGTTTAAAACTTCGGGGAGCACTGGATCGATTGGCTGTCAACAATGGTGGAAGCTGCAACTCTCATACATTGTGGGAGGCCAGCATTCTTAATGAGGATGAAAGTAAAGGTAATAATGCTTGCTGTTTAGGTATAACCAACTCATACCACTTTTGCTAGTAAGGCATAATCAGGTAGTGTTACAAAGAAATGAAACTTCAGTTGTCTTTCTTTAACTGCTTAAATAAGTTAATATTTGTACTTTAAGTCAGGATGGCAAATGGTGATCGCAAAGCATTTTGTTCAATTTCAGTGCCTAGAAATGAGAATGAAAACCACCACTGCCAGAAATCTGATTAATACTGGCTTTGATTTAGATTTTAAGATTCATTTTTATTTACCTAACTAATGCACTTTAAGAATAAAATTATAATTCTATGACTAGTGTATTTTATTTAAAATAGCGATCCACTTGTAAAAAATTGATAGTTCAATGTCAAGGGCCCCGGGTGCCAAGCGATTGTGACTGAGCGATTTATCTGTGCCTTATAGTGCGATTTCCAAAAAGTGATATATAGTTCTTTTGCATTCCTCTCATTAAGTAATCTATTTATTTTATAACTGCTCTTGCTACAAAAGTACCTGTACAGAGCAAGAAAGACAAGCCACTTTTCTTTTTTCATAGTCTTATTACTAACCCCCTACTACTTCTCACTTGGTCACACCAGGCACTGCTCCTGCCTCCCCGTGGCGGGGCCGGAAACCTTGGCAGAAAAGCTCATCTGCCAAGGGCGAAAAGGAGCAAAGATGGAGCAAAATGATTATCCATCTTTAGAGTCGACAAGCTCTCGGCCACATACTGAAATTGATTATGACATTTCACAACCCAAGAGGTTGAAAACAAATTCAACAACCAAAGAGTTTCCTTCCTTTTTAATTTTACATTCACTTTCAGAACAACCTCTCAGCAAATTATCTCCTTTCCTCATCCAGAAACACCTGGAGAGTATTGCAGGATCTCCGAAGACTGAAGAGGCTGCAATCTGGAGACCTTCTTTTAGAAACAACAAAAAGTAGATATTCAGAGAAACTCTTACAACTTTCAAATTTTGCTGGGATACCAATTAAAGTATCTCCCCATGCTACCTTAAATACATCCAAAGGTGTGATTTCTAGCTGGGATCTGTTGAACGTGACAGAGGATGAAATGACTCAAGAACTTCACGATCAAAATGTTACTGCATCAAAAAGAATCATGATTAAAAAAGACAATAACCTTACACCTACCAGGAATATTATTCTTACATTTAATTCCCCAAACCTACCATCAACAGTAAAAGCTGGCTATCTACTTTGCCGTGTTCGCCCGTATATACCCAATCCCTTGAGATGCTACAAGTGCCAAAAGTATGGTCACTCTCAGACAACATGTAGAGGAAACCCAGTTTGTCCAAACTTGTGGATCTTCCGATCATACTCAGTCTGAATGTTTGGCGACAGAAAAGACATGTCCCAACTGTAAAGGTAACCATCCTGCATATTCTAAAACTTGAGAGATGGAAAACTGAGAAACAAATTGTTAAATATAAGGTTGAGAACAAGGTAAGCTTTCAAGAAGCAAGGAAAATAATTGCTCCTACCATGCCCAAACGTACCTATGCAAATGTTGCACAAAAACAACAAACAGTATCCACCCAAACTGAAGTTACCGTCCCCTCAAACATATCAATCTCTGACTGGGCTCGAGCTGTCCTCTCTCAGCAACAGTCCAGTATCCCCAAGCATTCAGACCAGGCAAGTAACACTCCTCTTACAATACCAGCAACATCTCCTACTCTACCGGAAGATCCAATATTAGAAATTCATGCCGAAGAAGAAGAAATGGACACTGGTCGACCAGTTTTCCTAAAAAAAGACAAACAAAAATTGGAACGTCATAAACCAGTCACCTTCAAAAAGCAGTCAGATACATCTCAAACAATTAAACACAAATAATGGCCTTCATTGTACAATGGAACTGCAGAGGCTTTCGTTGCAACACAGATGATATCCATAATCTAATTAACCAGTATTCTGCAGTTGCTCTCTGTCTCCAAGAAACTTACTTAACCTCGCAAATTTCTCCATCGAGAAATTTGTGAGGTTTAATTCAAAGATCCCAACTAAGCATATCCCACTTCGAACTGAAATAGAAGCTGTTGCGGTTCGTATAACTCTCCATATTGCAATAACACTAGTCTCAATCTATTTACAGCCAAACCATACTTATTGTTTAAAAGAACTTGAAGACCTCCTCATACAGATACCTCCACCTCTCTGTATATTAGGGGACTTTAATGGGCACAACCCCCTATGGGGTGGTTCTAAATTGTATACACGTGGTCGACTCATTGAAAGACTTTTAGATGCACTAAACCTCACCATACTGAATACTGGCACGCACACTCACATTCAGCTCCCAACTGGACATACTTCAGCAATAGATCTTTCCATTTGTTCTCCAGTACTGGTCCCGACCATAGAGTGGTATGTTATAAACGATCCTATGGGCAGTGATCACTTCCCAATCGTATGCAAGGTATTGATAGCACAGACTCCTTTAACTAAACCCTGCAGGAAATGGAAATTTACAAGAGCAAACTGGGCAAAATTTCAGTCATCAATCTCTTTCGATGAGGAAAAAATCCGTCTCCACCGTATTGATGATGTGACAGATTACATCACGTCGCATCTCTTAAACGTGGCTAAAGATACAATACCATTATCAAATCCACCGGGTCGAAAGCACTATAATTATTGGTGGAATGAGGAATGCACCAAAGCAAAAAATAAAGCGTGGAATTTGTTTCGGCAATATCCCATTACAGCCAATCTGATAAATTATAAGAAAGTAAGGGCAAAAGCACGCTTCATACAGAGGCAAGCCAAAAAAGAATCCTGGACCCATTTTGCATCAACAATTAACAGAAATACTGACAGAAAATTAATGTGGAAAAAAATTAGACAGCTTTCTGGTAAGTTTCCAACCATACCCTCTCCAGTCCTCTCCTGGAATGGGCGAGATTTAACTAGTCCCTCGGATATAGCTAACGCTTTGGGCAATACTTTTGCTGAGATCTCAGCAACATCAGCTTATACTACATCTTTCCAACGAATTAAAAACAGTCGAGAACGGTATTCTATTAACTTCCAAACTGCCCACATTCTACCATATAACAAACCTCTACAATATTCTGAATTATTGCATGCCATTAAAACAGCTCGTAATGGTGCCGCCGAACCAGATGGGATCTATTATGTCATGCTGCAACATCTTAATGACAAAGCTTTGCGCCTCCTCCTGGTCTTTTACAACCGTATTTTTTTAGAAAAAACTTATCCAGCTTCTTGGCACCACTCTATTGTTTTGGCGTTCCTGAAGCCTGGAAAAGATCCAACCAGTCCCCATAACTATAGACCTATATCTCTGTCAAGCTGCCTCAGCAAAATCCTTGAAAAAATTGTCCACAATAGACTCGTCTGGATCATAGAGTCACATCATCTAATGAGCAATAGTCAGCATGGCTTTCGACAAAACAGATCATGCTTAGATCTCATGATCAAGGCTGAATTTGCCAGTCGCAATGCGTTCGTTAAACACGAGCATCTGGTAATGGTTACTGTAGATATACAGAAAGCCTTTGACACCACCTGGCGACATGGCATACTTAGTGATCTTTATTCTCTCGGTCTACGGGGAAACCTTCCCATATTTGTACAGAACTTCCTATACACTAGATCGTTTCAAGTAAAATACCAAAATGACCTCTCTACAACTTTCATTCAGGAAGAAGGTGTTCCTCAGGGATCTGTGCTGAGTGCCACTCTTTTTGCTCTTAGAATCGATTCCATCACTAAACAGCTTCCAAACACAGTTGAGTCATATCTTTACGCGGATGACCTTTCCATTTCCTGTCATTCCCAAAGCATGAGATCAATTGAAAGGCAGCTTCAGATATCACTGAATAAAATACAACAATGGGCCAACCTTAACAGCTATCGACTCTCACAACAGAAAACAGTTGCTATCCATTTTTGTCGACAACGCAAATTCCATCTGGATCCTGAACTCCAAATTTCCAACTTCTCCATCCCAGTCAATAGTAACATCAGATTTCTAGGATTAATCCTTGACAACAAATTAAATTTCTTAGACCATATTAAAAATGTACGTACTTCCTGTTTAAAAAAGTTAAATATACTCAGAACTTTATCCGCCCTAACATGGGGTGCAGATCGCACCTCCTTACTTCGGCTATACAGGGCATTAATCCGATCCCGTCTCGATTATGGTGCTCCTGTCTATGATTCTGCCAGAGCAAGTGTTTTGCGCTGGCTTGATCCAGTTCAGCACAGTGCTTTGAGGATTGCACTTGGAGCTTTCAGAACATCACCAGCACATAGCCTCTACATTGACTCTCATGAGCCCCCGTTAACACTACGTAGGAAAACACTGCTACTGAAGTATGCTGTCAAAATACAAAGCTGTGCCTCGCATCCAATTCAGTCATACTTATTTAATCCACCATTAGAAAACCTCTACAGAAGTAAGCCTAGTATAGTAAAACCAGCTGGTCTTTGCCTTCTTGAACTGATGCAAGTTTGGAAAGTTTCCATTCATTCTGCAAGAAGTAGTAACATGCACTCAACCACCATGGACTCTTACTCCTCTACCCACCTGTGACACTTACCTTTGCCAGTGGGGAAAAAATGTTCTTCAAGCATCAAATGTGAAACAACTTCATGCAATTCACACTCACAAATATTTTGACTTTTCTCCAATTTATACAGATGGCTCTAAATCTAACTCAAATGTTGGAGCAGCAGCAGTGTTCCTAAATACCACTATTTCAGCAGCCCTTCCACCTGAATTCAGTATATTCTCAGCAGAATTATATGCAATTAAACTAGTCTTAGAAAATCTCTGTTCTGACTGCTCATTAAAATTTGTTATTTACACTGATTCCCTCAGCTCAATTATGGCATTATCTAACTCCACAGATAAAGTTCACCCTTTTCTAAATGAAATTAGAAGATTATTACTGCAGATTGAAGAGCACCACCAAATGATCACCTTCTGCTGGATTCCAGCGCATTCTGGAATTTCTGGTAATGAACTGGCTGATAAAGCGGCAAAAAATCCATCTACCTTAGATTTAACCAATATCCCTGTTCCAGCATCAGATTATCCACAAATCATTCGTGATGCATGCCTAACAGAATGAACAGCACTCTGGCACTCTCAAACACATAACAAACTTTTTCAATTTAAACAGGATCCTAGAATTTGGCATTCCAGTGTCCGTTTATCAAGACGAGAAGAGGTACTCCTTTCAAGATCAAGAATAGGGCATACACATTTGACTCACCTTCATTTACCCACAGGAGATGATCCACCACAGTGTCCACATTGTTTTCTAAATCTGTCTGTGAAACACATTCTCATTGAATGCCCACACTATAATGAAGACAGAAATACAACCCTGCTATCTTTGGTTAACCTTCGCAAACCAATAACTCTAGAGAATGTCATTGGTGACAATGCAAATATCCCTAAATTTTTTAACTTTCTGAAGAAAATTGGAGTTTTTAGTCATTTCTGATTTTTGCCTCTTCTGACATAAGAAATTCTCATATATTATTACAATAAAGGAATAGGCGCATTATAGCCAAAGCAGCTTATGCGCCAGAAAACCCCCACAACAACAACAATCAATGTCAAGATCCTGTTTATTTTTAAAGTAGTTAATATAGTATAAAAAAGTTGCTGTTCCCTGCTTTAAATGTACAGAATCATAAGAATTAAGTTTCTTGAATCTCAGTTACTTTTCATTTTTGTTCAGTGCCCTCCCACAGGGTGTATTAACGACTCACAACTGTATTAAAGTCAGTATAAGAACAGGACCGAAAATTGCATTGTAAGCCAAAGACATTTAAGTTACGCCAATGCAGTATATATGTGCACAGAAATGCAGTGCCAGTACACTGAAACATCCAAAGTTGAACATTTTATAACATAATAAACAGAGAACTAAATGAAACTTGATTAAATTCCCCAAATATTCTAAAATCCATATTCTAATCTTTAAGTTGAAGAAAAATGTTAACTGTTGCCTGCTTAGCTACTCAATCTAATTTATTCCCCTGAAAAGGAAGTAGGCGTTATGGTAACAATAATACACTACACAAAAGATATTGTGGGCTAAAAGAAATTTATAGGTTACTTGCAAGTTTCTTTAGTATTAACTATATGGTGCAAGGTAGCTTGAGGCTCTTGCTGCACCAGCCAGTAAATAAATATTTAATAAAATAAAACTACATATTTCAATCCCTTCTCACATAGGTACCTACTCAGCTGCCAGACTCAACCATCAATGGTGGCAACTTATTCCAGTAATCAACAACTCATCGTCTAAAAGAACAGTTACTGCAATCCTGTTCTCTCCTCCCAATATGAATTTATGGCCCCTACTTCTGAATCATTTACAACAGTAACAATTTTACCCTCATTCAATTTACTTTCTTCCCTCAGAGCCTTATACACCACAATTAAATCTTCTCTGACGTATCTAGTTACCAAGCTCTAGCCCACATATTCCAAGTCTTTCCTTGTATAGTTGCCCTTTGGCTAATCCCATCAAAGGCATTGTCCATTTCTAGACCTTTTCAAGAATCTCTTAGATGTGTAGATATTACTTAATAAGAAAAAGTTCAGTCAGCACAATTTCAGCATGTTTTGTTGGTCCTTGGAAAGCTTTTAAGATCAATTATAGCCTCCCGTGCCCCCAACTTTGACTACATAAATTTATTCATATAAATTATATTTCATGTATTATTCTAGAACAGTGGTCTTCAAACTTTCAACGTCTATGGAACCCTTGTCTCCAAATATTATTTCTGTGGAATCCTACTCAGTTAACGTGTGTTTTTAGGTATATGAATGACTTAATTTTAATATGTACTTTGCTGAAACATTAATTATTATAATGGTGAGGAGAAGTAGAAAGGGAAATATAATTATGAAAAAAAAAATATATATATATATATATATATAATTTTTGCGTAACTTCAGAAAATGTCTCGTGGAACCCAGTTTGAATATCGCTGTTCTAGAACAAAGTTGGATTAAGGCCAAAATTTTCAAATCCGTGTTGTGTTGTTCCAGTTACAATTTCACAGCCCTCGTTTCCTCCCACCCACTTAAAAAATAATAAAAATAAATGAAAGTATATTTTCACATTAATCAATGAGTAAAATTCAGACTGCTATCAAACTTTCAACATATTCTATTGGCCCCTGAGCTGGTTCTACATTCAACTTTTCATAGCATTTGCCCCAGTCCCCCCCCCCCCCATTAAATATTACTATAAATTTGGAGCAGCAACTCATTTCAAAATTTCAATGCTTATTTGCTTATATTTAAAAATGTTTTAGGAATCTTTGTAACAAACTTTCATGTCATTGGTTGATGTGCCTTGATGTAACACATTACGTATATTAACTAACTTGTTTCTAAATACGTCCACCTAACTTGATACATCACATTCAGTGCTGAACAAGTTTTTGTAAGCCATTCAAGTAAAATTCGTTTGGCTCAAAGGCAACATCCAACTCGTATCTGTTGCTTTGGAGATGCTCTTTAAGCTTTGAGAACAAAAGAACAGTTGCTTAGGGCAAAATCTGGCTTTCAGAGAGAAATTATGAATAACTATATATTCCAGTGGTGAACTGCTTGCCAATGTTACACAGTTCCAGTAAGGGTGAGTGTTGTTGCATATAATGCTGTGCTGTCAAGGTTTACTGCTCTTTTTTTTTTTCTTTTTTTTTTTTCTTTTTTTTTTCTTTTTTTTTTTTCTTTTTTTTTTTTTTTTTTGAGTTTGTCCATTATCTTGCTGTACTGGACTGAATTGTCCCTTTCAAAAAAAAAAAAAAAAAATGGATACTTCCAATTAAAACAAAAAAATAAATAAATGAATAAAAAAGGGAATTCCCCAAGGATCAGTGCTGGGACTAGTTCTTTTTTTCTTAAATGGCACTGATGAAGGAATATACAGTGTAATGTAAAATTTTTATGATATCAAGATTGGTATAATAGTTAATGATCGGCACAATGCAATGCTTCTTCAGGATGACTTAGATTTCGAGGATGGTCAGAAAAGTGGCTATGTTTTTATGCAACAAAATAACTATAGCAACCCCAAAATAACTTATACACTCGGCAGGGTTTAATTAAAAACAGTAGAGGAAGAAAGATTTGGAGCTATGATACGTTCTTCAAGCAGTGCAGACAGGTGGCATGAAAAATGCAGTAAGCTATCAATGATTTATCGTAAACTTGCTTGTAGAGACAGGTATGTCATAATTCCACTGTATAAGACAATCTAAAGAAAAGGGTAGTAGTGGCATGTGATGCAAGAAAGCAAGGGTATGAGCTTTGCAGCATCACCCAAAAAAAAAAATAATAATAATAAAATAAAAAATTTACACAACAATTCTCTCTAAATGTTTGTCCAGTTCCTCCTCAAATTTATTTAATCTATCAACTTCCACAACAACAGATGTAAGTTTGTTCCAGCAATTAACCACCTGCTGGCTGAAGGCAATTATGCCCCTTTAGGTTCGTAATCTGAACAAGTGGAAAAATCCCATCAGAATTCAGCGTGCTCGACCCATTCAAGGCCTTATACACCTCAATCAGATCACCTCGCAGGTGCCTAGTCTCCAACCACTGCAATTTGCAGAACTTAAGCCTCTTTTGGTAAGAGGATCTCTTCATTCCCCTCACCAATCTTGTTGCTCCCCTCTCTGTACATGCTCAAGCAAATCTACATCCTTCCTAAAATGAGGCCTTCAGACCTGGGCGCAGTACTTAAGGTGTGGCCTGACCATTGCCTTATACAGAGGGACAATCACCTCCTTTTCCCTGCTAGCAAAATTCCTGTATATCATTGACAAATCCCCATGACCTGCACTGGCAACCAGTCTGCATTGCTCAGAAAACTTCATATCTGACTGCACAATTACTCCCAGGTTTTTTCATTTTCTACCACCTTAAGTGTAGTACCACACAGTTGGTACATTTCTCTGGGGTTACTTCTACCCATATGCAGTACTTTACATTTGTCAATGTTAAACTTCAGTTGCCACTTCTCAGCCCATCTGCCCAAATTTTCTAGATTCTTTTGCAGTAGTACGCTGCCATTACTGTTATTAAGAACCCTGCCAACCTTTGTATCATCTGCAAACTTCGATACTAAGCCTGATATACCTTCATCAATATCTTTGATAAATATACAAAACAACTGTGGACCCTGTGGGATTCCACTAATAACATTAGTCCAAGAAGAGCAGCACCCATTGATTACCACCCTCTGTGTTCACCCACTCAACCATCCTTTTATCCATTGTAGCAACTTACCCTTAATACCATTCTGCTCCAATTTGTACAATAGTCTTCCATGTGCAACAGTGTCAAAAGCTTTCCTGAAATCCAAATATATGATATCAAAATTATTTTTGCATCCAGTTCCTTTGAAACCACATCATAATATCCAATCAAATTTGTCAGACAAAACTTTCCCTTAACAAACCCATGCTATGGCTGAATTATTGTTTCATTCTTGTCTAGATGATCCTGCAATGCATCTTTAACCAGTGACTCCATTATTTTACCTGGAACAGAAATTAAACTAACTGGTCTGTAATTACTTGTGTCACCCTTTGATCTCACTTTGTGAATTGGGGATACATTTGCACATCACCACTCCATGGGCACCTCCCCTGAGTCCAAGGATGCTCTCATAATTATGGCTAAGGGTTTGCCTAACCATAATTATGAGAGCATCCTTGGACTCAGGGGAGGTCCCCACAGATGCTCTCATAATTATGGTTAGGCAAACAAATTATGGGTAAACAAGGGTAAAGCTGACATATTTGATGGCATATTATGCCATGATAGAATTCATATGTGCTTCACCCTTGTTTATTGCTACTTTTAGATCTTACTTCTGCTACCACTAAATTCAGAATTGCTTCACAGTTTCTCCCAAGTCTACGTATATTTCATGTCGAAAACGGAGGCCTTACTTCTTGCTGTCTCTACCGTGGTTTCTAATTGATCCTTGACGAAAACATTGAAATCATCAAATTTTCATCTTTAAGTAGTTTTTATTTTTCTTGTATCTTCCATGTTTTCTGTAGTTCAGCTCCTGTTTTGTTAGCTCATATTCCATTCTCTTCCTCCCAATCTACCAACTTATGTATCCATTATGGTCATTGGGTTCATTCTGCTAAAAATTTTAGTGTCCCTGGACCATAAACCATATAAATATACAGGTAGTTCCCAACTTTACGAGTTAATTCGTTCCTAGTGTGCACTCGTAATGCGGGAATTTATTTAACATAGATTTATTATTGTTATAAATCTATGCTAACATAGATTTATTTCATTGTTATCAACGATGAAATTAGTTAGCTAATTAGTTTGTTTAAACAAAGATTGATTTATCCAAAGAAATAAAAACGTAGCCTGTAAAATCAAGCAAATTATAGTAATAGATAAATTATTTATGACTTTAAGATGTTAAAGAATGTTTATTCTTCATCGACTAAATGCACATTCGTTGATCACTCATTATTGGCTCGGCACGTGTCGGTTTGTTGCAAAGGAGTCATTGTCTTCTTCAGAAATGCTTCAAGAGGTGTTTGTTTCCAAGATAATCTTCTCTTTCCTTCATAAATTTCAATAGCATGCATAAGCATTTTTTAATGAAATGCACAAATAGCAACTAACTATTTGCACGGAGTAACAAGTTTATGAAGCTTTAAAAAAAAGAATGAAGAGAAGATTCTGAAAATTTGTTTTTTTTACGATTGAAGATTTTAGTAAAGGGGGAAACACGTTTCACCAACATAAAAGGCACCTCCATAGCCAGGTGGGCAGGAACAGCAGTGCATAGCACACGCTTCTTGATTAGACCGGGGTTCGAGCCCGTGACCACCAAATACGGAGGATGCGGAAAGGTCAGAGAATGACCACCGCATGTCCCCAGAGAAATATGGCCTTAGCTGCTAATGCTCCTAAAAAACCAAATAACAACCACCAACATAAAAAACCACACAATTCCAGCTATCGATATTTTCTCAAATGCAATAACATCAAGTTTACTACCCGTTTATAATTGCTTGCACTAACAGAAAAGCCCAATAAACCGGAAAGTGAAACTTGTTTTTATTGTTTTATGGTTGTGACCTCCAGAAATATGCTTTAGAAAAATATCACAAAGCCGTTCAAAATTGGTTCTTATAACAGAACGTATGATAACAATGATAATGTAATGCGTTTTAATGATTTGAATTGGTAACTAATACAATTTACACTATAAAAATTACCTTTTAGAGAGTTATATAGCGAAAATTTCAACATCTGAGGTAGTAGAAGAAATTACCAAAAATGTGTTATTGGGTTCACATTACAGTATTTTCACGATGCGATGGTAATGGATTAATATCATAAAGCGGGTACACTGTATTGTATATCTACGCGCATGGTTTGAAATGCGGTATTTATGAATGTTTAACATTCTTTTTTGCAATTAATGTTCATATTTTCGATTTTGTTGATACTTAAAAAAAAACTCGTAAAGCGGAAACTGCGTGTATTGTAATATTCCTTTTTAACCTCTTATTAATACTATATATATACAGTAGAGCGTCGCTAATCCAAACTAATTGGGACCGGAGGTGTTTGGACTTCCGATTTGTTCAGATTTTCGAACTTATCAAAAATACTGTTCTGGAGGCTTAAAAAAAGGTTTAGTAAGTTTAGAAATAAAATTGCTAAGTTTTACGTTACGTATTTTTATTCATAAAGTAAAACTTTGTGAACCAACCGACTAGTGAACTCCATGATGTTTTGAAGCATAGAGCAGTCAGCCCTGTTTCAACCATGAATGCACACAGTGTTGTTTATAATATTACTTGCAGTGAATGCCATTCCTTGTATATTGGCTCGACACAAAATTATCATTTGATGAGGATACAACAACATGCAGCATCGATTAGGGCTAGAAGGACGTGTGCCTTGGAACTTGCTTTCCATGCTATCAGTGATAGCCATGTGTTCCTTTTTAATGAAGCAAAAGTTTTTAAATACACAACAAGAATATATTAAGTTATTAATTGCTGAAATGCTGGAAATGAGTTTAAATGCAAATTCCATTAATGTTTGTAGTCCTGACACTATTTCGGACTTGTGGACTTTTACATGTATGTTTGAATGGTAATTCACACATTGGTCAGTATAAATAATCTCATATCAGGGATTCCATAGGTTTGTGTATACAAAAGAATGAACATCATTCACGAAAAGCACTTTACTTCTTGTGGGCACGGAATCTACCCGAATAAGTTTGGTCCCTTGTAAGAAGTTTAGACAATTTTATGTTTTTGGATATTTTAATTCAATGTACATTTATCTTAATTTCATAAAATCCATCCACTGGGAGTTGGAGTTGTTCCATACATACGGACGGACATGGTGAAGACAACAGGTGCTTATGCATGTATGCTGACATGTCTAAAATTTTTAAATCTTATAAAAGGCAACTGATATATATATATATATATCTGTGAGCACATTTTCCCCCCATTTTTGATTTAACTCTATTCCTACAATGGTTGTGTAATAAAGATTATTTTTCAGCCCACATTTGTGTACTATAGTGTTGCCAAAGGTGCAAAAGCCAGGTGTGTTGCATCTTTAGCAACATATATTTAATTATATAAGTTTTCATTTATACATCCATGTATAAAAGGAAAGATTGTTGTGATTTATAAATAAAGAATAATTCTTATACATTATCTCTGTATGGCTGGTGCTTATATGTGAAACAGAAAATAAGAAAGATGAATTAAGTTTAAATTCAGTAAGACACTGAATTCCATGTATAATTTATAAAATTAAATGGTTTTATTGATAACTCATAACAAGAGTAGACATAAATAGTTCCTACACCAAGGCATGTCGATTCACTAAAATTTTTGTTATTTTATTTAAAATTGAATTAAAATAAATTGTTAATGTCTGTGTTTCAGATTTGCTCTGGGATTCCATTAGCACTTGCCTAGTGCTAAGCTGTAGGTAGTAGCAACTAAACTCTTCAGAAGCCATATAACTCTGTTCTTCTACCATCTGAAGGATCATTATTTGGGACAACTTTTTTATTATTTTTTTTTTTTTTATTTTTATTTATTTTTTTTTTTATGAAACTCCAAACACAACGCCTATAGTACTTAGGGTCATGCATGGGTTGAAGGAGATTGGGAAGGAGGGGATGCTGGAAACTTTGCTCTGGAGACTAAACACAGGTTTTACCACTTCAAGCCTCCAATAAGCAAAGTGGTTGATGAGGGTCATCTAACACCTATACTATACTAGATACAACTGTCGGAACTGAAGATAACTTCGAGTTGAAATATCATATGGTAGTTGCCAGGCAATCATACCTAGTATTTGAAACATGAAAAAATTATGCAACTTCTTTAATGTTTTTTACAGTAGATTAGATGGAAACAGAAGTTGAATATTTAAGACTTGGTTGAAATATGCAGTTGTATTCTAGATTTCTAAGAGCAATAGTCACCAGTGACAGGAGTAGCTGAAATGTGGTATTATCTTTATGACCTGAAGAGAAAACATTGGTCCTCTGAATGAAAGTGTCACATGAATTATTTTGCACCATAATTAATTCATTCACTTCTCAATATGATATTTTTATGTTGGATTCAGTTTAGAATCCAGAAATATTGCATTTTTGTGAAATAGATTATGGTGAGAAATAAAACTTAATCACATGTAATGGAAGCATTTTTCTATTTATTTATGTTGTCAATTTATTATGAAATATGGTTAAATGTAGTGTTTCCCTTGTATCTTAATTTTCTGTCTAAATTTCAGACTCTGACACCAATTCATTGAAATTCAAATTATATGACTGCAAAAGTTTTTGCGATTATATAATTTCATTAATATTACATACTTCAGGTTTTCAGATTTTCTCAAAAAGTATTCACCCTTAGTATCTATACAAGAGTGTTTTTCATTCTTTAAACCAAACTGTCGAAGCAGTTTGATCAATCTTCTTTGGAGATCATATTTATTTCATCAATGAAAGGCCTGAAAAGCTTCATCCCTCACAAATTTATTTCCATTTGAGAAGAATTTTGACTTTTGGGAATAAAAAGAAATCGCAAGGCTATAAGTCTGAAGAATAAGGTGGATGTGTGAATTGAACACCAGAAATGGCTAAAAAGTCTAATGTAGGAACTGAAATGTGAGCCCTTGTATTGTCATGGTGAAGCAAGATCCCTTTAGTTCCTACACCAAGGCATGTCGATTCACTAAATTTTTTGTTATTTTATTTAAAATTGGTTTTTGGGTCTGTTTTGAATGGTTTTTCAAACACTTTAGGAAGAAGATTGCACACTTTAGTAATAGTATACCACTCACTCACTCTTGACAATCTTTTGACCTTCTAGCTTTACAATTTCTAAAAATCCAATTTTTCTGAAGAAACAAGTGGCCATTTGTTTTCCAACCCTTCTGACTCAGCAAACTTTCTTTGGTGGAGGGACTGTTTGAGAGCACCAAATGGTTGATTGTTGCTTTGTTTCTGGATCAAAATTGTATATCCAAGTTTCATCGCCTGTAATAATATCATAAACAGTCTTGGATTTGCCTTCATCAAACGTTTTAATCATGAAATGGCACTATTCAACACTATCAACTTTTTGATCATCATTCAGGCTGTGAGGTACCCATCTGCTTACAAGCTTCTTGTACTTTACATGATCATTATTGATGGTATTAATTGCTGCTGATCCAATTCCCACATCTTTCTCTAACTGCCGATATGTGTAATTCTGCAATCTTCTCTCAGCAAAAATCCTACCAGCTCATTTTTTTTTTTTTTTTTTTTTTTTTTTTTTTCAGGCCCAATCAGCTGTTGATGACCTCTCTAAGCGAGGCTCATGTTCAAAATTGGTTTTTGCAAATTTAAATTCATTGAACTGATTAAAAACTATTCTAATTGATGGTGGTTGATGCTGTAAAGCATCAACCACCATCAATTAAATTTGATTTAAAATCATGGAAATTGGCATGTAAACTTTCACAAAATCACACCTTTCAGCAGTAACTATTTGAAGGATTTTGATGAAACTCAGCATTTAGGGTAAATAAAGAACATTAGATTTTAATGGTGCTATTTAATTTTTATTATTTAACATCAACTGTAAAGTTTGTAGTGACCCTTGTTGGGTAATGTGTGTATAAAATCTCTCTCTCTCTCTCTCTCTTTTCAACTTAATAGATTGTGATGCGCAGAAAAGTTTCAAGATGACTGATATATTGTGATTTCCAAAAATAAAAAAATTAAAAAATTGCATGCACAAAGAAGTTAATCGAATGATTTCCTGCATCATATTCTAAGTCTTCATAGTCTTCAGCCATTGCCTGTCCACGGCAGGATAAAGGCCTCCTCAACATGTTTCTAGCACCTCTGTGGTCTTGTGCTTTCTGTTGCCATTGTGCACCTGCAAATTTCACAATTTCATTGATCCACCTGATCTTTGGTCTTTTTCTTGGAAATTCAAGTCAAGCGGTATCCATTCCAAAATTTGTTTGGTCCATCTGTCATCATTTCACATGACCTGCCCATTTCCAGTTTAAGTGCTTTGTTCTTTCAAGGTTTAGTCCAATCGGCTGTATTTTTCTGCAAATTGTAACTGATTCAGGTAATTTCCATTTATCTTTGAGTTCTTTATTTTCCCAATTTAGCTCGCAAAAAAATTTCTTCTTAACATGCAGAAAATAGTTTTGGGGAGATTGTCTTCTTGTCGGACACCCTTTTCTATATTGATCTGAACTTTACCATTGTTGACCCATATTGATGCAGTCACTTTTTCATATATTGACTTTAAGTTGCCTTTTCATATATAGTGCCTTAAGTGTAACAAAAAAAAAAAAAAAAAAAAAAAAAGCTTGTTTTTCAAATTTATAATGTAATCATATGTATATTGCTGAGTTTGAATGACAAACACTGCTTTTGGAAGCTATGCCAAAGCTTCCCATAGTCATATATAATTTACACTAGTTAAAATAATGACAACTCGGTAAGTGAAGTACATGAATTTGTGTAGTAATTTCTAGATTATTGGAATTTTTTAAAGAGGGCTAGATTTTTGAATATCAAATTATGGCAGATTTTATACAGTATATGACCACCTTTGAGTATGTAATGATCTGATGTGTCATCTTTAGTCCTTTGTGACAATATAGTGGTTTTGCCACTTGTCACTCATTTGGATAGGCCTGGGTTCAATTCCTGCCTGTGACTGGGGAAATTTCTAAAGGCCTCTTTAATAAAAACTGCAGTCTGATAACCTCAGGTGGTGAAAATAGGGTTCGCTTTCTGGCTGTTACAGGTTTTACAGATAGTTTCTATTATGCATGATGAATTTCAGCAGAGACTGGTGTTGAATTTCTGCTCATCTTCACAATGTGTGCTTGTTTGTAATCCTGGTGTACTTCACATATGAAAGTTAAACTTGTCATGTCTAGTGCAGCAATCTTTAACCTTCTTCTTTTATACAATGCCTCTAAAGAATATATACTGCTCTTGAAAAGCTGAGGAACAAAGAAAAAAAACTAATCTATTTTTAAATATAATAAAAATAGAACTGATTATTTTTAATGCAGTGATGTAAGAAGACTGCAGCCAGACAAAAAAAAAATTGGTTGTCTCTAAAAGATTATTTGGAGGCAACTTCAGTACATGATAAACACTTATCTGGCTCCAACTATAAAGGAGTAGAAGTGAGTTAGTTAATTATAGTTTCACTTTTGACGATTTTAGTTTAATGATGAGCAGTCAAGTCAAAATGAGGTATTAATAATTAAAAGAAAATCATACAAAGTTTTCATTTTTACAAAATTTCATAAAGAAACTTGCTCCACAGAACCCACCTCTTTCATAAATTCACTGAAATTAATCAGTGCAAGTTTGGAAAATTATTCATGAAAAGATTAAACAATTTGTAAATAAAATTGGTTGTTACTTTTTTGATGCAATAATATCCTCCCTGTCTTTAATAGACTTCAATAAGGCGCCTCCGTATCCAGGTGGAAAGGAACAGCAGTGCGCAGCACACGATTCTTGATTAGACCGGGGTTCGAGCCCATCACCACCAAATATGTAAAGGTCAGGGAATGACCACCGCATATCCCGGAGCAATATGGCCTTAGTTGCTAATGCTCCTAAAAACCAAATAACTAACTAATTAATAGACTTCAATATAAGGAATTTCAGAAGCAATATTCAAACCTGACGTTTTGGGTTGACGATCTAAGTCTGCTTTTATTTACTATCAGCTAAATTTGATATTATTTAGCACTATAGTATGAGATAATCATTAAGAAAAACTAAAATCCTCTGCAACTGATTTCTGTTCAGTTTTATTTGCATTGAAGTAATTTTCTTTGAAATAATATGTATTAACCCTGCTGTATGTAATGTAATATGTAATTTCCGTGCTGCCTAATGACTGCATTTTTAGGTGTGTGTGGGCGTGTGTGTGTGTTCGCGTGCACACACAAATCAACTATTTTCTTTGCCGTATCCATCCATCTGCCTGCATTTAGCAACTCTACTCCCATTAAATAGATTTTTGTGAAATTTTATATTTGGATCTTTCAGAAATATTTGCTGTGATACTCAGTTTCATTAAAAGCAGACAAATAGAAACCAATTATTATTATTATTATTATTATTATTATTATTATTTGTTTATTTTTTCGTACATATCATACAGGCTGTCCATATACTACATATTGTAATTGAAGCACTGTATACTGTCTGTTGCTGTGTGTGCTGGTTGGAGGAACAAATGGGCAATATGGTGTATGCACAGAAACAATGTTCTCAGTTTACCAAATATACAAATCATTAAATGAGTAATAAGCAGCAATAATATAGATTGTTGCTGCTTATTATTGATCACAGCCCAAACATGAAATAAGTGTTATATTTATATTTTCATACATATAAAGAGTAATAACAATTGAAAGATAGTGTTATGTCAATATATTCTCCCCCCCCCCAGGAGCAATCTGTATACAGCCACTCCCCGGCTTACGTAATACTCGACTTACGGGACTTCCACTTTATGTAAGTTTTGGCCGGCTGGTGTAAACTTAAAAAAATCGTGGGAATGTATTTTGCATCCCATAGGAATAAATGGAGGTATTGTGAAAATATTGTAATGTGAACCCAATAACACTTTTTTTTGTAATTTGTTCCGAGACCTCGGAAGTTAGAAATTTTTGCTATTTAACTAAGCTGTTTATCTCTCTAAAAGGCCCTTTTTATAATGGAAATTGCACTATACTTTCATTGTTATCATATGTTCCCTTATAAGAATCAATTTCAAACGCCTTTGTTGGTATTTTTCTAAAACACATTTCTTTAGTTATCCACCATAAAATAATAAAAACAATTAGAACTCCAGTTTATTGGGTTTTTTTGATAGTGCGATCGATTATAAACTGATAATAAACTCGATCTTATTGCATTTGCAATAATACTGATAACTGGATTCTGTGGGTTTTTACGTTACAGTATTATGGTGAAATGGTTCCCCTTCACTGAAATCTTCAATCATATAAAAAACAAATTTTCAGAATCTTCTCTTCATTCCTGTTTGCTTATTACAATGGTTGAAGGGAAAGGGACCAACGGAAAGTGCAAGCGCTGGCAGTGCTAGGAAATGAACAAATTGATTTAGAAATGAAGATGATGAAGTAAGAAGCAGGACAAAGTTTGTCATCTATTGCATGGAATTAGGTCTCGCTGCTTCAACAGTGAATATTCTTTTAAGGGACAGTGCACATATAAAAGAACTTGTTAAAGGATCAACACATTTAAGATCAACAGTGATCACAAAACAGTATTCAGGTGCTATATTGAAGATGGAAAAACTATTAATAATATGGATGGAAAATCAGATTCAGCAGCAAGTGCCCCGAGTCCAATGGCCATTCAAGCAAAAGCAAGAAATATTTACGAAGATATTAAGTATAAATATGGCGAACCCCAAGCCAAGTTCATGGCAAGCATTGGGTGGTTTAATAGGTTCAAGCATCGCGCTAGTTTCTAAAACATTAAAGTATGCGGTAAAGTCTCCAGTGCTGATTCTGCAGCTGCAGAGAAATTTTGTGATGTGTTGGGAAAAACCCCTTCTAAATCTCCACAGCCCTCAGCTTCCACAGTGGCATGCTTATCATCTGGAGAGTTAATTCTAGCAACGGTGCTCGAAAGGTAAAACTTGCTGTTTTTTTTTTTTTTTTTTAGTTGTTGGCGCATCGGCTTCTGTGGCCATAACGCACCTCCCAAGGTTTTTTTTTTGCAGTACTTTGATCCAAGCCCGAGGCGGGATTCGAACCCGCGACCTTTGGGTTGCCAGGCAGGCACTTTACCCACTCAGCTAGCCCGGTCGGCATTGCTGATGTTATGCCTGTCTCCTCTCTCTTTTTGTAATTTTTCCTGCGCATGAAATAAAAAATTGAATAAATAATTCTATTTACATGTTCGTTGAACATTTCTTTTTTGCTTCAATCAAATTTGCGAGTGCTGCATAAGTATTTAGGGAAATTCCGACTTACGTAGAGTTGCGGGGAATGCAACCTTTATGTAAATTGGGGAGTGGCTGTAATCTGAGTGGTAAACTGACAGAATTATTATCTATAATTCTGTATTATTTTCAAATTAGATTCACAGCTTACCTTATTTTTTCTTAAACTGACATAAGTGGTAACAAATCAGATAGATTTTCAATATTCATATTGAATATTGAAAATCCCTTTAGGAGTAGTGTGATTAAAGGGTCCCTCCCTTAGTTCTACTTCTATGGTTAATTCTTTCTGTTTTTTTTCTGTCATCTAGGAAAAGTCCTGAAGTCTACAGGAAATCATATATGGGTGTCTTTCACTACTCCCTTCTTGGAAGTGAATGTTGAATTTTCTGCAAAAATATCCATATCAGGTAAGTAACTACAACACTGTTAGTTACATTTGCCACTTAGAAAGTTTGTGCTCCATTTTTCCAAGCTATCAGCTTCAGTCTCCCATAGAGGCAACTTATTCCATTAATTAGTAACTTGCTGCCTAAAAGAAAACTTTCTATAATCCTGCCTGGATCTCTTCCCCCATATTTGAATTTATGGCCTCTGGTTCTAGAATCATAGCAGTAAATTTCACCCTCATTTGAAATGTTTCCTCATGCAGATACCCTTTTGCTGATTTCACCAATTGCTTTGCCTGTCTCTGGATCCTTTCAAGAAGCTTAACATTTTAGGTATGGTTTCCATACTTAAACACAGTATTCTAGGTGCAGTCTTATAGTAGCTGTATGCTTACTGTATAAAGTTGCCTTATGACCACCCTGTCTCTGCCAGAAAATGTTCAATAAATCATCGATAGAACACTGAGCCTTCCTTGCTGTCTGTCTACACTGCATGGAAAATTTCTTGGATGACCAGATCAGAACTCTCAAATATCTATATTCCTCAACAGTTTTTAATTCAACCCTACCAAATGTATAAATTATTTTAGTTTCTGGTTTTCAAATGTAAGACCTTACGTTTTGTTACATTTAAACATAATTTGCCACTTTTCTTGACTTCATCTGCAAATGTTGTTATCATGCCCTGTATTGCCTCATTGATGTCATTTAAGAAAACCAAAAAACAACAGTAGGCCTAGAACCAGTCCTTAGCTAATGCCACTTTTTAACTTAGCTCAATCTGAAGGGTAATCATTAATCACAACTCTCTCTCTCCCCTACCCTGCAGCTGCCCTGTGATCTACCATCTAAGGATTTTCCTTGTGATCCCAACATGTTCCAGCTTACACAGGAACTTCTCGTGAGAGACTGAGGAAAATGTTTTGCTGAAATGCACATAAACAATGTCAAAGTTATTTCCTATATAGCTCATAAGTGACTCTCGGGTTCGAGCCCGTCACCACCAAATACGGAGGATGCGGAAAGGTCAGGGAATGACCACCGCATATTCCCAGAGCAATATGGCTTTGTTGCTAATGCTCCTAAAAACCAAATAACAAACATAACAAACGAGTGACTATCAAAATGACTAACCAATTTGGTTAAACATGATTTTCCCTTTACAGAACCATGCTGTATTTTCTTCAGAATTCAATTTCTATGTAAATGGTCCTTTTTAATGCTCTTGATCATTGCCTCCATGATTTTCCCAACCACTGAAGTTAGACTAACTTATTGGTAGTTACCCACTTCACTCTTAGAACCATCTTTATGTATCAATGATGCATTGGTACTTCTCCAATGCAAGGGAAATCTCTCCTGAGTCCATAATTAACCATAATTAACCTTAATGGTTTAATGCACTCTCTTGCTGCCTCCTTCAGAATTGCTTGCTATGTGTCAAACTCCAGGAGTGTTATTTGCCTTTAGCCATGAAAGGTTTTTGAAGGCCAGTAGCACCACATGCAGGCACTGTGCTGTTACTGGCCATTCCTTTGAAATGTACAAAAACCAAGGTAAACCAAAGAGCCAGGGCCCGCTCAAGGATATGTGGCACCTCTAGGCCACACTGATTGCAGTGTGGCCTAGAGGTGCCACATATTGCAGAGATTAACTGATTGCACCCGCAGTTGCAAAGCTTTTCATTTTCTGAATGATTAATTTTACCAATTTGTGCTAAGGTTTAGGGGGAGTTGGTGCCCCCTAAACAGACTGAGGACCATGCTGGAACTCAGAATGGCCAGGTGATGAAGGGTTTTCTTGCCATGTCCCCCTTTGCAGTTCTAAACCAGCCTCACAACTTCCAAACAATTAGCTCAACACTCTGGGAAAGCAACATCAATATAACTAGCTACTTCCATAGTACAAAATCTGATTGGCATGTACACGAATCATGGACCACGTCTGACCACTGTACAATAACCTTCAAACTTGTCAGGCAACTCTAAGTAGTCAGTCTCTTTTATGACATCACTAGGTTCAACATCAAAAAAGCGAATTGGGAAATTTTCAATGAAGCATTAGATACCAAGATAAACAATACAGCAATCTCACTCCTCAGGAACACTCCAAAAAAATTAAGTTAATTCAATCAGCCTGTTGCACCTCAATGCACAAGAACAAACCCGGACCAAATGCCATCCCATAGTGGTGTCCTGAGTTGGATTCCCTCTGGTGAAGAGTCCACAGAGCAAGGAAAAACTTCCAGTGGGCACGTGCCTCATCACCAGAGACTGGGGGCATTGTCCTGAGAGAGACTTGCAGATCTCTCAGGAATGAGTGCACCTCCTTAATTAGATCCAGAAAAGGGGATGGAATGACTGGTAATGCCAACCCATGGGAAGTCGTTCACCAAATCAACACAAACAAGCTCCCACAGGGTGAAGTGGTAAATAAACCATAGTTGGGAGGATACCATCAATAATATCTTAAACACCCTGTTCTCTAGTGAACAATCTCTGAGCCCTCAACAGTTAGAAATTTACAGTTAGAAGTACATGTCAGCCATATCTGTAGATTTTGCTGTTGCAGTTGACATTCTGTGGTGGCCTAGCATCCTTAGGACGTTGAGCTACTCAGATGTTCCTGAAAATCTCTATGACATCATTTCCAGCTATTTAAGCAATAGGCAAGTTATTGTCACAACAAGATATCAAAAAACTAGTAGGCTTCTGATTTAAAGGTTGTCCACAGGGCTCAGTACTTGAACTATTTTCCTCGACCATAGTATTGAATGAGTTCCTGAACATGGACCTGTCACCATCCGTAGCCTTCGCCTATGTGGATGACCTGATCCTTTTGATCAGTAGTAATTCCCACGAGATACTCGAACAACAGACAAACACCACCTTGCAAAGATTAACTGAATGGCCTGGAACCATAAGCTCAAAATCTCTGCCAAAAAAAAAAAAAAAAAAAAATGATCCTCTTGAAAGGTACTCTATAAGACCTCCAGTGATTAAAACAGATGGCAAATCCCTGAAGGTGGTCCAGCAACTACAGTGCTTAGGTATAACGATAGATTCCAAATTAACCTTCTACCCACACTTGGAAACTTTATCCAAAAAGGTAAGAACTTATGCCGGCACGATCTCAAGGATTTTCCTTCTTAATTCCCAGCTGGGAATTGAGAAGGAAAACTGTGGCTCAGATATACAAAGCAGTTTTCATCTCACTCATCCCTTATGGTGCTGGGGACTGGGGCTTGGTTTCACCATGTAACAATAGTAAGAAACAAAATAAAACTAGAAACCATACAGAGTATAATACTCTTGACTACCACCAGAGCTTGCCAAATGGTAAGTATACCCCAGCCTTGCAAGACTTGCAGGCACTTTACTGCTTGATCTAGAAGTAATACACCGTAGTCTCTTTAGACCTAACTAATGACCCAAAGAGGAAAAGGATGATAATTGCCACAGAATTCCAGTGAATCTGGCAAAAACAAACTGGGACCAATCAACTAAAGAGAAGTGACAAGGTTTCTACCCAATGTGGGGGTTTGTCTCTCTCTCACTCTCACTCTCAAGCCACCTGACATGGCCCATTTAGAGCCAAATTACGTGAACTGCAGCGAGAATAAGGTCCTAACTGTACCAGAAAATTGGAGCCACTTGTTTTTTGAGTTCCCAATATGTGACAACCAGAGAAATCTGCTGATTTCTCAGATAGGCCCACTTCCACGTAATCAGGAACATATGCTCATCACAGAGGAAAGATTATTATAAAAAATTTACAGAATATGCAAAAGTCATATTTGAAACCAGACTAAATAATTTTAGGATCCCCTTCTAGCAGACCCCATCACTACCAAATCCACCTCCAGAGCAGCAAAACCAATAGTCATGTGACAAAAGTAAGGTAATGCTAGCAGTGACACCTCATTCGTTGGATTTGAAAAGCTAAGTGCCTCTGGTTATCCCTGGAGCAAGCTACTTTATTTTTTGGACTTGACTTCTGGAGTACTGGCTTATGTGAGTGTGTGTTGAAAGCCTTGCAGGTGCAAATGATGTGTGTGTGATTGAAGTGAAAAGCCAGTTTGTTGCATGTGTATGTAAAAAGGCAAATGATTCTTTGTGTGGTGTTTTTTACGTCATGTATTATGTCCTTAGTTGTAGAATAAGTTGGTGCCGTTCGCCAAATGTCAGGGGTGTATAAATTTCTGCCACCCTTGCTCTGGTCCTGGGACTCTGTATTGGGCACTATTTCTGGGCATGCATGCAGGTACCAAGTAAAACTGGGTAATCGAGTGTTTTGGTGGGGGGGAGGGGATCTAGCTGGGTGTGTTGGGTGCCTGTGAACCCCCTGAGTGAATGTGGAGTGTTAATTTGGCCCGCACACAAGTCTGTCAAACAAGTGTCCCCCATAAGTGTGACCTGTGCGCTTATTAATGAACGTTAAAAAAAAAAAAAAAAGTACATTTGAAGGTGAAGCTGTGTAAAGTGTAGTATGGATGGGCTTGCCATGTCTGTTAGCTATGCGATGGCCAAAAGATTAATGAGCTGTAAAAAAAATTAGAAAAATAAGTGTGTCCATATTCATGGTGCTGTCTGTGTGAAAGAAGCAAATTGGCATGGGATATGTGTAAATGCTAGGTAAAGTTAATGTTCTGTATGTGCCCTGAATAAACGTAAAATAATTTTTAAAAAAAATCTTAACTTCCTGTTTGCTTGTATGACTGGCAGGTGTATAAATGTGTGCAGAATTGGGAATGTATGTTGTGACTCATGTAAACAGGTACCCCCCCCCCCACCCCTCCTGACCAGGACTGCAGAGGGCAACCTTTTAGAAGCTCCCTTGTGTTTTTGCTGATTCTGATTCCTAGGTGGTATCGCATCGAATGCCGATGCTGGTTCCAGCTGGTCTGGCCAATGTGGGAATGTCATTTGCCACAACAAACACTGCAAAACATGGAAAATACTCCCACATAGGTACCTTTATCACAATGACATTTGCCTCTCCACCTCCTAAGGTGCAATTTTTTTAAAATTCTGTTAATTTCTTATTTTCATCAACAAACTCAGCCATAATAAACATTAAGAATAATTTGCTGTTATTGTTCAGTTAGCCATAAAAAATAAAAAGAAGCAAATTTTGTTTTGCGGTTTTTCATTTCCAGTAAGGTCCAGGAATAACTGATAAAGTTTAGAAAGCACTAAAGATTAATAAAAGAACATACTAATTTTATAAAATCATTAAACTAATATCATTAAAGATCTATTTTCAAAGAATATAAATAAGTGTACAGGATGGCATCTCCTTTAACTTGCTTTGCTGATAATCTAGCATTTTAAGCCAAACAAAAAAAAAAAAAAAGGCTGCCCTCCCCTCCATCTAAATTAGTAAAGGCTGCCTTCCTTGTCAATCACAGTTATAAAAGACCAGTGAAAGGTGAATAGAAACAATTCATAGTGAATGTTAAAGCGGTTTGATAGTATTCCTCACAGCAATGTTGAGTGTGAGAAAATATTCAATCCAGCCACAGGAAAAACAACTGAGTTCAAATTCACTCTCTCTGATGAAGCATTTGGAAATGCACTTCACAGATAAATCTAATAGCCAGGTGGGAAGGAGCAGCAGTGCATAGCACACGCTTCTTGATTAGACTGAGGTTCGAGCCCATCACCACCAAATACGGAGGATGCGGAAAGGTCAGGGAATGACCACCGCATATTCCCGGAGCAATATGGCCTTAGTTGCTAATGCTCCTAAAAACCAAACAACAAAACAAACATCCACAAGTATGTTTTGGGGGGGGGGGGAATCCTGCTTAGTTACCCGATTTCCAGCTAATCAAAAGTTAGTAGCTATGTACAGTACATGTAAATCTTAATCCACAATTATAAACATTTCATGTTTCTGTTCACAGTTCTTATTATTTGTTCATATGCATAAATTGTAAAATATCCTTCCTACAAAATATTTAATTACAGTAAAATCTTGTTAATACAAACTCGTTTTATATAAAGTACTTATTTATATGAAGCACATACCATTCTCCTGCAAAAGGGTAGGTTTTTCTATGTAAATATGTTTGTTTATTACAAAATGTAAGAAATATATATTGTTATTTTTTATGTTTAATACAAATCTTAGCACAGCTGTCCAATTATTGCCACTGGCCACCTGGTTCTCTACTTCCCAAAGGATGGCACTGACTTGTTAGAAATTATTTCTGATTAAACAAAACCAATTTATGGTATCTACAACGTACATGCACTCTGAAAAACATCTTTCTGAAGAATGAACTGTTAAATTGAAAGAATAAAAACAGTTTTTCTAATTTGTTTATGTACACTCCCTTGCCCTCTACAGGGTAAAGGTCAATTGCAATTGTTATGCATTCAAAGGGTCTTTTGCTACAGATACAGCAGTCTGTGTTTTGTGTCATTTTATCTGAGCTGATGTCTTTGTTGGAACTTATCTTTAAATTAATTAAATTTTTTATATATTAAATCTTATCTTAGCAGTGTCATGGCAACAAAACGTAAACAGACTGAATTAAGTCTGAAAATTATACAAGAGGCTGATAGAATGGATTGAAGTAAAACAGACATGGCAAAGGAATACATCTTTTACGTACTTTATCTACAATACCGAAAAACTTGGTGTGTGATACTGGAGCAGCGATAAAAAAACAGGAAACGAATTTGTGGTGCAAAACATTAAGGAGCTTGAAACAAAACTTTTTGAGCTGTGCCAATAAGTGTGGGCATCTAATTTGCTGATATCAGGTCTCATTTTGCAAGAAAAGGCAAATTATCTAGCTCAGCAACATGGAATTAGCGACTTCAAATGCAGCAGTGGCTGGCTCCAAAGATTTAAAAATACTAATAACTTGGTCTCACAAAATGTTTCCGGCAAGTCTAGATTAGTCAACAAAGAAAAGGCTACAGACTGGTTGTGTTCTGTACAGTCCATTTTTGAAAAATATGAGGCAAAGCATATTTTTAATCTTCACGAAGACAGGTTTATTTTATAATTTGCTGCCAAACAAAACATTTGTTTGAGGAGAGTCTTGTCATGGTGGAAAATTAAGTAAACAAAGACTCATTCTGTTATGCTGCAATTCAGATGGCAGTACAAAACTACTTCCACTTGTGATTGGTAAGTTTTCCAAGCCAAGATGTTTTAAAGAAAGTAACCAACTTCTCTGTGATTACGAGACCAATAGAAGTTCTTGGCTTACAGTCATAATTTTTCAGTCTTGGTTATTAAAAGTGGACAGAAGAATGGCTTACGAAAAAAAAGGAACATTTTGATGATTCTAGATTGTATAGCAAATTCTTCCAAGACACGTAAGTTGACAAATATACAGCTGTTGTTTTTACCTCCCAATACTACCAGTTTTATGCAGCTATCTGGATCAAGGTATTATTTATAACCTCAAGAGACCAAATAGAGCCCACCTGATAAGGTACTTGATCTGAAACATAGGAGTGAACAATTTGCAGCCAAACTAGAATGTCTTGGATACTATCTATAATCTTGTTATTGCTTGGGACAGTATTGCATCAAGCGTAATAATTAACTCCTTCAGAAAGAGAGGCTTTGGAGAGAATATCATCGAGAAACATGGTCCAGCAGGCAAATGTGATAGCAGCATTGAGGAATGGGGGAATTTGAAGAAGCATGTGGATTTTGTTGACTAATTTGAAGAGTTTGTGAAAGTAGATGATGAAGTTGCTACCACAGCGACTGCAACACCATTCCTATTAGCAAAACAGTGATGTTTTTATTACCACCACCACCAGCAGAAAAAGTGAAGAAATGCATACATTGCACTCTAAAAAATATGCCGAAAATGCATTGAGCATAATAGTCTGTTGGCCTGCAGTAATGTTGATAAAAAAGAAACAACAATTGCATTTGATAATGTGTGTGCTGTAGTTAAAAATACATATAGGACAAAAACTGTACAATGAATTCTTTCTTTAAATTAGATTAATTTATTAAAAAGTTAATGGTTTGTATGTCTCGTTTTATATTAAGATTGTAATTCTTTTTACTGTGATACTAAAATATTGTATATATCAAAATGTATGCTATACAATATTTTCATTTCTGTTAATTGCTTTTCTCTTAGTTTATCTTACAAATAAAATAATCTTTAAAAAATGTGTTATTCCTATTATTGTATTATTAGGCAAGCCTTTTGTTTTTATTATTATTTTATTTTATTAATTTAAATTTATATATTTTTTCATTTATTTTTTTATATTATTTATTTTTATTCTTAGATATATAGTCTGTGCCAAAAAAAAAAAAGTAAAATTTTGAAAATTTAGGTCCCTTGAACTTTATATTAACGAGATTCAACTGTATTGGGATGTAATTTATTTATTTATATGTAGGGAAAATTGAATAATTTTTCTCTGAAATCCAGAGTTAGCCAGAAAGTTTTTCTATTGAGAATTTTGTTATAGAGAGCTTTTACTGTGTTAAAAAAAAAAAAAAAAATGTAAAATGAATGAAGAGCATATTCCCATGAAGTCTGTGAAGTGTTACCGCTAGACATTAATTTTCCAGGGAAATTTGCCATTATCAAAAAGTTTTAGCTGTTGAATGACTAGAATATTTCTCACGAAAACCATACTTTCACTATCCTAATAAATTCTTATATTTTTAGGTTTATCGGATGCTCAGAGGGGGGCTTTAAGGGCCAGCCAAATGTTAAATTTAAATGATATGCCTGAAATAAGTAAGTTTCTCTTTTTCTAGATGTTTAATTTGTTTTTGTTACTGAATTAAGCATTTGCATTATTGTAACCTAAACAAGTAATGAACTCTATTTTATTTTATTTATTTTTTGAAAAAATAAAAAAATTACACTGAGGGTCTCTCCACCATAGGCTTATGGTTTCATTCTTTATGGCCTTGCCTGTATATAACACCTGCTTGAAAAGTACATTTACATTTTTTTTTTTTTTTTTTTTTTTTTTGAAAATACTTTTGATTGTAGAATAACATTTCTACATTCCATACTTCTCTGTGTGACACTGTCTTTGTAAAGCTTTAGCATTTAATGTCCATGTTTCACAACCATGTGTTAGGACAGGGAGGATACATTGATCAAAAACTTCTTCATTTGAGAGAGAGAGAGAGAGAGAGAGAGAGAGAGAGAGAGAGAGAGAGAGAGAGAGAGAGAGTGGAAAGTTTGTTTTGAAGACTACATTAAGCTTTCCAAATGCTTGCCATCTCACTTTTATGCACCATTAAATTTCCATCATGATGTTTCCATCTGTTGAAATTTCTTGTCCAAGGTAAACATACATTTCCACTTCTGTTTCTTTTCCATTGATTGTGATAAGAGTTTTAGCTATACGAATTCCCGTTTTTTTTTTTTTTTGTTTTTTTTTTTAAGTATCAACAAAATCGAAAATATGAAAATTAATTGCAAAAAATGAATGTTAAACATTCTTAAATATTGCAATTCAAACCACGCACGTAGCTATACAATACAGTGTAGTGAGTGTACCCTGCTTTAAGATATTAATCCATTCCAGAGACACCATTGTATCGTAAAAATATCGTAATGTGAACCCAGTAGCACGTTGTTTTTTTACTAATTCGTTCCATGACCTCGGAAGTTAATTTCTGCTATATAACTCTCTAAAAGGTCATTTTTATAGAGTAAATTGTATTAGTTACCAAGTAAAATTATTAAAATGCACTACACTTTCATCTTTATCATATGTTCTCTTATAAGAAACAATTTTGAATGGCTTAGTGATCTTTTTCTAAAGCACATTTCTGGAGGTCACAATCATAAAACAATAAAAGCCATATGCACTTTCCAGTTGATTGCGCTATTCTGTTACTGCAAGCAATTATAAATGGGTAAACTCCATGTTATTGCATTTGTGAAAATACCGATAGCTGGAATTGTATGGATTTTTACATTGTTATGGTGAAATGTGTTTCCCCTTTACTGAAATCTTCAATTGTATAAAAAACATAAATAAATTTTCAGAATCTTCTCTTCATTCCTTTTTTTTTTTTTTTTTTTAAGCTTCGTAAACTTGTTCCCAGCAAATCGTGTTAGTTGCAATTTGTGCCTTCTGTTAAAAAATGCTTATGCATGCTATTGAAATTTATATAATATCAGTGTAGGCATGCCATACTTTTCCCATAAATTTGAACTATGTATGTATGTAGTGTATAGGCATCGTTTTAATTGTATCTTATATGTGGGTGCCTTCACAGTGAGATAGCTGGCATTAGCATTAGTAGAGGCGTTTGATGCAAGAAAGCAAGCTTATGCAGCATCAGCCAAAAAATAAATAAATAAATAAATAAAAAACCACTTCCACTTCACCCCTCTATTCATTCGAAATACCTGTCCAGCTGAGCCTTAAACTTATTTAGGCTATCAACTTCCACGACAAGGGATGGAAGTCTGTTCCACCAACCAACCACCGGCTGGCTAAAGGCAAATTTCCGCACGTCTATCCTACATCTGTCTTTCCTCAATTTGAATTTATGCCCTCTCAGGTGATTATTCTGAGCAAGAGGGAGAATCCCATCAGCATTGAGCATGCTCAAACCATTCAAAGCTTTATACACCTATCAGATCACCTTGCTGGTGCTTAGTCTCCAGACACTGTAATTTGCAAAACTTAAGCCTTTCTTCGTAAGAGCACCCCTTTGTTCCATTCACTACTCTTGTTGCCCTTCTCTGTACTTGTTCCAGCAGCTCTACATCCTTCTTGAAATGAGGCCTCCAGACCTGTATACAGTACTCTCGATGTGGTCTGACCATTGCCTTATACAAGGGAATAATCACCTCCTTATCCCTGCTAGAAAAATTCCTATATATCATTGACAATACACCATGAGCTACTCTTGCAGCCCGTCTGCACTGCTCAGAGAACTTCATATCTGCCTGCACAACCACTCCCAGGTCCTTTTCATTCTCTACCACTGTCAATGTAGTACCACAGAGTTGATACGTTGCTCTGGGGTTGCTGTTTCCCATATGTAGTACTTTACATTTTCAATGTTAAACTTCATTTGCCACCTCTCAGCCCATCTGCTCAACCTTTCCAGATCCTGTTGCAGTAGCATAGTGTCAGTAGTGTCCTTGACACCTGCCAACCTTCGTATCGTCTGCAAACTTGGACATTAAACCTGATATACCATCATCAATATCATTTATAAATACAGAAAACAATAATGGATCCAATACTGAGGGACTCCACTAATAACATTAGTCCACGATGAGCAGTGTCCATTGATTACCACTCTCTGTCTAGGCGCCTCCGTAGCCAGGTGGGCAGGAGCAGCAGTGCGTAGCACACGCTTCTTGATTAGACCGGGGTTCGAGACCGTGACCACCAAATACCGAGGATGCGGAAAGGTCAGGGAATGACCACCACATATTCCCGGAGCAATATGGCCTTAGTTGCTAATGCTCCATATAACAACAACAGCAAGAAACAACTCTCTGTCTTCTCCCACTCAACCACCCCTTTATCCATAGCAACAATTTGCCTCCAATGCCACACTGCTCCAATTTGTTCAGCAGTCTTCCATGTGCAACAGTATCAAAAGCCTTTCTAAGATCCAAATATATAATATCAAAGTTATTCCTGCATCCAGTTCTTTTGTGACTGCATCATAGTATCCAATCAGATTGGTCAGGCAAGACTTCCCCTTAACAAAACCATGCTGTGTCCGAGCTATAACTGAAGTCTTGTCTAGATGATCCTGCAGTGCTTCTTTAACCAGTGCCTCCATTAATTTTCCAGGAACAGAAGTTAAACTCACAGGTCTATAATTACTTGTCAACCTTTGATCCTCCTTTTTGAATTGGGGTCACATTTGCACATCTCCAGTCCATGGGTACCTCCCCTGAGTCCAAGGAAGCTCTCAGAATTATGGCTAAGGGTTTGCTTACTTCCTTTGCTGCCTCCTTTAATATAACTGGATAGATCCCATCCACCCCAGGTGCCTTTCTTGTGTTTATCTTCAACAATTTCTCCTCCACTTTACTCTGAGATTACAAGATTCTCTAGCTTACTGCCAGAGTTGAATACACCTCTGGCATTCCCCTTGCTGAATAACTCCTCATGTGTGAATGTCGATGCAAAATATTCATTTAGTTTGTTAGCTACCTGAGCAGGATCATCAACAGTTGACCCATCGATATCCAGTGGACCTATCTGATTCATCCCCTTCCTTCTAGAGTTTACATAAGTAAAGAACTTTTTGCTGTTTTTCTTTGCATCCCTTGCCAAAGATATCTCGTAATCTGCCTTCGCCTGCCTAACCTCCTTTGTAACTTGGTTACAGATCAACTTGTATCTATCATAGGCTTCTGTGTCACATGTTAATTTGTATGTATCTCATGCATTTTTCTTCTCTGCCATATGTCTCATTAGTTCATCTGACATCCATTTAGGCCTAAACCTTGAACAATATTTCTTAGTTGGTATGTAAAGCCTAGTAGCTTCCAAGATAAGTTCTTTGAATGCTTCCCATTTTGAATTTGCTGTTGGTAACATCATCAGTTGGTCCCACTGTATAGAATTTAAATACTGTCTCAGTCCATCGTAGTCGCCTTTATGAAAGCAATAACCCTTCCCTTTACCCCTAATGGTAGTTACCTCTTTGAGTAAATCCCACTTCAGCACACTGTGATCACTGCCACCTAGTGGTTCATTTATCTGCAGATTCTTAATGCATGAAGAATCACTACTGATAATCAAATCAAGCGTATTTACTCCCTCTAGTTGCCTCCCGAACATGCTGATGTAGAAAACAATCATCCAATAAATCCACAAAAGCCTTGCTAGTGTGTGTGACCAGCCCCAAATTTCCAGTCAATATCTGGGAAATTAAAATCCCCCATTATAAGACTCTCTGATTTACTGGCCCACTCTATTTCCCTGTACAGTTTCTTATTATACTCATCAGAGTCATTAGGCCTATAGCACACTCGTACTCTCAATTTTGATCTCCCAATGCTTATGTCACACCAAACTGACTCGACACTGCACTGTCCAGCGATGTTGACTGGCTTCACTTCCTTGGATTTTATGTATTTCTTAACTAATAGCATAACCTTTCCTCCACTACTTCGAATAAATAACTCTTCTATAGTAGAGAAGACTACCGTTATTTATTTTCAGTGGATACCACCACCACCCAGACAATTGTTTTGAAGCTAGTCAGCTTTATCATTGCTGGGTGGGCAGGTACCCGGTAATGCAACATGCCATCACAATTGTGAAGTTATTTCCACAAATGTGAGAGATGCCAAATGGTGAATAAATAACCTAAACCCATAACAAATTACACCTTGTACATTTCATCTTCTAATACGCTATTGAAAGTTATAAAGAAAAGAGAAGATTATCTTGGAAAAAATGCCTCTTGAAGCATTTCTGTAGAAGACTACTCCTTGTGCAATAAACCAACGAGTGCCGAGCCAATAATGAGTGATCAACGAGCGTGCATTTAGTTGATGATGATGAAGAATAAGCATTCTTTAACATTCGTAAGTCATAAATAATTTCTTTATTATTATAATTTGCTTGATTTTACAGGCTATGTTTATATTTCTTTGGATAAATCAGTCATTGTTTAAACATAAACTAATCAGCTAACTGATTTCATTGTTGAGAACCCCTATTTTTAACATTGTCTGTGGGGAAAATTCCCCTTTTACAAGTTTTTGCTTTATGAGCGCACATTAAGAACGAATTAACTTATAAAGTTAATTCGTTCCTAAACTCTGTGTGTGTGTATATATATATATTTATATATCCAAATTATATAAGTTAACGTAATGCAAGTACCTCATCGTTTGAAAATTGATGTAATCATTCTCCAACCGTACCTCCAGCATACATGAAAAAATATGCAAAGTTACATAAAAATATATCAAATATTAGATAAATAACATAATAAGCCCAACATGGGAACCCATTTTGTAGGAGACTTTGTCGAGGGCTAAACCCCTAACAAAATAAAAACCCAAGTTAGACTGAGCCATCGGTTTCTGTTATCATCTGCCTGTATACCAATTCCAATATCCATAATAATGGATAATACAATTAATTTAGCATTAGGTTATAGTAAATACTATAAATCAGTATAAATCTGGCCGTCCAAAATGTGGGTTATGTCTAATCATAATTTGTACGAATACAGACTGGATGATATTTAGCCCGACCGATCGCTACAAAATTATAAGCACAACTGAGAAATATTAATAATTGTTGAAAAATATGCAGAACAATTTTGTTGAACAATATGCAAAAATTATTTGCAGAAATAAGCTAATAAAGCTAACTAAAGGCGAACGGAAGTCAGAGTAGTTAAAGCAATAGTATCTCACTCCCCCTCGAATTACTCTAATAGTTCGTGAGATATGAAAAATTAAGGCAAGAGGATAGATAAAAGTAAAACAGAAAAGAAAAAGCATTTTATCAATATTACATCGGATTTAACCGGGAGTGTAAAATCCCGACCCTAATAGTAGGGATCCTGGTTAATAGTAAGAGCAGGTAAAAATATATAAAAAGCATGCCAAAAGCAACAGAAAAAGGAAAAGAAGAAACGGAATGGCTAGTTCCTAAGATAATTTACTATAGTTTACTATAAAACCAAACATCAAACATTATATAGTGGCAAACATTATGTGAGGTTTAAAACAAAGGAAAGAATGCCATTAAACAACAATGGCGGGAATACCTTATATTCATTACCGTAGCCCAGGGCGGGAAAAAACTAAACGCCAGCAGCAAACACACAGGACGTTTATAACTGCCGCGTATTCTAAGCCACCTAAGATATGTCCAATAATAGCCAAGTATAGGATGAACATAAGTATGAAAGCGCCCTCTATCGTAAAGAAAACAAAACCAATATTTCTCAGATGTCGAAGAGAAATCTTAGTAAAAATGAATTAATTCCTACTGTAGAAACACATATAGGTACCACTTTTCTAAGGCGTAACTATATATAGCGTGTTTATACAGCAGTACCTAGTATGTACATGTTTATACAAAGGCTAATTAGTAAATAACTCGCTCCAAAGATCCTGATGAATACAACAGATAATAATTGTTTTAAAAAACAGAGAAATTATACCAGAGAATTTATACCAGATGATAAAACTTTTAAACAGAGAATATTTCAATATATATTATTATGCCTGATAACATCCATAGTATCCAATTGGTTTATATCTTCATGGTATTGATTTAGTGCTATCGACAAAGCAGTACTCATATGTTTCATAATGAAATTTTGTGGGAAACCGTTATCTAATAAATTATGTTTAAGATCCATCAGTGCATCTATAACATCACTTTTATTATTACAGATGTATAATCTTCTGATAACTTGCGTCACTATTATATTTTTAAGGATACGTATAGAAATATTAGTACCCCAACTGGTTAGGTTTATAGTTTTGAAATTAAATTCTTTTCATTTGTCGAAAATCTTGGTAGCTAGGTTGTTATTCTTATTATGAATGTCTATATCTAGATATGTAGCTTTACCCGAGTCACTCTTGTTAGTGACTTCTAGCACCAATTCCTGCGGATAGTGTTTAACTGCTTCAGTATGAAAATCGTTATAGTTGAATACAATTAAGTCATCTATATATCTGAACATATTGATATCTTTAGTGAAGTTATTTTCAAAATGGTGTAGATATAGATTAGCCATAAGACATGAGCTACTTGCCCCCATAGCTATGCCAGTATGCTGTACGAAAATATTGCTACCATTATAAATGTAGCTGTTGGAAATACATAGGTTAAGTAGGTTATCCCAGTAATTACGTTGGCAGGGTAAAAAGTCGCTATATTCTGTGAAATAATTATTTAAAACCAATTTTAAACTATCATGCGGGATGCTAGTGAATAAGTTTTTGAAATCGTATGTATTTATGTGTTTGATATTATGCTTATTATTCTTTATAAAGGTTAAAATGGGTCTATTATTATTAATAATCCTAGTGAAATTTATGTTATTGAAGATAATCTTAAGCAGATCAACTAGCTTACCATGCGGGACTTTTGAGTAGCTATTTCTACATGAAGTTATAAATCTGAAACTGGTAGGTGATTTATGAAATTTAGGTATCCCATACAAAAAAGGAAAGTTAGTGTTGCAGTTCTTAAGTTTTAACTGTTTTTTGCATCGCTAGTAGCTTTTTGGTGATAGTACCAAGGTTACCATTTGATCTAGCGTATGTAGCGCTGCTATGCAGCTCATTGTATAATAGTGAGGCGTAGAATTTTTTACAGATAAAACTATAATTATTAGCGGCCTTGTATGGGGGCATACAAGGCCGCTAATAATAAGCATGTCTTATGGCTAATCTATATCTACACCATTTTGAAAATAACTTCACTAAAGATATCAATATGTTCAGATATATAGATGACTTAATTGTATTCAATAATAATTATAGTTTTAAATATAAATAGTGTGTGTGTGTGTGTGTGTGTGTGTGTGTGTGTGTGTGTGTGTGTGTGTGTGTGTGTGTGTGTGTGTGTGTGTGTGTGTGTATGTGTCCCTCCAAATAACCATGTCTATATATGAGAGGGTATCAAAAAGTTCATACCCTTACCTAGAAATAATAGCCCTAGAAAGGTGAAACTTCACGGGAACTTTAATCCTTTTCTATGTACTCTCCATGTACAGTAACACATTTCGCCCATCTATGGATCGGATGTTTAATGCCTTGATTATAGAAGTCCGCACTTCTTTGCCTGAAACCATGATTCCATTTCATTGATGACTTCCTGAGATGAATCAAAGCAGCGTCCATGCAATGGTTTCTTCATTGCACACCCAGCATTCATCATTTATCACCAACCAATCAAAAAATTTCTCAACATCCTCATTACACAAATCCAACAGTTGGCGAGAACATTACATTCGACATTGCTTCTGCAAAGGTGTCAGCAATCTTGGAACCCATCATGCGGAGACCTTAAACATGTGCAGATGGTCATGTAAAATGCTGTGGGCAGACCCATAACTAATTCCCACTGCATTTGATGAAATGAATTGTCATATGTCTGTCACTCAGCATCACCTACTCAACATTTGCAACCATCTCGCTGTCTGTGAATGTTGATGGTCTTCCTTCTCTTGGCTCATCAAAGATACTTGTGTGACTGCATTAGAACTCCCATTTCCACTTTTTTACGATGGACAATTCTGCCCATACATGGCTTTCATTTCTTCATCAATTTCCTGAGCTTTCTTGCCCTGCAAATGCAGGAACTTGATCGCTGCTCAATACTCCACTTTGTCAACCATAGCGGCCTTCCTCTGATTCCGGGCTCTACCCTGGAAATTTCATTCCTCACAGGTGATCGTACACCTGTGGGAATGAAATTTCACATGGAAGTTATTGAATATGTAGACAACTTATATTAAAAATGGCATCTTCCTACTGATGTTTTATCTAGGTCAGGTTTGGAACTTTTTGAATACCCCCTTGTATAGTATATATTCTCAAAAAAAACCCTGTTAATTTGTAAGTCATCAGTTGCTTTTCTGATCTATGTAACAGCAAAGTAGAAGCAACAATAGCAAGTGAGTTTTTTTTTTTCACATTCTTATCCTTTACTCATCTAGTAAAATTTAATTCATATCTATTTTTAAAAAAGATAACTTTAACTGATTATCTTAAATTGTTATTTCATTGTATTATTATTTTATGACTTTTTCACTTGCTGTCCTTTCAGTCACTGATAATGTGGTAAGAATATCACAATGTCTGATTCCCATCTATATGTAATTTCCAACTGGAAATAAACAGATATTCTAACATTAAGTGCTTTATTCCTCTTTTGACAAGTTTTAGACTACCTGTATGCTATGCCATTCAAGCAACATCTAAAGTCTAAAATAAGCTACATAATGTTGCTGATGAATTGAACAGGTACTTTGCATGACTGCTTACTGACAAAAAACCCTGTGCATGATAGATTGTTTATGTGAAGCATCAAATTAGCAACACTGAAATTTCAGAAGATTATTTATTAGAAAAACTTGAGTCTAAAAGCAAGTAAATTTTCTGGAGTTAATATAAATATATACATGGTAATTTTGAACGAGTCAACAAGCAAGTGCATTATTAAGCCATTAAGGTTAATTATAAGACATCATTTCAAGAGAAATTCCCTGGATTGAAGAAATACTGACATATTGCTAATACATAAATGCAGTTCTAAGAGAAGTGGGTAACTTCAGACTATGCAGTCTGAGATTCAATGGTAGGGAAAATCATGGAGGCAACAATCAAGAGTGTTATATCAGATTATTTTGATAGAAATGGAATTCTGTAAGAACTGAAGTGTGGTTTTGTAATGACAATACCATGTTTAGCTATTTTGATAATCACGTGAGCTGGATATAGGAAATATTTTAACATTGTTTACTTGGATTTACAGCAATGCATCGGACTCAGTTCCTTGTGAGGTTTACTCTATAAGATAGAACATTTGGAATCACAAATAAGATTCTAAGGTGGATTGCAGGAGTGACTGCAAAGCAGGAAGAAAAGTGTTGTGATTAATAGTCAGTTATATTAAAAGTGTTTCAAAGATCAGTTCTGGGACCAATATTTTTTTTGAGTTTTGTAAATTACATTATCCCTTTGTTAAAGGGTGTGATGTCAGGATTTGCATGTAATAGAAAAACTGGCAGTGGTAGCACTTTTCCAAATGACTTAAACAGGCTTCATGGATGGTCAGAAAAGTAGCAGCTGTGTTTTAATGCAGCAAAATGTATGGTGTTACACTTAAGGAAAAGTAACCACAAAGCTTGAAGGAAGAAGTAAAGTAAATTAAAACAGTGGAGAAAGAAGTAAATTAGAGAGTTACAAATCCAGTGACCTGATGATCTCTGAACAGGTTAGACAGGATCCTTTTGTTTGAATTATGACCTAAATCAAACATTTGCTTGATAGGTCATAATTCTACTATACGAAGACAATCCACTTAGTAAGGCTGCACTTGGGATACAGCATCCAGGTATGAAAACAACATCTAAAAATGACATTGAGCTTCTTGGAAACCTGCTTAGTGAGATCTTCGAAAGGGGTACCCCTTAGACAAAAGACTTCGGATATGTCAGAGCTCGGCATCCAGACATCTTACTGACTTACCTATGAGGTTAATATGGCTCTAGAAGGGGTAGTAAATGAATAAAGGCAAAACACATTCACTGTCATAAATGATTCCACTTACACTGTATAGCCAATACTATTTCAAGAATGTTACAGTTACCCTATTGAAATTACTATCATTCTTCTAAATTAGGGTTTCTGTTTTTAATAATATATAACACCATGGCGGCATTATGTCCACACATATGTTATATGAAAATGAAGGAGAGATGACATTTTTTTGTGTGTGAATGATTTTTCATAAAATTGAACCAAAATTTAATAAAAAATTTAAATTAGAAAGCTTTGTGACCGGTTGCACAAGCATCAATCTCAAGTGACAACCCTCTGTTTATTTTCTCTAGCCTAATAACAATTTATTGCTACTATAGGTTCTTCTGAAAACATCAAAAAGAGTCTTTCAAGAGAACTCCAGATATCACCCACTCGTGGAACTATAAATTCCATTTTGCAGCAGAGAAGTAAGTTACAATTAGGATATGTTATTTTGGCAGTACTCTTACTGTTTTTGCAAGTTTTTAGGAAAAATTGTAAATAGTACAGCTTCTTCCCAAGAAAGCATTGCTTTCAATTTTTTTATGCTTAATGCGTTGCTTTTTTTAAAAATAATTTTAATTTTACTAGTATACATACTCACCAATGCTCCCAAAGATTTTCAGAAATTTTATTTTTCCTGATTTCTTCCAAGTTTTTGCTGTTTTTGAAATATATTCTTGTGTTTAAAATAAAAACACACACAGAATTTAGCAGTATAGGCTCAAATACAGCTGTTAGGCAGTGGCTCTACTCATATTTAGCACAGAGTACTGCAAATGCTCTGCTAAGATCTCATAGCTGTGCTTTTAATTGTTTTGTTACACATTGTAGATGCAGAAAATCTATTCAGCCTGTTAGCAGCCTGAGCAGGTTCATCAATAGTTAAATTATCAACGTCAAGTTGTCCAATGTGATTCAACCCCTTCTGTGTATTGTTAATATACATAAAGAAGTCTTTGCTGCTTTTCTTTACTTTCTTTGATAACAACTTCTTGTAATCTACCTTGGCTTGCCTAACCTGTGTGATTGATTGTAGAGTAGTTTATATCTACCATAGGCTTCTGTCACCTGATAATTTATATGCATCCTATGCATTTTTCACACATCTCAGCAGGTCATCTGACATCCATTTAGATTTCAGCCTTTAACCATACTTTTTAGTTGTATGAAAAGCCTAGTAGCTTCTATGATAACACTGAATGCTTCCCATTTAGACTTTGTTGTTGGTAACATCATCAGTTGGACCCACTGTACTAAATTTAAAAATTATCTGAGACCACTTTAGCTTCCTTTGCAAAAGCAAAAACCTTTCCCTTCCCCCTTGATGGTAGTTACATCTTTAATTAAATCGCACATCAATGCACTGTGATCACTGCCATCTAGTGGTTCTTTTATCTATTGAGTCTTAATGCATGAAGAATCACTGCTGATAATCAGATCAAGTGTATTGCTATCTCACACTTGCCTCTAACATGGATTTAGACAACGGCCCTGCAATAAATCCACAAAAACTTGCTAGTGTATGAGTGACCAACTCAGATTCATTCCAGTCAGTAACTTGAAAGATAAAATTCCCCCCCATATAAGACATTTTGATTTACTAGCCCCACTCTGTTTCTCTGTACATCTGTTCATTGTACTCATTGTGTCATTCAGCTTATAACACACTTGTCTCATTGCTGTCATAAATGATTCCACTTACACTGTATGGCCAATACTATTTCAAGAATGTTACAGTTACCCTATTGAAATTACTATCATTCTTCTAAATTAGGGTTTGTGTTTTTAATAATATATAACATCATGGTGGCATTATGTCCACACATATGTTATATGAAAATGAAGGAGAGATGACATTTTTTTTGTGTGAATGATTTTTCATAAAATTTAAACCAAAATTTAATAAAAAATTTAAATTAGAAAGCTTTGTGACCGGTTGCACAAGCATCAATCTCAAGTGATAACCCTCTGTTTATTTTCTGTAGCCTAATAACAATTTATTGCTACTATAGGTTCTTCTGAAAACATCAAAAAGAGTCTTTCAAGAGAAATCCAGATATCACCCACTCGTGGAACTATAAATTCCATTTTGCAGCAGAGAAGTAAGTTACAATTAGGATATGTTATTTTGGCAGTACTCTTACTGTTTTTGCAAGTTTTTAGGAAAAATTGTAAATAGTACAGCTTCTTCCCAAGAAAGCATTGCTTTCAATTTTTTTATGCTTAATGCGTTGCTTTTTTTAAAAATAATTTTAATTTTACTAGTATACATACTCACCAATGCTCCCAAAGATTTTCAGAAATTTTATTTATCCTGATTTCTTCCAAGTTTTTGCTGTTTTTGAAATATATTCTTGTGTTTAAAATTAAAAAAACACAGAATTTAGCAGTATAGGCTCAAATACAGCTGTTAGGCAGTGGCTCTACTCATATTTAGCACAGAGTACTGCAAACATGCTCTGCTAAGATCTCATAGCTATGCTTTTAATTGTTTTGTTAGACATTGTAGATGCAGAAAATCTATTCAGCCTGTTAGCAACCTGAGCAGGTTCATCAATAGTTAAATTATCAACGTCAAGTTGTCCAATGTGATTCAACCCCTTCTGTGTATTGTTAATATACATAAAGAAGTCTTTGCTGCTTTTCTTTACTTTCTTTGATAACAACTTCTTGTAATCTACCTTGGCTTGCCTAACCTGTGTGATTGATTGTAGAGTAGTTTATATCTACCATAGGCTTCTGTCACCTGATAATTTATATGCATCCTATGCATTTTTCACACATCTCAGCAGGTCATCTGACATCCATTTAGATTTCAGCCTTTAACCATATTTTTTAGTTGTATGAAAAGCCTAGTAGCTTCTATGATAACACTAAATGCTTCCCATTTAGACTTTATTGTTGGTAACATCATCAGTTGGACCCACTGTACTAAATTTAAAAATTATCTGAGACCACTTTAGCTTCCTTTACAAAAGCAAAAACCTTTCCCTTCACCCTTGATGGTAGTTACATCTTTAATTAAATCCCACATCAATGCACTGTGATCACTGCCATCTAGTGGTTCTTTTATCTATTGAGTCTTAATGCATGAAGAATCACTGCTGATAATCAGATCAAGTGTATTGCTATCTCACACTTGCCTCTAACATGGATTTAGACAACAGCCCTGCAATAAATCCACAAAAACTTGCTAGTGTATGAGTGACCAACTCAGATTCATTCCACTCAGTATCTTGGAAGTTAAAATTTCCCCCATATAAGGCATTTTGATTTACTAGCCCACTCTGTTTCTCTGTACATTTGTTCATTGTACTCATTGCGGTCATTCAGCTTATAACACACTTGTCTCATTTTTGTTTTCCCAGTGTTTGTCTTGCCTAACTGACTCAAAATTGCACTGGCCACCCATAACTAGATGCATTGCCTTAGATTTTATGTGCTTCTTAACTAAGGGCATAACCCTTCCCCCCTCCTGTCCTGTCTGTCTATTCTGTGTACATTGTACTCCACATGTTCAAATCCTGCCTCCCTTATGTGAGTGACACCAAGTCTCTTGATATCTCTTCAGTGTCTGCATTTGATGAGCAGCACTTCAAATCAAATTCATCAAATGTATTTACTATGCTCCTAGCATTAGTGTCCATGCAAGTACACATATTGTTACTCTTAGTTACCCTACACATCCATGTATTTTCCTCTTCCATGATGACCCACAGCAGGCCTTGAAATTCCTAGTACCTTGCTTATTGGATCGCTGCATCTTCCAATAGAAGCAGTGCAAGAATCACTTTCACACGTCTGCAGCTATTGTTAATCTATTAGTCTGTGTATCCCCCAAAGCTAGCAGTATTCCAACCCACCTAACACTGCCTGTATAGCATCAGCAAATATTCTTGTGTCCTTTCTGTTTAAGTATATGCCATCCCTGTGGAAGCAGTCTTTGCTGTTAAGAACCACAGACCACACTGGAAAAATTCTACCTCATGAGCCTTGCACAATCTCTCCAGGGCAAAATTTATTGACCAGGATCTTATCATATACTCCCTCCTGTTGTGTGTTGGCAGAATTGCAGACACTCTGAAATTTAACCCTTGCTCGTGACTTTTTCTCAACATTGATCTGTACTTATTAAGTAAGTCCGCAGATTTGCTATTCTTGATATCATTAGCACCAACATATACATCACCTTTTGTGCCCTTAAAACAGCGTTTCTCAAACTGTGTTCCATGAGATGTGAACAAGTGTTCTGCAAAAAATCGTAATTAAGAAAATGAAATAAATAAATTTTGCATATTTGTAGTGTACACCACTTTTGTATTATTATAATATTTAACATAATTTTTTTTCGGTTATTAATATACTGGCATAGACTAATAATTAATTGAATAGACTGCGGAACACTTTATTTTGGCGGGCTTTTGCATAGAGAAGTATGCGTAGAGTTAATGGCACCTACAAAAAAGTAGCAAAGAAGTGATCTAGTATGCCATTCATATGCAATTTTTAGCCTGGAATACACGGGTTGGAGGGGGGGGGAAAGTGAACTGATATCATAACTAAACTCACTTCCTTGTATAAATTGTTTTGATAATTATTAGTATTTCGAAATATTATTATTAAAATAAATGACCATGGATTTGTGATTGAAAAAAGGAACTTCAAAACGAGAAGCAAACTACTTCTAGTAGTGCAACTGTGGTCGATGAAAAGGAACACAATATTGTCACACTTCAAAGTGAGGATGAACAATCACAGCCTTTTGTTCTCCAAAAATCTGAAGTGAAAAAATGGGAACCAACTAATAAAAGGCTAAAATGAAAGTATTATAACAGTTATTTGAATTTTGGCTTTACATGTGTTGGAAATAAAGATGCTCCTGATGCACAGTGTGTTGTATGTAATAAAACATTAGCAAACAGTTCTTTGGCTCCCGCTAAACTTGTGTTTCGTAAGTGTTCCGCGACTAAAAAAAAGTTTGGGAAACACTGCCTTAAAAGATAACACCTGCCCTACAACAGTCATAATTTGATCCTTTTCCACTTATTCTTTTTGCACAATATATGTTTCCCTTTTCTCTGACAATGGCTACCTCCTGTGAGAACAGTGCATTCAGCTTTGAGTGATTGCTGCTGTGTTGCCTGATGTACAAGTGCAAGCTCTGACATTGAGGTGGGCAGCTGAGAGCTTGATGAGCTCCAACTTAATTCCTTCTTGAGCATCTACCCTCTTCCGCAAGATCTCTTAAATGCGCATCATAATGCTGAGTTGATGCCTAATATCATCACACTCTTTACATTGGATACATACACAAAGACTTACCTTCCCGCCCCCAGCAGTATCCTGTCTTTTTTTTTTTTTTTTTTTCTCTCCCCAATTACTTCTTTATTCTGATAGTATATAGTAGAAACCAGTATGTTAGATTGTAAAGCATATATTTCATTGAATACAGAGCCCAGAAATAAAAATATAACTTTCTGGAAAACACCACAAAAGTATTCTTTTATATATATATAAATTTAGAACCAGCATCTTTTATTTAAGACTGATGCATTTCTAAAAAATTACAGGTCTATCTAAAAACCTTATTTAATTTTAAAATAAGTAATCAATGTGGAAAAGCCAGTCTCTGTTATATAGAATAATAACTATATAGTGTCGGTGTAAATACACCATAGTTAACCCATATATCTGAACTACGTATGTACCGTAGAGGGCATCGTTTTAATTGTATCTCATAATGTGGTTGCCTTCACAACGAGATAGCTACTATTGCATTACTTCAAATAAATAATGCTTCTCTAGTAGAGAAGACTACTGTTATTTATTTTCAACGGTACTACCACCCAGACGATCGTTTCGAAGCTGTGCAGCTTCATCATCAGTGGGTGGGCAGGTACCCAGGTAATACAACAAGCCATCACAGTTGCGAAGTTATATCCACATTATGAGAGATGCCAAAAGGGTGTGGTGGTAATGTATTTGGAAAATTAAATGCACAGGGCATAATCCTTATGGGTTTTGATAATTAACTATATAGTATTGGTATATTTGAACTACGTATGTAGCGTAGAGGGCATAGAATAATAAGACATGTTTAGTTACAGTAGTGTCAATCACTGCTGCAGATTGAAATTGAAAATATTGTAAAACAAATTAAAATTCACACTGATATAATTCTAATATTTAAATTTGGTGTGGTAATGGACATTATGCAAGTGTGTACTTGCTGCAGAGTATAATGAAAGTGATAGTATTACACTAAGTGATGATCATTAACCACCTTGTGTTATCTAAATATTGTAAAACAAATTAAAATTCACACTGATATAATTCTAATATTTAAATTTGGTGTGGTAATGGACATTATGCAAGTGTGTACTTGCTGCAGAGTATAATGAAAGTGATAGTATTACACTAAGTGATGATATAGTTCAGCAGTTCAGCCATTCCTTATTTGTGTGAATATCACATTTCAAACCCTGCTTACATTGATCCACACTTGGGTATCACTCTAACATCCTTAGCAATGTATTTTTCAACTTTGCACATGGGGAGATATCCAGGGAATTACTTATAATTTTGCAGAGCCTGTACAATCATCGTTTACATACACCTTTTTCAGTTCCAATCTGTATCTGATTTCTTTCTCTGTCCTTCCAACAAAAGGAGATTCCACAGGAATGTTTCTAATGCTGTTTTAATCCAAATCAACAATAAGCACATTTTCAAACTATGTCAGGATGCTCACTGTTTATTTCAATATATCCTGCCAATCATGCAACATGAAAATAACAGAAAAACAACAACAAAGAGCTATAGACAGCATTAGTAAATGACTTTATCCAAGTTTATTTACTATTGCTTTTTTAGTGTTGGGTTACAAACACAGTTGCTCTTGAGTATTAGAGGTAAATAGACTTTATTCAAGTTTATCTAAAACTTCTTCAAGTTTATCTAAAAATTCAATCCTTCTAAAACTCAGTCTTGTCTTATATCTCGCAAAAAGGATTCTTCTGCTCCTGTGCTTACCTTTGGTGACACTCCAGTTTTTAGGAAAAATTATATATCTCTTTTGGGGATTACCCTGACTTCTAATCTCTCTTGGCACAAGCATGTTACAAAGATTGCTTCCTCTGCATCTAAAAAACTTGGTTTTCTCTTTCGCTCTCAGCGTTACTTTTCTTCCAAACAGCTCTTCACTCTGTACAAATTGCAAATCCGCTCTACCATGGAATATCGTTCCCACATCTGGGGTGGTGCCCCCAAAATTCAGAAGAGGGCAGTTAGGTTAATTAATGACTCCTCTCTAACAGAGTCTCTCCACTCGCTGTCTCATAGACGTACTGTTTCTGCTGCATGCCTTTTCTACAGATACTTCTATGGGCACTGTTCTTCTGAATTGGCTTCTATAATTCCTGCTCTCTCTTTCAAAACAGTCCGAACACGTGTCGCCATTGACCAATATCCATTTACTGTTCAACTTCAAACTCACAGAACCAACTTTTCATCTTCCTCGTTTATTCATTCAACTGCTGTTTTCTGGAACAACCTTCCTTCATACGCATTTTCTGAAAATTACAGTTTATAGAAGTTCAAGTCTAATGTCAACAAATATCTTCTTTCGCCTTCTCGACCTCCAACCCAAGCATGGTACTAAGTACTATAGGTTCTGATACCCCTCGTGTTTGGTATTTTCAAAAAAAAAAACTAACAGAAAATCCCAATAAACTGTGAAGTGCAAATTGTTTTTATTGTTTTATGGTCATGACCTCCAGAAATGTGCTTTAGAAAAATATCACAAAGGCATTTGAAATTGATTCTTATAACGGAACATATGCTAACAATGAAAGAGTGGTGCATTTTAATGATTTGAATCGGTAACTAATACAATTTACAAACCACGCTCACTGCCTTTTAGATGTCCTTAAAGTCTTGCTCGTGACCTTAAAAATGACATTTTAGAGATTTATTACAATATTTTAACGATACGATTATTGTTTTATGGTCGTGACCTCCAGATATGTGCTTTTGAAAAATATCACAAAGGCGTTTAAAATTGATTCTTATAACGGAACATATGCTAACGATGAAAGAGTGGTGCATTTTAATGATTTGAATTGGTAACTAATACAATTTACAAACCACGCTCACTGCCTTTTAGATGGCCTTAAAGTCTTGCTCGTGACCTTAAAAATGACATTTTAGAGATTTATTACAATATTTTAATGATACGATGGTTTTCTCTGGAACTGCTTAATATTGTAAAGCGGGGTACACTGTATTGTATAGTTATGCACGTAGTTTGGAATATGGTATTTATGAATGTTTCAACATTCATTTTTTGCAAATAGCTTAGTTATACAGCAAAAATTTCAACTTCCGAGATCTTGAAATGAATTACCAAAAAACAGTGTGTTATTGGGTTCACATTATGATATTTTAACGATACAATGATGTCTCTGGAACGGTCTAATATTGTAAAGCGGTATACACTGTATTGTATAGCTATGCACGTAGTTTGGAATGCGGTATTTATGAATGTTTCAACATTCATTTTTTTGCAATTAATGTTCATATTTTTGATTTTGCTGATACCAATACTTGGGGGAAAAAACTCAAAGCAGGAACTGCCTGTATATAAATTATCATTTTTTTTTAAATTTAATATATTTTTTTTAATGAAAGCCCCAAATACAAAAGATATCTAAACCTGTACTACTTAGTACTGTGCATGGGCCGAAGGAGATGGGGGGAGGGACTGCATGGGTTTCACCAAGGCCTACAATATGCAAAGTGGTGGCATTGCACCAGTGGTTGTTGAGTCACCTACCACCTAGTTTTATCAGGTTAGTTTAATTATATCCCTTTAAACAAAACCACATTCTATTTCTCATCTGATTCCACTCATATGTAGATGATCCAACTTCAATGTAAACATTGTTTCTGAAAAGATTTAGAAATTTCATTCTCTGTATTTACAAATTATATATTCATTGACTGTTTTAAGTGATGGTTATCTGTGCAGTTTTTTTTTATTTTTTTAATTTAATGTCATGCTTTCCGAGATCTTTAGAAAAATATCACAAAGGCATTTAAAATTGATTCTTATAATGGAACATATGCTGACGATGAAAGAGTGGTGCATTTTAATGATTTGAAAATCTCTTTATCATGATTAAATATCATGATAAAGAGATTTTCGGTAATTTTATATCAGTTAGTTGTATCATCACTACATGTTTAATTTTTACTTTCAGATGTAAAACATCCATGTGGAAAGACTCAACACATTCAACCTACTGGACATATTTCCCCAAAAAACCATTCTTTAGCAGCAGGAAAAACTTGTATCTATAATATTTCAACACCACAAAATGAAACCAAAGAAATATTCCTTTATGTGTATAACCTGACACTCTCTGATGATGATTTGATGTCTGTTTTGCCTGAAAAATCAGAAACACAACTTTTTTCTTATCATGGCCTGCTAGGTAAATTTAAAACTTTATCATATTTTAACTGCACAGAGTTTGTTGGTTTTATATGAAAAAGATTTTTTATGTGATTATTTTTTTAGCACTCACTTGTGTTATAATTAAGGTAATATTTCTTATGATGATGTAAAAATATATATATATAAATAAATAAAATAAAGAGATGGGTGAAGTGATGCTAGCTTTTTTTTAACTTTTCAGCAGTGAGTTAGTAGTAATGGAAAAGTCAGAAGAACAAGTTTTCCAATACTTGGTTCATTGAGGAGAATGCTTCTTCAGGGAAAGTTTTAGGTTTTATAAAAATAATTTTGTAATAGATTTTGCATCAGTTCCTTTGTTATTGCCATAGTATCCGGTGAGATTGGTCAGACAAAATTGTCCCTTAACAAATCCATGCTGTGATTGTCATAACTGCAGTCCTGTCTAGATGTACTCTTTAACATTTTTTCTGGAACAGAAGTCAAACTTATTGGTCTGTAATTACTTACTTCGCACTTTGATCCCACTTTGTGAAATTGGGTATTCATTTGCGCATCTCCATACCAAGGATGCTTTTATAATTATGGCTAAAAGTTTCCTAACCTCTTTTGCTGCCTCTCTTAATATAATTTGATAGAATCCATCCATACCAAGTGCCTTATTTATTTTTTGATTTAACAATTAGTCTTCTGTTTTTATCCTACTTATCACAAAATTCTTTAGCTTCCTCTTACAATTTGATATACTAGTAGTGGCAAATGATTCAAGAAAGCAAACTTATACAGCCAAAAAAAAAAAAAAAAAAAAAACCTTCCCATTTCACTTATCCATTCCCTCCAATGGTTTTAGTTCTTCCTTGAATTTATTTAAGATATTCACTTCCACAACAACAGATGGAAGTTTGTTCCAGTAATCAGCCACCCACTAGTCAAAGGCAAATTTCTACACATCTATTCTGCAATCATCTTTCCTCAGTTTGAATTTTTACCCTCCCATATGTGTTGTCTGGGCAAAAGTGGAAGAATCCCATCAGCAGTGAGCTTACTCAATCCACTTAAAGACTTACCTCAGTCAGTTCACCTTGCAGGTGCCTAATCTCCTGATGTGGCAGTTTTCAGAACTACAGCCTTTCTTTGTGTGACCACCCTTTCATTCCCTTCACCAATTTTGTTGCCCTTCTCTGCATCTGTTCCAGCAGTTCTACCTCCTTCCTAAAATGAGGCCTAAAGATGCAGTTTAACCATTGCCTTGTACAATGGGATAATCACCACTTTATTCCTGCTAGCAAAGTTCCTATATATCAAAAACCCCATGAGACTGTCCTGGCAGCCAGTCGACACTGCTCAGAGAACTTCATATCTGAATGCACACTCCTGGGGCTTTTTTATTTTTCACTACTTTGGGTAGTAGAAAATGAAAAAGATGCTCTCAGTATAGTACCACATAGTTGCTATGTTAATCTGGGATTACTGCTACCCATATGAAATACACTGCATTTGTCAGTGTTAAACTTCAACTGCCACTTCTCAGCCCATTTTTCTAGTTATTTTTGCAGTAGCTTACCCTGATTTCTGTCATTAACCACCCTACCAAACTTAGATATTAAGTCTGAAATACCTTCAGCAATATCATTAATAAATATAGAAAACTACAATGGGTCCAGAACTGAATTCTGGCAGATGCCACTAATAACATTTCTCTATGAAGAGCAGTATCCATTATAACCACTCTTTGTCTTTTCCTACTCAGCCATCCCTTTGTCCAGAACAGTTGTTCCCTTAATGCCACACTGCACTAATTTGTCCAGCAGACTCTTATATGCAACAGTAATCAGAAGCTTTCTTGAAATCCAAGTATATATCAAAATTATTTTTTGCATCTAGTTTCTTTGTTACAGAACCACTATATCCATTCAGATTGGTCAGACAAGATTGCCCCATAGCAAATCCATCTAGACAGGAATGAAACTATTCCTGTCTAGATGGTCCTGCATGCTTCTTTAGCCAGAGACCCCATTATTTCCCTGGGACAGAAGTTAAACTGACAGGTCTGTATTTACTCATGTCACCTTTCTATCCCCTTTTGTGAATTGAGGATACATTTGCACATCTCCAGTCCACAGGGACATTCCCTGAATCCAAAGTTGTAATGATGGCTATGAGTTTGCTTACCTAGTTTGTTGCCTCCATTAATATAATTGGATAGATCCCATCCACCTCAGGTGCCATTTTTATGTTAAGCTTCAACAGTTTCTCTTCAACTTTCCTTTCAGTTATCACAAAATCATTTATCTCTCCCTGTTAGATTTTGAACTTCTGGCATTTGTCTCCCTAGAGAACTCCTCTTACTTGAATGTAGTTGCAAAATATCAATTCCATCTGTCAGCATCCTGAGCAGGATCATGAACAGTTAAACCGTCATCACCAAGGGGACCTTTAAGTGATAAGGTGGCAATTATTTTTACTAAAGAAATAGTATAAGCTTATTCGAATGTAGACAATATAATATCTGCTATAATTATACCATTAATTCAGTATTTTGAAAATTTCTTATCATTTATTTTAAGAAATCAAAAGGTATAAGAATATGCATTTGTATTCTGTTGATCACAGTAATCAAGACATAGACCATACTTTCAGTCGTTAGTTGAACTGAATTAAATATTTACTATTATAAAATTTGCACACATTTTCATGAAGCTATATTTCTTGAAAAGCTGTTTATATTTAACATTTACAAATATTAACCGAATATCTGGTATAATACTTAGTTTTTAAATAGCATTTAATCAAAATAATTAAGAATTAATTTTATTATTATTTAAATTTTCATTTTATTATTTAGAAGGATATTAAACAATATCCTTTTAAATAAATTTTTTTCATGTTAGCATTTCATAATCCTTTTGACAATCTTTGTCTTTAGATGCTTTTTCACTCCTGACTGGCGAAAACAGTATAAGAATTAAATTGGAAACATCAGAAAATGTGAAATCGGAACGATATTTTTATGCTGAATATTCTTCATATGGTAATATATTTGAATTGCTTGTTTTGAATTAGTGTAATAGATTACATACTTCTCTCTAATTATTAAATATATGTTGTATTATATTATATTATTTCAGTTCCAGAAGAAAATTCAGCTTGAGTACACAGCTCATGGAAAAAGATAATGTTAGACAGAATTCTTGATACTCTTTAAGGTATTTATGGTGAATGTTGCTCAAGAAGTAGGCTTGTTTATTTCATCTTTCCTTTTACTTGCAGAACTAATTTTTCCTTTCTTGTACATCATTTCTGTTGTGTTCTTTGGAACAACCTTCTTCATGTGTCTTCTCAAATTTCAACCCACTTATGTATTATGAAGTTATCTTTCATTGGTGCTAATAGTATTAATTCTTTTGTACTTTCCAACTTGTATAAATGTGACAACTTTCACATATGAGAAAATGTAAATTGGCCTGCATACCAATGTGTGCAGACCAATTTACCAATTATGGCTCTGCGCACGCCCCTAGTCATTCACGTAGCACTGCTCGCACCTTATTCTCCCGCGCTTGGACACACTGGTGATAGGCAGATGGAGATTTCTAAAATTAGGGCGGAGCTTTCAAATTGCGGCTATCCACCTCATGTGCTAGATAGATGTGAGCTTCAGGCTCACGAATTTTTTACGAAATCTAACCCGCCTTGCATCAATCAATTTATCTCTACCGCCTACATCCCCTATTATCCGGGCGTATCGGAACGTCTTGTTAGGATTTTGCATCACCATCATATACAATGTGTTCAATTGCCGCCGGGGAGGAAATTACAATCTATTATTTCTAAGGTGAAAAGACCAGTTCCTCCTTTCTTAAGGAGTGGTTCCATGTACCATATTATGTGTCCAGATTGTGGGGGGGGTGTTATGTAGGCGAGTCTGGTAGAAGATTAAAAGATCGGGTTTCTGAGCATGAGGTGGCTCTGCGAACCACTAATTTTGAACGCTCCGCAGTCACCGAACGTTATTGGGTTGAGCAGCACAATCTTGATCCCCAATGGGATATTAAAATCGTCGACTGTTCGCGTGATTACTGCCAGCACTCAGTGCTTGAAGCACTACACATAGCCACCAATAATTGTACTATGAATCAGACAAGGGGAGTATGCTTACACCCTATTATAGAATGTACTCTATTGCAGTGCGATGAGCTCTGGCGATCATCACATGTACGTAATTCTGCTTTACCAACACCAGACTCGTGATACATGATCATGCCCAGCTGACTTGTGCTATTGTAACCATCAATATATACGGAAGTACACCATTCACACACTAGCTGATGAAGAGGCACTCTGCTTCGAAAGCTGCTATCTATGTATTTTAACGCTTTCATTATATATATTTTAACTCTTTTATCTTGTTGTATTTTAATGCTTTTATCTTATTTTATTTCTGTTTTATCTTATGTATATATATCATTTTTATTTTAATAAATTTATTTTAACCAGTTAGTCGGTCGTCGCAAGAAACTTTGATGATAGATTACTTGAAGCCAAAAAAAAAAAAAAGTTTCCATCTGATGGGCTCCATGAATATTATTCAGTTACCTAAAAGCCCACTGTGTGAACACCAAAATCATTCCAATCTCACTGTGTGTGAGAGATCACACACACACACACACACACACACACTGTCTCTTTCCCCTTATGTAACTTAAGGAGCATCTTTATATATAAAGGGATCCCTTCTGGACTGGATTGCAGAGGACAGTGTCTTGTTTGTGCTGTATAAAAATATTTGGGAGGGGGTTTAACATAGAATATTAAAATACAAACTTTTTTCGTAGCTGTCTACAAACATTTTTAACCATCCGTATTGATAATGTTTAAATTATTTTATTTATTTTTTCCCTTATTTTTAATTGTTAGGTTGTGGTTCTGTACTTCCTACTGCTCTGCCATCATCTGGGATTATAACTTCTCCCCTTTATGGAAAGAATCATAATAACATTGTTAACTGCACTTGGACCATCGACTCTCAGCAGGATGTACACATTTCATTTCTGAAATTTGATTTAATGGGAAATAGTAGTCTGATTTTACCCAATGATGTTTCATTGCAAAGTGATGGCCATACATGTATGTATTTTTATTACTATGTAGAAGTTATAGAACATTCAGTGATATTTCATTACCATTTCTAGAATAAAGATTGTTGTTTTTAGCAGTATTAGATGATGCAAGAAAGCAAACTTATTATTATTAGCCATGTGCTGCAAGGAAGCCCAAGGCTTATGCTGCACCAGCCAAAAAAATATATACAGGAATGCCTCGCATAGCGCGGTTTCGAACAGCGTGGGTTTCACTATAGCGTGGCTTACAAATTGTAAAAAAATTAACTGCGTTACGCACCAGTACATTTCATATGCATGTATGTATTATAATGCCAGCACATAGACCAATGTGTTATGGATTCAAGGCCATTCTGACTGTTGTCGAAACTCCCATTATATACGGACTCTGCTGGCATTCATACATTAGTAAACACTCTAGATTCCTTGCGGTGAGGTCGTTGATTGTGCGTAAGCTGTACAAATATTTTTTGCTGTGTATTTTTATTAAAGATTACTTTTTAAAAACTTTACACCATTATACGCAAATATGAGTGGAAAGAAGAATGGCGTGGAAGAATGGCGCTGAGTGTTCTTGCAGATCCAAACATCGAACGAGGTATGAAAGTAAGGCAGGCATTGCAAAATAACATTCAATGTTATAAAGAGATGTATGCAGATAAAAAGAAAAAAATTGTGCAAACTAAGCTGATCAGTTTTTTTTTTCAAAATAAAAATACAGTACATACTTCACTTATATTCTTTTGGTATGTACATACTGCAATAAAAATCATTTCTTCTGTACTTACTAGTATTTTTCATTTTTATCATTTTAGTTTCTTTTTTTGCAAAAACTTCGTGTGCATCAATTTATAGTAAACAAACACCCATATATTTTTGCAACTCGACCCATATAATCAAATTGTCAGAACGCTTTGCATTAAAATACATACTAATAATACCTCGCATAGCGCAGTATATTTTTGGCACGAATTAACAGTGCTATGCGAGGTATTCCTATATATATATATATATATATATATATAGAGAGAGAGAGAGAGAGAGAGAGAGAGAGAGAGAGAGAGAACCAAAAAAGAGAAGATTGATGATATCCAGCTCAGGACCCTGGGTGTGCCAGCCCATACTCACCAGATGTGAGTCCCTGGGTATCAGCAAAAAAAAAAAAAAAAAGTACTTCCAATATTACTGGTCCACCTGTCTAATAGTTTATAGTTTTTCTACTTCTTACTTAAATTTGTTCAAACTACATCTACAATACCAGATGGACGTTTGTTCTAACAATCAGGTACCTAGTCTCCAGGCAATTCAGTTTGCATAACTGAAGCTCTTTTCTTTAAGAGCACCCCTTTCCCCCCCTTCACTAATCTTGTTGCTCTTCTATACACTTTTCGAACAGACCCACATCTTTGATAAAATGAGGCTTCCTGGCCTCTTCATAGCACTCAAGATGTGTGCAGGAAAAGAACCCTAACCACCTCACCCATCCTTCCAAGTCTAGTTCTCTGAACCACTTCCACAACAATAGATGGAAGTTTGTTCCAACGCTGGCTGAAGGAGAACTTTGCAGATCTATCCTGCAACTACCCTTCCTCGATCAGTAGTAGTAGTAATAGCCATATAGTGGAAGGAAGTCACAGCCTTTTGCTGCACTGGCTTGGAGGAGGAAAGGAATGAGTAGATACCAAAATGCATATTATTTGCATCCCTCCTCATGTAGGTAACTATCCAGTTGACCGTTAAATTTATTCAAACTATCAACCTCAGCTACCTGTGAAGGCAACCTGTTCCAGCAATCAGCAAAGGGATGACTAAAAGAAAACTTCCTACAATCTAGTCTAAACTTTTTCCCCTGTAATTTGAATTTATACCCTAGAGTTCTGGAATTCGCTATAACAGTAAAAATTCCACCTCCATTCACTTTACTAACCCTTCTTAGAGCCTTATAAACCTCAATCAGAACATTATATACTTGAATTTCGAGAAAGCTTTTGATACTGTTGCACATGAAAGACTGCTGTACAAATTGGAACAGTATGGCATTAAGAGCAAGTTGTTGCAAGGGATGGTTGAGTGGGAGACGGCAGAGAGTGGTAATAAATGGACACTGTTCTATGTGGACTAATGTTATTAGTGGAGTCCCCCAGGGTTCGGTGCTGAGTCCATTGTTCTTTTGTGTATTTATTAATGATATCGATGAAGGTATATCAGGCTTAATGTTCAAGTTTGCAGATGATACAAAGGTTAGCAGGGTTGTTAATGATTGTAAAGACAGTATGTTACTGCAAACAGGCTCTAGAAAAGTTAGGTAGATGAGCTGAGAAGTGGCAACTGAAATTTAATATTGACAAATGCAAAGTACTGCATATGGGTAACCCAAGAGAAACGTACCAACTGTGTGGTACTACACTCAGGGAAGTGGAGAATGAAAAAGACCTGGGGGGTAATTGTGCAGTTGAATGGGAAGTTCTCTGAGCAGTGCAGACAGGCTGCCAGAGCAGGTCATGGAGTTTTGCCAATGATAGATAGGAATTTTGCTAGCAAAGACAAGGAGTTGTTGTTGTTGTTTGGTTTTTAGGAGCATTAGCAACTAAAGCCATAATTGCTCCGGGGATGTGCAGTGGTCATTCCCTGACCTTTCCGCATCCTCTGTATTTGGTGGTCACGGGCTCGAACCCCAGTCTAATAAACCAGTGTGTGCTACGCACTGCTGCTCCTGCCCACCTGGCTACAGAGGTGCCTGCAGACAAGGAGGTGATTATAGCTTTGTATAAGGCAATGGTGAAGACAAACCTTCAGTACTGCGTACAGGTCTGGAGGCCTCATTTTAGGAAGGATGTAGAGTTGCTAGAATGAGTACAGAGAAGGGCAACAAGATTAGTGAGAGAAACAAAGGGGTTCTCTTACCAGGAGAAACTTAAATTTTGTAAGTTGCAGCATCTGGAGACTAGGCACCTGTGAGGTGATCTGATTGAGGTGTACAAGGCCTTGAATGGTTTGAACAAGCTCAGTGCTGATGGGATACTTCCGCTTGCTGAGATTGAAAACCTGAGGAGGCATAGATTCAAATTGAGGAAAGACTGTTGTGTAATAGATGTGCAGAAGTTAGCCTTTAGCCAGTGGGTAGTTGATTGCTGAAACAGACTTCCATCTGTTGTTGTGGAAGTTGATAGCTTAAATAAATTTAAGGCTGAACTATACAAACATTTGTAGTAACCAGACGTGTGTGTGTGTGGGGTTTTTTTTTTTTTTTTTTTGTTGATGCTCTATAAGCTTGCTATCTTGCATCATATGCCTCAGCTAATGCTAATCTCTGAGGTACTTGGTAGCCAACATATGGATTTTTTCCTCATATGATCACCCTTTTGCTGAACTCTCCATGTGAATTTCCAGTCTTTGGACCTTACTAGAAGCTCAGTGTGTTTTTTTTTTTTTTTTTTACCACTCACATGGTCTCCATATTTCATCTGAAAAAAAGTGTTTTGGTTTGAATTTATGGCCCCCCCCCCATGTGTGTGTATTCTCAGCAAAAGAAAGAATGCCATCAACATTGAGTTTACTCAATCTATTCAATGCCTTGTATTAGTAGTGGCACGGGATACAAAAAAGCAAGCTTGTGATGTAGTCTAAAAGGTGATTACAGAATCAGCTAAAAAAAAATTAATCTTGCAATTTCACCTATCCATTCCCTCCAATGGATAGATGAAAAGCAGTTATGAACTGTTTTAATCAATATAAAATTGATCCTGATTTCTGGTTTTGCAGTTCAGCCTATATGAATAATATGATCAAGACAGTTTATCTTGATTTTGAATTATTGTGCGATTTTAATGTCTTTGAAGTAAACTACATAATCCTCTGGAGCAGAAAACCCACTACACTATTATTATGGGGGACTTCAATGCTAAGGTTGGAAAAATACAAAACAGCACAGAAAGGGGAACTATAGGAAATTTTGGAATTGGTGAAAGAAATGAAAGAGGTGAAAGACTTGTGGAATTTGCAGAATCTCAAGGACTGTCAGTAATGAACACTTTTTTTCAAGAAAAGGGTGAACAGAAAGTGGACATGGAAGAGTCCAAATGGATTAACAACTAATGAAGTCGACTTCATCCTCACTAATAGAAGATATATTGTGAATGATGTTACTGTCCTGAATAAGGTAAATGTTGGAAGTGATCACAGAATGGTAAGATGTACACTTGATATAGATGTAGGAAAGAAAAAAACTGACTTGAGTAAATAATACAAAAGTCTCTGAGATAACAGAAGAGGAGAAAAGGCAGTATGTACTGGAACTTGAAAACAAGTTTGAGCTTCTACAGACTGCTCAGGACCAAGATATCGACGAGGAATATTACAACTTTCTGGAAGTGATAAAGCCCAAGAAACCTATAGGGAAAAAGAAATCCAAAGAAGAAAAAATTAGTCAAGAAACACTTGTCATGATGAATCGAAGACGACAAATGAAGAGCAAGAAAAACACTGACAGGGAGAAAATTGAGTATACTGAGTTATGCAAAGCCAGTAGAAAGAGACTCAGAGAGGACATAAGAAGATTTAACACAAGAAAAGTAGAACAAGCATTTAAGGGAAAACAAAGGATTTAAATCAGCAGCCATGAGCAGTAGTACAGAAAGACAAATGATACTGAAACTGAAGAATAGTGATGGTGTACTTATAAACACCAGAAAAGGCATAATTCAAATAGCAGAAAAAGTCTATTTGAATTATGTTTTTTTTGTTGATGCTCTATAAGCTTGCTATCTTGCATCATATGCCTCAGCTAATGCTAATCTCTGAGGTACTTGGTAGCCAACATATGGATTTTTTCCTCATATGATCACCCTTTTGCTGAACTCTCCATGTGAATTTCCATGCAGCATCATTCTATACAGCATCATTCCCCCACTCCTTGACTACTATAGAAAATTATACAAGGAGTGGGGGAATGATGCCAGCAGTGGGGAAGATGGATTGCAAAGTAGCAACACATATGACATACCCGATATTCTTCCTGATGAGGTAGAACATGCATTGAAGAAAATGAAGAATCAGAAACCCCCGGGGGAAGATGAAGTTACTGTAGAGTTGTTAAAATTGGGAGGAAGAGACATAACACAAAAACTGGCAAGGATCTTCACAAAGTGCATTAGAAAAGGTGTGACGCCTAAGCAGTGGAATAATGCAATCATAGTTTTGCTGCATAAGAAAGGAGATAAATCAGAAATTGGAAATTATAGACCAATTAGCTTGTTATCCCACATCTACAAGTTGTTCGCAAGGGTCATTACTAATAGATTAGAAAGAATACTTGATGAGAATCAACTGAAAGAGCAAGAGAAATCAACTGGCTTTAGGACAGGATTCTCAACTTTGGATCACCTTCACGTAATATCACAGCTAATGGAGAAAGCAAATGAATATAAAACACTATGAAAAGGCATTTGACTCCATACAGCATGAGGCAATGTTTCGGGCACTGGAAAGACAAGGCATAGATACCCTGCATATTATGATTTTGAAGAAAATATATGAGAATGCTACCTCCTTTATTAGACTAGACAAAGACAGTAATAAATTTAAAATTGAGAAAGGAGTTTGACAAGGAGACACAATATCTCTGAAGCTGTTTACTGCTGCCCTTGAGGAAGCTTTCAGAAGATTAGACTGGTTGCAGAAAGTAGTCAATGTGAACAGAGAGTACCTAAACCATTTAAGATTTGCAGATGACATTGTGGTCATAAGCCACGATCCCAAAGAATTAGAGGAAAATCTTAATCAGTTATGCAGAGTTAGTAAGGATTTTGGACTAAAGATGAATATGGCTAAAACAAAAGTAATGATGAACAAGTATGCCATAGAAAGGGATATAATGATTGAAGGAGCAGTAATTGAAAAGGTGGAGTCATATAATGATAAATGGCTGGAAGTCAAGAGAAGAATAAATTTTGGATGGATAGCATTCAGGAAATATAGTCACATACTGAAGAGCAATATCCCAGTTTGTCTGAAACGTAAAATAATGAACCAGTGTATACTCCCCACCATGACTTATGGAAGTGAAACTTGGGCACTCACCAAAAGAATGGAAGAGAAGCTGAGAACTACACAGTGAAGAATGGAACGAATTATATTGGGAATCAGACTGTTAGATAAGAAAAACACATGGATTAGGCAACAAACTCAAGTAAAGGACATTCTTATCAAAACTAAAGAACTAAAATGGTCTTGGGCAGGACGCATAGCTCGAAGACATGATGACAGATGGACTAAAAAAATAACAGAATGGTACCCAAGAGGAGCTAGAAGAAATCCTGGAAGACAAAGGCGGAGATGGATAGATGAAATTCATGAGTTTGTGGTAGTAAATGGATAGCCAGTGCTCAAAACAGAAGGAACTGGAAAGTTGCTGGAGAGGCCTTCATCCTGCAGTGGATTGAAAATGGCTGATGATGACATAATCTTCAGCCTAATTTACTGATGTTGTAATGTTGTTATTCTTTATTTTATTCTGAATCTCCAGGTTAATCTGTCCTGAGGCCTTATTATTATGATTAATTTCATCTCGTATAATAAAATATCACACACACACACACACACACACACACACACACACACACACACACACACACAACAGTAATCTAAAATGTAGGAAAGGTCATGTTGTCTCTCAGTAATGTCTTACCTTACAACTTTAATTGAGAAAAAAAGTTTCCTTATTCTATGTGCACACATCCAATTCACTCTTTTAAAAGGTAAACTAAATGTTTTAACCTACAAACAAATTGCTGCATTGGCCTTTTGCATAGGGCAAAAGGAGGGGGGAAAAAAGCTTAAATAAAAATGACTATCAGAGTGATTTGAGTGTGAATTTTAATATTCCTTCATTAAAGTTTTGACTTTTGATCTGCATCCCTGATTTGTTGCTGTTTGAGGATATTTTTGGTTTTGATTTCGTACCTTAGGTGTAATTGTTTCAGTTTGAAATATAGCGCGATTACAATGATCTGGTAGATAACATAATTTAAATTACAAGTTTTTGGTAGGTAACAAGACTGCTGCTTTACTGTTGTTGGTGGTGGCCTTTACATTCTGTACAATTTACAGTATAAATGGAATTCTTATTCTAATTTTAATATCTTTCTAGTTACCTAGTGCTTAGTGTTCAGCTATCATATAACAGCTCTCAAAATACAGCAGTCACTAATGGATTTTGGTACTAAATGCAATTTCCTAATCCATTGGTACTTAAATTCTGCATGAACCCATCATTAATGTCCACAGTAGTAAAATATACAGTGGACCCCCACTTTACGATACTAATCTGTTCCAGAGACACCATTGTAATTTGAAAATATTGTAATGTAATGTGAACCCAATAATACATTGTTTTTTGGTAATTTGTTCCTAGACCACGAAAATTGAAATTTTCCTTCTATAACTAAGCTATTTATCTCTTTAAAGGTGATTTTTTTATATGGGAAATTGTACAATTCATTAAAATTAATATAGTGATTAAAGCACAACAGAAAAAATCACTTCGACTAAAGGATACAAAAACAAAACATGCAGCCAACACGTTTACAAACACTGCTATTGGCTGAGAGAAAGGACCATGTGGTCTGGTTGGAGGCAAATCATAAGACCATCATAAAGTGAACATGATCGTTGGTTAGTAGAATCAGCCTCTTTATAGAATCAAAATCAAAACCAATTGAAAACATTAAAAATTCCCTACACTTTCATCGTTATCATATGTTCAGTTAAGAATCCATTTTGAGTGGCTTTTGTGATATTTTATTAAAGCACATTTCTGGAGGTCACTACCATAAAACAATTTGCAATTTCCAGTTTATTGGGCTATTTTGTTAGTGCAGTCTATTGTAAATGGGTATAAACTCTATCTTGTTGCGTTTGCAATAATACTAATAGCTGAAATTCTGTGGATTTTTATGTTATTATGGTGAAATGTGTTTCCCCTTCCATGAAATCTTCAATCATATAAAAGGGGGAAAAAAACACATAAAACAATAATAAATTTTCAAATTATCTTCTCTTCCAGAATGCTTTCCATTCCTATTTTTTAAGCTTAAACTTTTTAAAACATATTTCACTTGCGTGTATCATGTTAGTTGCAAGTGTAGTGTGTTATTTGTTATTTATTGCCACTTATCTTTTAGCATTAGCAGAGGCATATGATGGAAGAAAGCAAGCTTATATAGCATCAGCCAAATAAAAATAAATAAGAAAAAACCTTCCCATTTCGTCCATCCATTCTCTTCAACTGCTTGTCTAGTTCTGCCTTGAACTTATTTAAGTTATTGACCTCCACTACGACAGATGGAAGTTTTTCCAACTATCAACCATGCACTGGCTAAAGGCAAATTTCCACACATCTATTCTACAATTGTCTTTCCTCGATTTGAATTTATGTCCCCTCAGGTGAGTTATCTGAGCAAGAGGAAGAATCCCATCAGCATTGAGCTTGCTCAAACCATTCAAGGCCTTATACACTTCAATTAGATCACCTCGCAGGTACCTACACTCCACACACACTTCAATTTGCAGAACTTAAGCCTTTCTTCGTAAGAGCAACCCTTTGTTCCCCTCACCAACCTTGTTGCCCTTCTCTGCACTTGTTCTAGCAACTCTACATCCTTCCTAAAATGAGGCCTCCAGACCTGTATGTAGTACTCAAGTTGTGGCCTGACCATTGCCTTATACAAGGGGAGAAAAAAAATAATAAATAAATAAACTGCAGCCATTATGAACCCACTGCAGGATGGAAGACTCCTCAACAATTCGTGCTGAGGGAAATAGACCATGATCTGCCACGCTGGTCTAGTGCGGGTTGGCAGATCGACCGTATTTAGCAGTCAGGGGCTTTAACCCTGGCCTACTTAAAGAGCGTGTGCTACCGCACTCCTGCTCCTGACCACTCAGCTACGGAGGCCTTTGGACATTGCTCTTCATGGGTTAATGTTATCAGTGGAAGAATAAGGAGGTGATTGCCCCCTACAAAGGGACAATCACCTCCTTATTCCTGTATATCATTGACAAGACACCATAGCTACTCTTGCAGCCTGTCTGCACGTCAGATATGAAGTTTTGTGTCTGCACAATTACCCCCAAGGTCCTTTTCATTCTCCAATACCCAGAGTGTAGTACCGCACAGTTAGTACGTTACTCTGGGGTTTCTGCTACCCATATGCAGTACTTTACATTTGTCAATATTAAACTTCAGTTGCCATCTCTCAGCCCATCTGTTCAACTTTTCCAGATCCTGTTTCAGTAGTGTACTGGCATTAACAACCCTGCCAACCTTCATATTGTCTGCAAATGCGAACATTAACACTGATATACCTTCATTAATAAATACAAAAAACAACAAGGGGCCCAACACGGAACCCTGGGGTACTTCACTGATAACATTAACCCATGAAGAGAAATGTCCATTGATTACTACTGTCTTCTCCTTCTCAACCATCCCTTTATCAGCAGAAACTTGCTGTTAATGCCATACTGCTGAAATTTATACAGTAGTCTTCCACGTGCAAGAGCATCAAAAGCTTTCCTAAAATCCAAGTATGATATCAAAAAAATAATTTTTTCCATCCAGTTCAATCAGATTTGTCAGCGAAGACTTCCCATTAACAAACCCATGCTGTGTCTGAACTATAATTGCAGTCTTAGGATAAGTGGAATAGGACCCTTGTCCTATTCCACCACCAATAACTAGCTCTTTTGGGACCAGCGCATTCTGCCCCGAAGATTGCCACTCTGTTACCTGATACATGAGTGAGATTTGGCATTGAGTTGGGCAGCTGAGAGCTTAATGGTTCCCTCATTTAAATTCTTAAAAGGCATCTACCCTACTCTTCAAACTCTCATAGATACCCATCAGAATGCTGAGTTGGTACCTGATTTCTTGACACTCTCTGCACCTAGCACACACACACAAAGACATCCTCCTCCTTGGCTAGATCATGTCCTGTTCTAGTTCCATTTTTACTTATTTTTAAATTTTACAACCCTAAAAAAAATGTCAGTGAACAGAAATATCAATTAGGTGGTAAGTACAGCAATACCTCACTTGGCACGGCTTCAAACAGCATGGGTTTCACTATAACATACGTTTTCAATCACTCTATATATATATATATATATACACATGTGTGTGCGTGCATGCGTGCCACATTGTCATAGCCTAGGTATGCTTACATATATGCTGTGGTGCTAACTCTGTTGTCTCACATGTGCCAATAGCTCCCCTCAGGTAGTCAGCAGCAGCATGCAACAGTGATAGCTTTTCAAACAACATGCTGTGATAGCTTTTAATTTCACAATTTAGTTTTTACCCCTTTAAATATGTATATAAAAGTATTCCATGGGCTATGTGCATTTATATGTTCTTGTCAATATCTACTGACTTGATTTTTTTTAATCAGTAGATTAAAAAAATGTTAATGTTTATGTTATGTTTAATATTAAGTTATAAAAACATTAGATAAATTATAGAATGTCTTAAAATACCGTGTGATTGGACTAAGTTTCAATAGCAAAAGCTTAATTTACGGTACTCATCTTGGATGATCTGCAGCTGTTATTTGGGTAAATGAATAACTAAATTTTTTGGGTTTGGGTAATTTAAAGTTAAATAGATTGATTGGTAAGTTTATGGGATGAGAATAAATTAATTAAAATATGCGCAAGGAAGCAGAAGTGCACAACTCCGTCCCTGGTTGTCATAGAAAATTAATTAATTAGGGACTCTAAAATATGTAAAACAAATGAGGCTAATAGTCATAACAGTAGACTTTCGTTTTGTTTAAAAACGTCTTCAGTTGGCAAAGTTTAGTGGAGAGAGAGAATGCATGCTGTATTTAAAGGAATTTCTGTGTACCCGTGATGCACTCTGCGACATGCAGAAATCTCAAATGTGTGAGATTCCAAGCCGGGGAAAGATTGGAGGATAGTTTTGCATTTATGATGTTTAATTTAGAGTGGTGACAGAACCATTCTATGATGAGGGCTTCATATTGGAGAATTTTATAACTGGTTTTTAGTTTTACTATGGTAATGGCTGAATCAACTAGGGGGGGGGTTGTGGAATGTACGTGCAATGTGAGCTCAGTGCTGGATTGTCATGTTCTTTAATCTATTCTATTTAACTTTAAATTACCCAAACCCAAAAAATTTAGTTATTCATTCACCCAAATAACAGCTGCAAATCGTCCAAGGTGAGTACCGTAAATTAAGCTTTTGCTATTGAAACTTAGTTATAAAAACATTAAATTAATAATTAAAAACATTTTATATTTCTTCTTACATCCATGACTCTCAAGATAACGATAATAAATACACTAAGAATTACTCACCCAATTTACATTATTTTTTATCTTTATTCTAAACATTAACTCGTGGCATACTCAGAGTCACCTGTGGATGTGACTTTTAGGGATACACCTGCTGGAGGTTTTACCATCTAGCAAGTGTATCCCTAAAATTTGGGCCCATGTGTACTGAAATAAGATATTAAATTAGTAGTAAATACTGATAAATAGAGATATTTATGCCTATCACTGATTTTGTTTTATAACTGTATTCAGATGTTCCCCCTGATGTGGTAGGCTCATCTCCATTAGTCTTAACTTTATTATTGGATACGTCAATTCCAAATCAAGTAATGAAGTTACAGTATAAGCCAACAACTTCAGGTGAGTGAAAATGAAGTTTGACATTTTAAATATTTATAAATTTGAATATTTTGTATTTTAAATATAGGTTAGTCTGCAAGCTAAGCACAATACAATCATGTTATAACAATTGGAAGCTGCTAAGTGATATTTTGTTATTTCTTGAGCTGGTTTTTGTTTTTTGTTTTTTTTTTTTTTTTATCTTTAGAAAAAGAAAAAAAAAGAAATTAGGATCTAAGATGATAGCAGTGTGAACCTGTCACGGTTGCTTATAAGCTGCTAAAAGTTTTTTTTTTTTTTTTTTTTTTTTTAATATAATTTTGGCACTTTTTTACACAAAGCATTTATTGAAGATTAATTCACTTAAAAAAAAAAAAAAAAAAACCTCTTCACTCAGACACTCTTCAACAGATTTTCTCATAATAGAGATATACTGACAATATATCACATAATATGTTCCCTATTATCCTTTTTGTTGACACAGAACCAACTTGGCATTACATCATAACTACTATAGGTGACAACTGTCAGTGACATGTTCTGTATTGACATTACAGCCAACAAGGTCTATTTGCAGTTTCAGCAAATCTGCTTCCAAATGGAGTTAAGGACTGGAAGCCCATATTTACCTCCACCCATACCCTGCCTATGCCTCTGGCCCACTCTGAACAGTGACTATTTATAACAACCCTCTGCCTCCTTCCCTTTAGCCATCTCTCAAACCACCACAAGATCTTGCCCATGACTCCATTATTCTCTAGCTTGTACAACAACCTTCCACATGGAACCATGTTAGATGCTTTCCTAAAATCTGAGTATATAATGTCAAACTCTTTTGCATCAGTCTCCCATGTGACCACATCATAGTAATATATCAGATTAAACAAACAAGATTTTCCCTTTGCAAATTGGTGTTGTGATCCTTTTAGGATATACTTCTGAAGGTGATTTTGCAGTGCATCTTTGACCATAGATCCATGACCTTCCCTACCACTGAAGGTTAAACTAATCAGTCTATAGTTACTCGTCTGACTCTTATGCTCCCTTTTTGCATATTGGCAAGACACTTCCCAAACTAAGGAGATTACCCCTGAATCTAATGAAAACCTCATAATTAACCTTAAAGGTTTGGGTACCTTACCCACTCTCAAGCTCAGTACTTTTATTGTTAGTTCTCTTGTGTAATATCAGTATCACATGTCTTGCAGCATTTGTGTATATTAGCACCAATCATTCACCTAGAAAGGGAGACTTTATGTTGTGAGATCATACAAAATGTATATTTAGCTCATCAGAAATATCTGCAGGATTATTTACAGTTCTGCCATTTCCACTGAGCAAAGATCTTATCTGATTTACTGTTTTCTTCTTTAGTTTTATATATGAATAAAACTCCTTTCCAACATTCTTGGCTGTTTTTACCAATCCATTCTCATACTCAGACTTTGCCTGCTATGTGAGATGTTTCAGATTGTCCAGAGGTTGGCGCCATGCATGATTCTAGAGAATTTTATAAATATTTATACATTTTAACATAATCTTCATATTTTTAATTCTTACTTGATCTACTTCACTAGCTAGAATCTTTTTTATATATTCTTTTATTAAGATGCTCTGTGTTGATTTTGGAGTATATTGACTCTTAAGAAACTTAAATTCCAAAACTGGACATACACGATGGCTTGAACAAGAATTCCAAGATGAGAAGGTCTCAATGCTAGTGAATAGTTGATGTATTAGTTTCAGGTTAAGAAGACAAGATAATTATTAAAGTTTGAGTTGGCAGAACAAACTTACTGGTACTGACAGGGGATTTCTGGTTTAAGAGATCATGCCAAGGATTTCTGATTCAAAGGTGCATTAGCATTAGCAAGGGCACATGATGTAAGAAAGCAAGCTTATATAGCATCACATCAGCCCAAAAAAAAAATACACAGACCCTTCTCATTTCACCCATCCACTCGCTTCAAATGCTTGTCTAGTTCTGCCTTAAATCTGTTTAAGTTATCAACTACAACGACAGATGGAAGTTCGTTCCAGCAATCAACCACCTGCTGGCTAATGGTAAACTTCCGCACATCTATCCTACAACTGTCTTTCCTCAATTTGAATTTATGCCCTCCAGGCAAAAGGGGAAGACACTCTAGTTTTTATTTAAAAGGAGGGGTTAAGATGGACTGAGCAGTAGGGCTGATAAGAGACCATCTTGGAGGATCCTTGACGGAATTGTTTGTTAATAATTGATCCTTAAATTTGTGATAAAGTACTTTCATTGATAGAATAAGCCTAATGAAGGGTTAATGACAAAGGGTCTTCATTATTATTATTAATAGCCATATGGCGCAAGGAAACCTGAGACTTATTCTTGATTAGAAAGAATTTAGAGCACAGAAAGGAAATAATTAATGGAACCACCAGAGTCAAATACAGCATTATCAAGGGCAACAGCATGTAGGTTAGGTCAACCTACATGCTGTTGCCCTTGATAATGCTGATTCCAACAGTTAATATATTAAGAATTAGGGAATCTGAATATGTTATCATAATATTCTGCATTATCAAACACATTGACACCAAATACAGGAAATGTAGCTGTAAATTTTTTTTTAAAACAGTAAAATGAAGTCCACCCCAAAAAGAATTAACAGGAAAGAAAATAAAATGCCAGAAATTAGTGGAACAGTGTGTTTCTTTGTAGGTTTAGGGTTTCCAGCATTCAAAAACTAGAGTAAATGTAAAAAAAAATTTCAGAACTGAAAACTCAGGAATTCCAGTGAGACAGTATGTCTCCTTGATTGGCAAAAGCTATCACAAACAGAGTAAGTTGAATAAAATGAAGATAGCCTAATGAAGAATAAATTAAAATACAATAGAATACACTCTCCACCTACTATTAATATTAAAATAAGTGTAAGAGCAATGTTAGACTTGTAGAAAGAAATGCAAAAATAGATGTAGCATTTCCTAATGAAGATGATAGTCAGTGTTATAAAAAAAAGTTCTAGAATTCATTCTCTCTCTCTCTCTCTCTCTCTCTCTCTCTCTCTCTCGATAATAGACTGATTACAAGGCATATGTAATCAGAAAAATGGCAGCTATGCTTTAATCCAACAAAGTGTAAGGTATTACACCTGGGAAACAGTAATCCCAAAATAACTTATTCACTTGGTGGGGTTCAACTAAACCCAGTACTGGAGGAAAGGGACTTGGGTGTTACGATACGGTCAGACATGAAATTCTCTGAGCATTGTAAACAGGTTGCAAAGAAGGCCCATGGTGTCCTATCGATGATCTATCGAACTTTTGCAAGTAGAGACAGGGACGTGATAATCCCATTATATAAGGCTTTTGTTAGACCACACTTGGAATACTGTGTTCAAGTATGGAGACTGCACCTAAAGAAAGACATCGAGCTTCTTGAAAGGGTGCAAAGACGGGTAACTCGCCTGATGAGATCGGCAAAAGGGTGTCCTTATGAAGAAAGACTTTGAATATGTGGGTTGCAGAGTTTGGAACCTAGACACCTTAGAGGAGATTTGATTGAGGTGTTTAAGGCTCTGAGAGGCATCAGTAAAATGAATGAGGATGAAATTTTCAAGGTTATAAATGATGCTAGAACTAGGGGACATAAATTCATATTACGGGGGGAAATGTTTAGATTGGACTGCAGGAAGTTCTATTTTAGCCAGCGAGTTATAAATTACTGGAATAAGTTGCCTTCGTGGGTGGTAGAGGCCGACAGTTTGGGGAAATCCAAAGATCATCTGGACAGTATACTTTCGGGTAAGGGAAGCGCATAGGATGATAGGTTTAATTTCCTTTTTTTTTATATTAATTATTATTTTATTTTATTTTTTTTTTTTGTTTTTATCATTGTTTTGTTTGGATTTTTTTTTTTTTTTTTTTTTTTGGCTGGTACAGCATAAGCCGTAGGCATTCTTGCACCATGCGGCCATTACTAATATTTTGGTTGATTGTTTTTGTAGTCCCATAGTGCTCATTTTTCACAGGTTAGCTGCAGTGTGGTTTCTTATTTCCATTAATATTGCATTGTGGGTTTCATTTTCAGTCACATTGTAAAAAGCTGAGTAGGTTAAAATAAATGATATTGTTAAACATTATGTTAAGTATCTTTTACTACTTCCTGTCCATAAAATATTAATATTAGTATTAGTAATGGCCACATAGTGCAAGGTAGTTTATGGCTTATACTTCACTAGCCAAAAATAAAATAAAATAATAACAAAAAATATATAAAATAAGAATAAAAACAAATTAATAATAAGAAGAAAATTTTAAAAAATAAAAAAATAATAATAATAAAAAAGGAAATGGACAACCTATGCATTTCTCTCCTCCCTTAGGTAATTATCCAGACTGTCACATTGAATTTCCCCAGACTGTCAGCCTCTACCACTCATAACTTATTCCAGTAATTTATAACTCACTGGCTAAAATTAAACTCTGCAATCCAGTCTAAACAACTCTCCCCGTAACTTGAAATTATGCCCCCCCCCCCCAGTTCTACAATCATTTATAACCGTGAAAGTTTCATCCTTATTAATTTTGCTTATGCCACTCAGAGCAGTAAACGCCTCAAAGTCTCCTCTAAGGTGCCTAGTTTCCAAGCTCTGCAATGCACATATTTGAAGTCTTTCCTCATATGGACGCCCTTTCGCTGATCTCATCAGACGAGTTACCCATCTTTGGACCCTTTCAAGAACAGTGTCTTCCTTTAGGTGCGGTCTCCATACGTGAACAGTATTCAGAGTGTGATCTAACAATAGCGTTATATAATGGGATTATGACGTCCTTATCTCTACTAGCGTTTGTTCGCTAAATCATCGATAGGACACCATGGGCCCTCCCTACAACCAGTCTACAATGCTCGGAGAACTTCATATCTGACTGTATCGTAATTTGGTTAGATATGAAGATATCGTACCCAAGTCCCTCCACTACTGGCTTTAGTTCAACGCCACCAAGTGTATAAGTTATTTTGGGGTTAATGTTTCCCAGGTGCAATACCTTACACTTTGCTGGATTAAAGCATAGCTGCCATTTTTCTGAACATCTCTGAAGTCTATCTTGGTCATTCTGAAGAAGCTTGGCGGCAATCATTAACTACTCTACCAATCTTTACATCATCTAAAAATTTAGAATCGCCCCTCTATCCCTTCAATGTCATTTATGAAAATCAAAAACAACAATGGTCCTAATACTGATGTAAGAAGTGGGGAACTCCACTTCTTACATCAACCCAATCTGAGGAATAACCATTTATCACAACCATCTGCCTCCTGCCTTAAAGCCACCCTGCTATCCATCTAAGGATTTTCCCTGTGATGCCAACCTGTTCTAGCTTATAAAGTAACCCCTCATGTGGGGCTGAGTCAAATGCTTTGCTGAAATCCAAATAAACAATGTCGAAATTATTTCCTAGGTCCAGCTCTTGAGTGACCCTGTCAAAATAGCCAACCAGATTGGTTAAAAATGATTTTACCCTTACAAAACCATGCTGAGTATCCTTACATTTCTATCTGAGTGATCCTGAATTCAACCCTTGATCATAGTCTCCATGATTTTCCCCACTACTGAAGTTAGACTAACTTCCATCTGGTGTTGAAATGGCAATTTGAATAAATTCAAGAGGGAACTAGACCAACTATTAGAGGGGATGGGTAGGTTTTTTTACCTCGCCTGGCTCCCCGCTCTGATGAATGGTAACTAGGGATCAGATGCACCACGGGCATCTAGACTAAATGACCAGATGAAAAACAGACCACACACACACACACACACACCTCTCTCTCTCTCTCTCTCTCTCTCTCTCTCTCTCTCTCTCTCTCTCTCTCTCTCTCTCTCTCTCTCTCTCTCTCTCTCTCTCACTCATCTGGCCTTTACAGAGAACTCTATATGTCACAGAGAAACTATTGTAGAGTTGAGAGGTTGAACCCCCACCCCCCCATGCTGCTAGACAAAATACACTATACACTGCTCCTTAATATAAAATTTTTAAATAATTTCCAGAATAAGCACTCTGTAAAATTCCTTTTAAACCAGAAAAGTATGATGAAAATAAATACGATAAGCAAATGTGAACCATGTAATAAACGGTTACTTACCAAAGCAAAAATTAATATACCTATCTTCAGGCAGATGTAAAAGAAATCTGAACATTCCAAGTTAGCATGTTCAAATTTTCTGAGATGGAACTAGCAGGTACATCCTAACCACTCATAATCAACGTCTTAATACAGTTGTCAAACTAATCAAAGCAGAAGATGAAAAGAAAAATGCTTTCCTGTGTTGGGATGGAATCTGCTCTTTTCACAACAGAAAACCAGTTGTCATCCAAACCAGAATATTATATAGTATTACAATTCTTGGAGCCAGTACCCTCGTACAAAAAAGAATGTTGCCCCACTCAGAAGAATAGATCCAACAGTCCCCAGCAGAAGACTTTAGAATCCAGAGGATCACAACAAATACAACTATCTGAGAAGAATTCCATCCATATACTTAAATATTGTACTTCAGAAAGCAGTGAAGTTCTTAAAAACGATTTCTGGAGAATGCTAAATAAAGAGCATTCATGTCAGCACCATTTTCAAGTATACCAGATTGAAAAGACAGATTAGGAGCTATGAGTGAACTTTTCCCTTACAGTTCATAATCAAGAGAGAGAGAGATTAAAACTGAAGAATACATGTGAAACGAATGACGATAAGTGATACAGAGAAAGGAGATTACTGAGATTTTAAAACATTTGGAAACCTCTAAAATGTTTTACAAGGTATTCTGGTTTCTATTTACAACTGCAACCTCTCTATATTACATGAAATGTGGTCCATGTTGATGTGAATTTTTTTCTTGAAATCACTCAAAAATCATCTGTGAAATATGGCATCCTCCTAGTGCACACACCCTGTATTTCACCATTCATATATTATATGCTGACGGGCTAACCGGGTGGGTAAAGTGCCTGCCTAGCAACCTGAAGGTCGCGGGTTCAAATCTCGCCTCGGGCTTAGATCAAAGTACTGCAAAAACCTTGGGAGGTGCATTATGGCCACAGAAGCCGATGCGCCAACAACTACAAAAAAAAAAAAAAAAAAAAATTATATAGGTTTTAAAATGTTTATAGGAAGTTTTCGAAAAATTTTAAAACATTTTCATCACGTGTATTGTAGATGATTATGGCATGCTTCTGCCCATAAATCTTTTATATGCATCATACTTCAGTAAAGTAAAATGTATTTTTGGCCCAACTTCAAAGCATGCATCAGCCACATTTCTTCTTTAGTAGCTCCTCCTCTTTCTATGATTCTTCTAAAAACTAAGTGGATACTAGAAGTCACTCTGACCTCTCTGGGGTGGACATCACTATTCCACAACTCAATTACTTGGGTGGCTATGCAACGCATTAGTTTTGATTTTTGACCGAGTGATGATTTTTTTCCCCCACAACCGTGCCAATTCCAATATAATCAGTGATGCAGGTCAAATGTTAAGACCATACTAAAAAAAGACTAAAATTCAAACCAATGTATTTCTAATAAATATTTTAATTTTTAAGTTTAATCTTTGTTCCATTTTGTAAACCAGTGTGTGCACTGTTGGGTTTTTGTTCAATTCCAAATTATGTAATGTGATTAAAGCAGATAAAAATTAAAAAAGTAAATATTTTATCTTCTTTTGATATATGATATGAAATTAAATATGGCATTTATTGAATTTACAGTGTTGTTGTTGTTTGTGGTTTTATTGCACAAAAGCTGCTTTGGCTATATTGTGCCTGTTAAAGTTTTGTAATTTACATTTAAATTGTTACTGACATTGGCATATTAGATACCGCCAGTAATGTTTATTAGATTGAGGTATGGAAAGAGTTCATTTATACCTGATTTTTCTCCCAAAATGAGTTCAAGGCTTAATGGTTCATTTGCATGTGATTTGAAAGCTGAATGGCAGACAATTTGGTAATGTGGACATTCTATGATGAAGTGCTTTTCTGTTAGTATGGTCTAACACTGAGGGCATTGTAGAGGATCGTCTTTTGTTAGGCAGCAAGAGTGTGTTAAATGTGTATGGTCGATGCGAAGCCGACCGGGGATAACCTCTTCATGTTTGTTCGACCGTAAACTTGATATCCAGGATTTCAGCTGATGTTTAATTTGGTATAATTTGTTGTTTGTTTGAGATTCCCAGATCTGTGTCCATATATTTTCAGAGACTTTTCAAATGGCATTTTTAAAGTCATTGTGTGGAATTTTATGCTGGTGAGAATTTTCATTTGTTGGATGTTTTGCAGTTTGATTTGCACATTCATTGCCCAGTATTCCAGAATGTCCAGGAATCCAAGTGAATCTAACATATGACACAAAAAACCAAGATGTGATCTTTGTTTTTTGTCCTAAGATACAATAAGCAGGAAAGAATTTTTCTTAAATACAGATGAGATGGATGATTTTCTAACTGTAAAGCATATGTCGCACTTAATGAGTCTGTAAAAATGATACTTTTTACAAGGGTGGTTTTGGCAAAAAGGCAAAGACCGCTCCATCTGTAAAGAAGGTGGTGTTATCTGGTTTTGGGACAGAAAAGTTTTTATCCTGTCAGATTACATACCTCGTGGTTCTACACTTAACGGAGAATACCACAGAAATCATTTGAAAAAGTTACGTAATGATTTGAAGGTGAAAGGGCATGGAATGTTAACCTAAAGTGTCAGTCTTCTGTCCGACAATGCACCGGCTCCTTCAGCCATTGCCACCACCAACTTTGTTGCCCAGTGCAGCTTCAAACTACTGCAGCACTCACCCTATTCTCCTGACATTGCACCAACAGGCTTCTCCTCCCTCCCGTGCCTCTCCCCATACTTTGCCTTGTGGGACTCGTCTCCACTGACCTCTTTGGGGATGCCTACTTTGTCGTCCCTATTCTTCTATCTCTTTTCCCATCCTGTCTTCAGACTCCCCCCTCTCTCACTAAACCGACTGAGTATACCCCTTAACAATGCCGCCAAATTCTAATCGATGTATAAATTCTACTACTCTCATGTCATGTAAATCTCTTTCGGCCAAATTCTAGTGTACACCCCCGCCCCCTTTTTTTTTTTTTTTTTTTTTTGTGGTCCCAATAGAGGACAAGTAACACTATTTTTCATCCAGCGTATAGCCTCACATCAAAATTTTGCCCAACCTATTAGGCCTTTTAACACATCTCTCTAGCGTTCACCTCAAACCAGCAATTTCCAAACAGCAATCCCATAAGCCTTATGTCAAACGTGTGATTTTTTTTTTTTTTTTTTTTTAGGTCCTAGCCACTGAAATCCCAGGAAACTAGGTGGCAGGACCTGCCAGAGCAACTTGCTGTGATACTGGACACAACTGCACGTAGCGAGGTATGGGCAACGTCAGGTCCCACTAGGGGCCTGTCGGCCAATAAGCCGGACAAACAATGGGCACATCACACTGCACAGACATGGCCCACACACACACACTCAAGTGTGTGGGCCATGTTTGTGCAGTGTACTGTCCTCGATACAGTGAACACACATGAAGGTGGGAGAAATCTCAGGTGCCATCTGACACGAACATACCTTATACCATCAGACTTCTTGTTTCAAGAAATGAAGAAACCATTGCATGGATGCCACTTTGATTCATCTCATTAAGTCATCGATGAAGTAAAATTGTCATTTCAGGCAAAAAAGTGTGGACTTCTATGATCAGGGCATTAAACAACCGATCTATATATGGGAGAAATGTGTTACTATACGTGGAGAGTACATAGAAAAGGATTAAATTTCCTGTGAAGTTTCATCTTTCTAGGGCCATTATCTTCTAGATAAGGGTATATTGATTTGGAATATTGTTCTGTTTCCATTTTGTGAAGTCCATGTCACATTCGACTGAACTGATTTCCCAAGCCAGAATTGGATGTTATCTTGGTGGTATCTTGGTAGATTTTATCTGTACTTAAGTTCCATTGTGAAAACAATTCTTTTAGGCAGATGTCTGCAGGTTTGCATGTGCTAAGATTTTTCTCATATAAGGTTTCCCATTTCGGATTATACAGATATTTCCAGGTTGGATATCCTGGAAGGCTTTAAATTTTAGCAGCGTAGTTCAGAAGAAGTACTTGTCTGTCCTTACCTGTGCGTGAGTGGGAGTTCACACACACAGGTGAGGTACAAAATGCTCCGGAGACAACATGTAATGCACTGTGACGAATTGGATCTAACCAATTTAACACCTTTCCTAGCTGAGGAATATATGGGGGAACCATAATCTAATCTATATCTTATCATTGCTTGATAAATGTGCAAAAGTGAATAACGATCAGCTCCCCATGTCATGGCAGATATTGCTCGGATAATATTTAATTTGTTTTAGCACACTGTACGTAGATATTTTATGTGTTCTAGGAAATTTAATTTGTAATCCATGATTACTCCTAGAAGTCGGATACTATTGAGAGGGACTTGATTGCTTATTCTTAGTTCTGGGTCAGGATGCATCTTTTGTTTTCTGCAGAAGTGTATTGCCGCTGTCTTTTGTACTGAGAGTCGATATCCGTTTAAGATGGACCAGGACTCAATTTTCTTTATAGCACATTGGAGCTGTCTCTTGATTGTGTGCATAATCTGTGAGTGACATGAAATAGTGAGGTCATTGGCATATAGATGTGTTTCTACTGTTTCAGGAATTACTTCTGTGATAGGATTGATTTTGATAGTGAAAATGGTTGCACTAAGGACTGAGCCTTGTGGTATCCCTCCCCCATTCTTGATTGTATGTTTGAGACAGAATATGATCGTAGCAAGCTTAAGAAAGTTCTTTTATACATAAAGTTCTGGAGGAACTTTTTAGTAGATGGCCTCACAGTCCTAATTTGTGAAATTCATGTAGGATCCCATATCTCCAGGTAGTATCAAAAGCCTTTTCGGTGCTGAGAGGTGTTTGTTTTGGAGAAAGGTGTTCCGTATGTTTGCTTCGGCTTTTGTCATTATATCTATTGTTGATCTGTTTTTCTGAAAACCAAATTGGCTCATGTGTGAATTTAGATGCAGAATACTCATTCAGTTTGTCAGCTATCTGAGCAAGATCATCAACAGTCGAACAATCAATATCAAGTGGACCAATCTGATCCATCCCCTTCCTTCTAGAGTTTACATAAGTAAAGAAGTCTTTGTTGTTTTTCTTTGCATTCTTTGTCAATGATTTCTCGTAATCAGCCTTTGCTTGCCTAACCTCCTTTGTGACTTGATTACAAACTAGCGTATATCTGCCCTAGTCTTCTGTGTCACTTGATAATTTATATGCATCCCATGCATTTTTTCTTCTCTGCCATGAGCCTCATTAGTTCATCTGACGTCCATTTTGGTCTAAATCTTGAACAGTATTTCTTAGTTGGGACAAAAAGCCTGGTAGCTTCCAAGATTAGTTCCTTGAAAGCTTTCCATTTAGAATCCACTGTTTTTAATATTATCAATTGATCCCACTGTATAGAATTTTTAAAAACTGTCAGTCACCTTTACAAAAGCACTTAGTAAGTACTTAAAGGAAAATAAAAGAAGTGGGATTGTGTGTTTTGTGAAGTTTTCTCATTTTATTTACCTTGTTGTCGTCGTTGTAAATAAGATGTACTGTAAATCTTTCATGTTCTCTACCATGATTGGGTATTGTCATTTAATAGTTAATATAATTCTCTGACATAACAAATAAATGTATATTTATTTTTTCAAAAACAGCATGCAGCAAATATATTGTTCTCTCCAGTAAGGAAAGTTCCATATTTCTGGAATCTCCATCTCCTGAAAGCATAAAATCAGAGCTCAACTGTAATTGGGTTGTGACTAGTCCACCAGGTACAGTAATAGGCATTAAGATCATTCATCTAGAACTAAATGATGAGTTTGATCATGTTGTTATTCATGACAGTGCCTCTGGATCATCTTCTGTATTATGGAGTGCCACATACGGAAATGAAAACGTCGACACAGGTAGGTAAAATTTTGAATGAAATATTGAATGTTAGAATTGATTCTGCTTTCACCCTATAATTGTACTATTTTTAATGTTTGTCAGTTAAAGAAAAAAAAATTCTTTTCACTATTACAGCTTCAGGTAGGCGCCTCCGTAGCCAGATGGGCAGGAGCGGCAGTGCGTAGCACACGCTTCTTGATTAGACCGGGGTTCGAGCCCGTGACCACCAAATACGGAGGATGCGGAAAGGTCAGTGAATGACCACTGCATATTCCCGGAGTAATATGGCCTTAGTTGCTAATGCTCGTAAAAAAAAAAAAAAAAAAAAAAAAAAAACCAAATAACAACAACAGCTTCAGGTATTCCTAATGTATTGTTGGGGAGATGATGATTCAGTTATGTATCACATCCTCTCTTGATACAAGTTTTTTTTGTGTGGAGGGGTATTTATTCATTAATATTCTGAAAGAGTCCACTCACTCAAACTTTGGGGAAATCTGTGTATATAAAGGTTTTAAGTATTAGTTTCCCCTGTTTTTACATAATAGCTGAATATTAGAATGAGATTGTTATCAAAAATATAATAAAAAAATAAAAAAAAGGCCATTTTATATATATATAGTCAAGAATAATGATATAGAGAAGCTATATGATATGGGAGGAAAATTAAGTTTAAAATTAGATAAGTCTGAATTACAATAACATAACTTATGGATCAGGGACACTGCTATAGCAAAACATACCCTACAGCCATAATGTGTACATGTATATATAAAATATTGTAGGTAGAACATGTTAACGAGCTTTATGTAAAAATTAAAACTGATGAATGTACAGTATACCCTGGGAGCGATATATGTTGTGAAATAAAGGGGGATGAAATGAACAGGAAAAATAAAACGATAAGATTTGCACCGATTGAAACAATATATCAAATAAATTTTGGGAAAAAAAAAAAAAAAATTTAAGATTTTGAAAAGACTTGAAAGATTTTGAAAAAATTGAGAGATTTTGAAAGAACGATCAAGGTGGAAATAACATTGCAGTGTCTTTCGTAATTTTTGTGTCTTCATCAGAGGTCATCCACCAAAATAATGAAAAAGACAGCAATGCTCTTACTTCTGTTTCCGTAACACGGTCTGTATGCATAGGTACACGTGTTAAAAGACACGTGGTAATTTACAAATATAATTTTAAATTTAAAAAATTTTGAATATAATTATACTAAATTTGATTTAACATTAGTGTGCTAATAGAGGTGTTGCATACAGATCATGGATGACCTTAAAGAAGTGAAACGCTAAGACAATGAAAAAAAAGTAAAGCCAAAAGTAAGGAAAAACAGTATATACCGTAAGACAAGGACTTACCATTACTAGCTAAACTGAACAAAAGACTGATTTCGCGGGTTACCCATATATTTATGTGTGGGTATGCTAGCGGCTCCGTTTAAAAAAAAAAATTGGTGCATGTTTTTGATTTAAATGAGCGGTGATGTGCTAGGTTAAATGCATGATGTCCAAACTGCCCAGGATTATTAAGAAATATAATAGCTGACAAAGTAGCGGTAGAAGTCAGCTAAACTTTGTTAAGGCGAAAAATAGATTGGGTAAAGTTAGAAAATATAGTTCCGCTGTTGCGTTCGGTAAACTAATGGCTCACAGAACATATGAAATAGAGTCTAGTAAAGTAGAAAGATGGTTATGGTAGAGATAAGTAGTAGGGCTGGAATAATTTTTAAAATTTAAAATTATATTTCTAAATTACCACGTGTCTTTTCGCACGTGTACCTATGCATACAGAGCATTGCTGTCTTTTTCATTATTTTGGTGGATGACCTCTGATGAAGATACAAAAATTATGAAAGACACTGCAATGTTATTTCCACCTTGATCGTTCTTTCAAAATCTTAACATTTTTTTTTTTCCTTTTCAAAATTTATTTGATATTGTTTCAATCGGTGCAAATCTTATCATTTTATTTTTCCTGTTCATTTCATCCCCCTTTATTTCACAACATATATATGTCTCCCACGGTATACTGTATATTCATCAGTTTTAATTTTTACATAAAGCTCGTTAACATGTTCTACCTACAATATTTTATATATACATATATATATATAGGCTGATCAGCGTGTTCACAGGATAGGAATATCTTCACGATATTCCCATCCTGTGAACATAGTGATCAGCCGAAAAGTGTGGTCTGCTTAAGGAAGGGAAACATCTGTGCATTTAGTTTAATTTGAGTGTTCATCTAAATTTTAATCGTGATTTTAATTATTTATTATCGGAAGCGGTTTTAATAATTTATTCTGACACAATGTCTTCTCACACTCATGGTCTTGCTGCTGTAGTTTGATGTTTTTCTGGGTTGGGTTGGGGCTCTTGGCTTTAGATTCCGTTGCACGTTGAATTTGGTCATATCTCTATGAGTGAGGGAATTCATTAATTTGGTTTTTTGTTGTTGTTTTTTTTTTTTTTTTTTTTTTCATCTTATTTTATTCATTACATTTGGAGAGAATTTACTGGAAGCATTCCATGAAAAAGATTGAGGTAATCTCTGACTTTTTTTAATATATTGAAAAATTGTCGAAGTTATTAAGCCTTGTAGCTCTGAAATTCTTAATGCATGAATAATCACTGCTGATAATCAGATGAAGAGTATTACTCCCTTTGGATGCCTCTCAGACATGTTGCTGTAGAAAATAGTCATCCAATAAATCCACAAAAGTCTTGCGAGTGACCAACCCACAAGTTCCAGTCAATATCTGGAAAGTTAAAATCCCCCATTATAAGACATTCTGATTTACTGGCCCACTCTATTTCTCTGCACAATTGCTCGTTATACTCATCACATTCATTAGGCCTGTAACACACCTACTCTCAGTTTTCCTTTCACAGTGCTTATTTCACACCAAACAGACACAGACTCAACACTGGATTGTCCACCAACATCAATTAGATGCACTTCCTTAGATTTTGTGTGTTTCTTAACTAACAGCATAACCCCTCCTCCTCCCTTCCTATTCTCCATTGTACTCCCCAAATTCCAATTTTGCACTTCTTATATGTGTGACACCACGTTTCTGATATCCCAATAATATCTGCCTTTGATGTCTTGACTAGCACTTCAAGCTCATCAAATTTATTAACTATACTCCTAGAATTGGTGTACATGCAAGTATACATGCACCTGTTCCTACCCTTAGTTACCCTAACACAGCCCATCTATTTACTTGTTCCACTATAACTCCCAGCGGCGCCTCCTTAGCCAGGTGGGAAGGACAGCAGTGCATAGCACACGCTTCTTGATTAAACCAGGGTTCAAGCCTGTCACCACCAAATACGGAGGATGCGGAAAGGTCAGGGAATGACCACCACATATCCCGGAGCAATATGGCCGTAGTTGCTAATGTTCCTAAAAACCAAATAACAAACATAACAACAACATAACTCCCAGCAGTCCTGGAAATCTCCATTACTTTGCTTTCCAGGCTGCTGCTCATTCTAATAGAAGCAGTGCAAGAATCACTTTTGCCTCTGCCTGCAGCCACTGTTAACCTTTTATTCTGTGTATTGCCCCCCCCCCAGGCAAGCAGTTTTCCGACCCACCTAACACTGCCTCGATAGCATCAGCAAATATTCTTGCACCCTTTCTATTTAAGGGTATCCCATCCCTGTAGAAGCAGTCCCTCCTGTCAACAAGCACAGACTAGGCTGAGAAACATTCTACCCTTTGAGCCTTGCACAATCTCTCCAGGGCTAAATTGATCGACAAGGTTCTCATCATATACTCTTTCCTATTGCGTTTGGGCAGAATTGCAGACACTTTTACATTCAACCCTAACTCATGCTTTTTTTTTTCAACGTTGACCGTACTTGTTGAGTAAAACTGCAAATCTCTTACTCTTAATGTCATTAGTTCCAACATGTACAACAACATCACCTTTTGTGCCCTTAAAAGATGATATCTGCTCTACGTCATCAACTTTTGACCCCGGCTGACATACCCTGGTCCTGTTCCACCTAATATGATTATGATGAAAATGTAGTGCAATTTCCGTTATAAAAATGGTCTTTTAGAGAGATAAATAGCTTAGTTATATAGAGAAAATTTCAAGTTCCAAGGTCTTGGAACTAATTACAAAAAAAAAAAAAAAAAGTTTTATTGGGTTCACATTACGATATGTTTACAATACCTTCATTTATTCCTATGGGGTGCAAAATACGTTTCAACAATTTTTTTTTTTTAAGTGTGCAATGGCTGGCAAAAACTTGCATAAAGTCGAATTTCCGTAAGTCGGGTAATACGTAAGCTGGAGACTGGCTGTATAACCCTTGCAGAATATTGAAAAATTGAACAATTTCAAAAGTGACTTTTGTTGCATCATTGATTACTAAATTTAAAGTATATGATAATTATATGACTCAAACATTGCATAACTATTTGCATCTTTGATAAGTTTTTGAAGGCCAGTATATTTTCCACTCATATTGGAACTGTTGCCGCAACCCTGAACCCTCATGTTATTTAGTTTAAGTTATATTTTGGAAATAAATCATTTAATACTAATGTACATAACTCCTTACATGTTGTGTCATTAATTTGATGAAATCCCAAAAAATGTTCCCTTATTTCTATGTCGTTGCCAGAATATACCAGGCGCCTCCGTAGCCAGGTGGGAAGGAGCAGCAGTGCGTAGCACACGCTTCTTGATTAGACCGGGGTTCGAGCCCGTCACCACCAAATACGGAGGATGCGGAAAAGGTCAAGGAATGACCACCGCATATCCCGGAGCAATATGGCCTTAGTTGCTAATGCTCCTAAAAACCAAATAACTAACTAACTAACTAGCCATAATATACAACAAAACTTATGATCAATGTTAATAGTTCAACATGGCTACTGTCAAGAGTGTAATCTAGAATAATTCAGAAATACTTGCTATATTTTTTTTGACTTTACCTAATATTTCATTCTGAAATTTACTTCCCTGGTAATGTGGCATACAGCGCCTCCGTAACCAGGTGGGCAGGAGCAGTAGTGCGTAGCACACACTTCTTGATTAGACCAGGGTTCGAGCCTGTGACCACCAAATACGGAGGATGCGGAAAGGTCAGGGAATGACCACCGCATATCCACGGAGCAATATGGCCTTAGTTGCTAATGCTCCTAGAAACCAAATAACGAACAAACAAACAATGTAGCATACGACTAATATTTTTTTTAATATTGAAAAGGTGATCCATTATGTATGGATCAAATTTAGCTAACATTCCAATTGCTTTCAAAAAATTACCATTATTGGGAATGTACAATTCACTTGAGGAACCACACAATGCAAAAACTGGCCAGCTAAACATTGAACAACGGCAAAAAATTTGTTTCAAAATTTCAGTCCACTGATTTTTCTCTAGTTCATACAAGCAACATTGTTTTTTTATCTACAGTTCTTTGTTTTGTTAACATGGACTTTATTGTTAATATTTATTGTAATTACAAATATGAGCAAAAGATATTTCATGTTGTCGCAAATTAATACTAGCATGCTTCCAAATCAGAAGTCAGTTGAACATAATTAAATATTTGCAGTTCCAAATATTTTAGATCAAAAATAATATATACGATTTGTTGAAAGTGAATATATTAACCAGTCACGATTTACCTTTTGCTGTTTGCTAATGTCCTTGTATAATATACTCTTGAAAATCGTCCTTTTCATTCGAAGGAAAAGAAACATTATTCACTTGTTTAGGTCCAGTTTCCACCGACATGTCTATCCACTTTCTTGATAAAATTTTGGGCAATGACCAGGATTCATGATGGTTTCTATGGGAATATTTTCATCCACTGCTTTCGATTTTAATCTCCAATAGAAGCATAATTTTCTTGCTGCACTACAGGTTGTTTCATTACTTTATCATCATCAGAAATTTGCTACGATTGATCACCTTTTTTCTGCATGTGCAATAGTTGTAGTACTTTTTGGAATACTTTAACATACTTCCTTGTTTTTTTTTTTTTTTGTTTTTTTGTTTCTTCTTGATTTTATGTTCTGCTCCACTTAATTTTATCCTCAGCAACATATTACCTGGGTAATGAATCCAATACTTTTTTTAATGATTTTAAAAATTAATATTTAGTGAATTTTGCTGTAAGATATTTGAGTAATTTTAACTGACTATTCATTTAATGAGTTAAACTATTGCTAACCTTTATTATTTACGCTAATCATAAAATTTTACTACTATTAAATTAATAAAAAGGTTAGCAATAGAAACTCTTTTCTAAATGATAATATTCTGTCTTCTAATACTTTGTGTCTAAGCGTCTCTTTAGTCGATTGAATCCTTCTCTTCTCGTCAAATTGTAACAAATACATGACTATATTGTCTGCGACTTGGCGCCACAATCATTTAATACAAATTCCACATTAAGTATACACGTAACACTCAGATTCAACATCTTTCAGTAGTGCCATAAATTTGCAATGACCAAGTGAGATTCAGATTTAATTTCATTGATGCATTTTACAACATTCATTGCATTTTCAATATTCACTGTCTTGGAACGTAGACTCTCTTAGTGAAATTGTGCAATGAAAAATACATTTTTCAATATATAAACTTTCACCAATATCCTTTTTCAAATATGATCTATGATATGGAAGAACAAGCACCCTTGTTCTTCCCTACCATAAATCTCACACCATCAATGGATTTCCCAATTTAGTTACTGTATTCAAGTTTAAATTCTAGCATTATCTTATTAAACTTTTATCTTATTAAATATGTCTTTGCCCATCATTGTTGTTGTTTTCAATTGAGTAAGTGATAACAGTTCTTCTGGTACATTAAAATTTTTCTTTGTTCCTGTGATTAAAAATAGATATTGAGCTGTATCTGCCAAATCGGTGCTTTCATCAAAAGCCAACGAATAATAATCAAAATTGGAAATGTTTTGTTATAAGGCAGTGGCCTAACTACAGAAAATTTGCCCCTTAATGCAAACACAGGTCAAGGGCCCTGCCCTTCCCTGTTAACACAACCCCAAAAAGTGAAGAGGAAAAAAAAGAAAAAGCTTAACATATTACCTGTTATTTCTGAAAAATACCAGACATTTTCATTTTTACTTTTTCCGGACAAAGAAATAAAATACCTGGAGGATCGCAATTCTACCAACAACTGTCTACTTACTTGATTATTTAAAATAAAAAAATTACCAACATCAGAGTAATAAAATTACAAATACAATAGTTCTGTCAAATTGTAACAAAATGAAAAAGAATAGTAAAAAAAAAAAAAAAAAAATCATGACAATAAACTAAATTTACAGCAATCATTAACATATATTATTATCACAAACTGGACAGTCGCAGTCATCATGGATCTTTCATAATTTGTGAATGGTCTTATGAAATTTTAATAACTGAAAGAAATTATAAATTTGAAAATTACTAAATTATGAGCTTTGAAAATTTGTCTAAGAAAGGAAAGTGCACCTTCCATTCTATGGTTGTCTAATTAAAATTATGTATTAAAATAAATTAAAGTGAGATAAAAAAAAAAAAAAGCTAATAGCCACGCACGAGCGATTTTGAAACAGTCTTCAGTTAGCTATAGTGGGAAGAGAAGAGCGCGCGAAGTTTGTTATATACTGGTTAAGTTCCCGAAATGCATTTCAGTGCACATGGGAACTTTATACATGCTAAATTCCAAATAGGGGAGAAGTTGGTCGGAATATTTTTGTTTAATATGTTGAACGATGTGTGGCACTTAAATCACTCAATGACGAGGGCTTCATTTTCAAGAATTTTATAACTGGAATTTAGTTTAACTACTAATAATAGCTGAATCGATGAGTGGGTTATGATTATAAGATTGAACATGTTGTGTTAGTTCTGTACTTGATGAATTAGATTTGAAGCTATTAAAGTGGTAGTATTCACGTGTGTTATAAATTTGAGACTTCAAAAATTTCATAACTACTATGTACATGGTGAAACTTTCAACAAACTAAACAGATTACTATGAGATGAGTGCTGAAAATTAAGCTAAGCTATATCTACGATCTAGCCTCTAAAAATTATTGCTAGATCAAAGGCTTTTTTTTTAAAATCAGCCTTTCTATCACAAGTTAGAAAAAATTGCAATTGTGCTGGTTGACACTGTTTTTCTTGCTCTGAGAAACTTGAAAATGTAGAATAATAGTACATGATACTTGATAACAGCTGCAGAACTTTCTTTGCCAATAAAGGAAATGAAAATCTGCGATTTGCTAAATTCTTTTGTTTCATTTCTCACTCTCGTTTCCCAAGTTACTCCTTCAAGTAAATTTGCAACAAATTTTCCCACCTCAAATGAAAACAGAACAGATACACATAAAGGTTATAAAATGTATTATTCATGGCCAGTGAAAAAGTTCAGGTGTTGTTGACTGTATAGAAACAAAGCAATGGACAAGGGTAGAATGTTGTGAAAATGGCAAATTAAACTTGTAACCATAAATTTAATGAAACTTTATGCTTTGGAGTGACTGAAATAGACCTTTACTCTGCCTGGTCATTGTTTATTCCACTGTCTCTCAGCACCACGAGATAAATTCTAATTACACGAATAGTTTCTCTCAATGCACTATTCGGTTTCGGAATGTCAAACGCGAGGATCATTGGTTCCACAATTTAGATGTGTCTCTGGGTAATAACTGATTCCTAGTTCTTGTGTTTTAGGGCAAGTTGAGTTTCAATTTTTATGGTATTTGCCGCCTGCCTGTTGATCGCGCATTCCACATGCTTCTGAGCGGCCCTGGCAGCGAAGTAATTAAGCAAACCCTTAGCCATAATTATGAGAGCATCATTTGATTCATAGGAGAACCCTGCAAACTGCAGATGTGCAAATGTATTCACAGTTCACAAAGTGGGATCAAGGGGTGACACAAGTAATTAAGACAAGTTAGTTTAACGTCTGTTCCAGGGAAAATAATAGTCACTGGTTAAAGAAGCACTGCAGGAGCACAGACAAGGCTGCAGTAATAATTCAGACACAGCATGAGTTTAGGAGAATGTCTTGTCTGTCTAATTTGATTGGATACTACGATGTGGTCGCAAAGGAACTGGATGCAAAAAATAACTTTTAATATCATCCTTTTATTTCTGGAAAGCTTTTGATACTGTTGCAAATTGGAGCAGCATGGCATTAAGGGCAAATTGCTTCTATAGATAAAGGGATGGTTGAGTGGGAGAAGGCAAAGTAGTAATCAATGGGCATTGCTCTTCGTTGACTAATGTTATTAGTGTTAGTCCCCCAGGTTTGGTGTTGGGCCTCATTGTTGTTTTCTATATTTATCAATGATATTAGTAAAATAATAAGAGGAGTTTACCTCAATATAGTGCATAGAACACTTCCGTATGATATCCTCCAGAAATTAAAACGAAAAAATCGACAACTTACCGGTACATTAGAGTAAAATATAAATAATTAAATAAACAATTTAACACAATTCAAATATTCAAAAACTGTTTTGAATATTTTCATTAGATTCTTTTAATTGCGTTAATTTGATTTTTAATTGTTTTAAATTGATTTGAATTGTGTTAAATTGTTTATTTAATTATTTATATTTTACTCTAATGTACCGGTAAGTTGTCGGTTTTTTCCGTTTTAATTTCTGGAGGGTATCATACGGAAGTGTTCTACGCACTATATTGAGGTAAACTCCTCTTATTATTTTACTAATATTATTATCAACGTAGAACATATTGAGTAGTACAGCTCTGATTCATACTATCTAATATTTATCACATGATATTGATGTAGACATGTCAGGCTTAATGCCACAGTTTGAGGAGGATAACAAAGGTTGGTAGGGTGATTAATGACAATAATTACAGTATGCTACTGAAACAGGATCTAGAAAAGTTAGACAGATGCTGAGAAATGGCAGTTGATGTTTAACATTGACAGATGCATAATTTGCATTTGTCAATATTAAACCTGATTGTAGTACCAGCTGTGTAGTACTACAATCAGGGTAGAGAAACTTATAAAGACCTGGGGATAATTGTTCAGTCTGTTATGAAATTCTCTTGTCAGTGCAGTCCAAGCAGCTCATGGGGTTTTGTCAAAGTTATACAGCAATTTTGCTAGCAGGGATAAGGTGGTGATTATCCCATTGTATAAGGCCCACATCTTGAGTACTGCTAGCAGGTCTGGAGGCCTCATTTTAGGAAGGATGTAGAACTGCCAGAACAAGTACAGAGAAGAGCAATGAGATTGGTGAGGAGGATAAAGGGGTCTTCTTACCAAGAAAGGTTTCACTTCTGCAAATTGTAGCATCGATGGATTAGGCACCTGCGAGGTGATTAGATTGAAGTGTTTAAGGGTTTGAATGAATTGAACAAACTCAATGCTGATGGGATTCCTCCTTTTGCTTGGACTACACACATGGGCAATTAATTGGATGGAAATTTGTTACAGCAATCAACCACCCACTGGCTCAAATTCAAGTTGAGAAATAACGGTTGCAGAATAGATGTGCTGAAATTTGCATTTAGCCAGTGGGTGGTTGATTGCTGTAACAGATTTCCATCTGTAGTTGTGGAAGTTGATAGTGTAAATAAATTCAAGGAAGAACTAGACAACAAATTATTGGATAAAATGAATAGGTGAAATGTGAGGTGTCGGGGTTTTTTTTTTTTTTTTTTGCTGATGCTGTATAACCTTACTTTCTTGCATCATGTGACACTAGTAATGCTAAAGGTTTGTCAGCTTCCATTAGCCTCTTGCGTTATTGATTATTTGACTAACATTGATACATCTGAGAGAATCTTTGCACTTTCCTTTCAGGTTTATCAGTTTCTTAGGTATATTAACAAAGCTGTGGCACAGACTTGCCCATTCTTGAAATTAATTGCTCAGATACAGTCCCTACTTATCTACATCTGCTTAAACTTGCATGGTATGAATACATAATGCTGTTACTGAAGTAGCTACTCAATGTACATATCCATTAATTGTGATGGTGTTGGCTTCTCATACCTCCATCTTTCAGCAAGTATAAATATCCCATATATCGGTGATATTTATACTTGCTGCTGTCAGCATTTCTCTGAGGTTCATCTTTTTCTCTTACTTTTGGCTCTTTTTATTATCTGCACTAGACATGCACTGCTTCCTTTTGTGATTGTAGATTAGTATTTTTAACCTGTAGTTCTTATCTTGTACTTAAGAGGTGGTCCATCAAAGGTAAATTTCTTTTTTGTATTATTTTTATTGACAGGGTTCTTCCATGCTAATAATAAGTCTATAATAATATATTAAGACATTTCTGTTTTAATAAAAATCAAAATATGTAAAAGATAATTATGGTTTGAGTGAAATTTATTATACAGAGTAGGCCAAAAGTAGGTATACAGTACTGATCAGGTCATGTTTAGTCTCTTAGGTGCTCAAAATGTCCTCCATCTTCCTGGAACCTGTCCCCTACACTGTGACACACAGTAACACACAAATTCTGGTTAGCACCAGTGTCGATAAATGCTTGAGAGATGAGCTCCTTCAATTCGTCCACTGTGTGGGGCTTCCTCTCAAAAACCTTCTCCTTTACTATGCCCGAAAAGAAAAAGAAAAATACAATGTTCTTATTAACCTGTAAACTAAAAAGATATAATAATGAAAAATAAAATAAAAATACCATGACCCTGATCAATACTGTATACCTACTTTTTGCCCACCCTGTATTTGAAAGGTCATGTGTAACATTGGAAAAGTTTAGTTGCAATATCTAAACTTTACGAACATCTTTAATATATACAAACATAATATATATATATCACAATATATATTTAAAAACATTAAAACCTACACGTTTAAATTTTGGCAGTACTTTGGGAATGTGCGTGCAAGCCAAATTTGCCCTGTTTTTGGGATTGAAGGCACTCATTTTTGTTAATTAACGGTATTTTTTAAAATTACTGTTAATTTTCAAAAGTAAGTGCACATTAGGTGAGTAAGTGAACGAACAAGTTTTTGTAATACGTTTAGAGAGTTACAATGGTGAATTGCATAAACTTACACCTGTGTAATTTTTCAAGTTTAAACAGGACAATATTGTATTTAACTAATGTTTAGTTTTCTTATTTTTGTTTATTTTTTGCTCTCCTTTTAGGGATAGAAAGTTCCTGGATAAAAATTGTCATTGCTAAGTGATTTGAATTTAGTTACCTAAATTTGTATTTTAATTATCTTAGGCACTGCTAAAAAGTCCAAAAGATTTATGTTTTTAAATGAATAGTTCATCTTGATGTTTATTAGTGCATGTGATATTTCTTTATAGTCCCTCCGTATATTTTATGTTATGACATGCAGTATGTAGAGAGACAGCTTGGTGATCTCTGTTATTTAACTTTTACAGCCCAGGATCTTCGATCACATTCTAATGCATTGCTACTGTCTTTTGAATCAAAGTACCCAAAAATAAAAACTAACTTAACAGCTGTTGTAAAATTATTCAGTAAGTATATTTTATCACTTTAAATGAAAGTGTGTGGGAAGATGAATAAGACTTTGCATGTTTTATGTTCTTTTAGTAAAATGAGAATTTTTAGTCTGTGTTATTCGTATTTTCTCTCAGCACAGCAAAATGAATTGAAGGATTTGTCACAGACGAGTCTCAATTAATATTCTAAACTTGTGCCACCAATAAATAGCATGTATGAATTTAGTCTTATTTTTACATTATTGTTGATTTTGCAAATTGCTGTGTATGTTAACAAGACATCTGAGATCATAAACTCTGGTGATAGATGGTGCTGAAAAATTATAGTGCAGTAGCCACCTTTTTACAATTATCTTTAAATGAGAATACAGTATAAATATTAAAATCCTAGATATCTTAAATTTTTTAAAATTTGATATTAGGTAATTTTTATAAAAATTCAGTAAACCTTATAAATTAAAAAAAGTAAATTCTTTAAAATTGTAAAATAAAAATGAATGCTGATGCAAAACTAAATATGTGCTGATTTCCTGGTAGTCTCCACCATTAATGTGTGGTAATTACATTAGAAATTGTAAAAAACTGTATGTGTAGATGTATGTGAAAATGAAGAAAACAGTAACTAAATTATATATGAGGATGTCGAAGTCTGTTTTAATTGTGAAAATATTTGCATTAGATGTTCAAAATACATTCCTTGTAATCTTAAGAATGAAGGCAAGGGAGTGATACTTATCAGTGTGAGCGATTTTAAACAGCCAATGTATTGTCAATCCACAAAGATGGTTCTAGGAATGAAATAGGCAACTACAGACTAATTACTTTTTGCTAGCATTACTAGGAGAAATTTTTAATAACTGATTTTTAAAAAAAAAGTATTGCCTAAAGGACATATATAATGATATTAATGGTAGTTCTTGCCCATTAAAAATTACTAGAATGGAAGGAAAGCACTGCCATGAGAAAGATATTTTATTAATGGTATTTATCTGAGTTTTAACGAATAATGGATTTTATTGAGCTATAGAATAGCAAAACCTTCAAGTTTTGAGAAATTCTATTAATAGGGAGATTTGGTAAGAATGCAAATTAAAAGATGCATTGAATCCCCAAAAAGTTCACCTTGCTTGGAAACTTTGTCATTTGGTGGGGGGGGTGTTAAAGCTAGTGAGGAAAGTAAAGAACCAAAATGCTTGCAGACATTTTATTCTTTCCAAACACATTAAGCCTTACAGTTATTAAAGAAGGTAAGTTATACATCTATTTATAGAAACCTTCCCTAATCTTCCTATTAACTGATCAGTAGTGGTTTTGCAGAGCCACTATTGAAAATTAATGCAGAAGCTTTGGAAAAACAATATAGTGCTATTAGTTGAGCTTCTGAAAAATATGGAAAGAATAGAAGGAATAATGCATGTAACTGGAAAACAGCAAAGGATGTATGTCAAAAATAATTTGTTCCATCTTGCACAGAATGCATTCCAAATCAACACGTTTGGATAATGTCTCAGAAGTGTTGGAAACACTTTAGCAAAATTAACACACTAGCATATTCTGTACATGAATGATGGCCTTTGCTACCGTACAATCACAAAGCATGGGGATATAGTATTATCTTAAAGCATTCATAAGAAGACTAGAAACTTTGTTTTTACAGAAAAGCAGATACAAGTGAGAAAATTTTTCACATTTCTTGCTTTAATAAAGTATAATTGCAGTCTAAGAATGAAATTAAAATAGTGGAACTAAAAATATAAAAATTGAAAGAATGTAAATTAAAAGAATGTAAATTAAAAGATACATTGAATCCCCTGAAAAAGTGCACTTTGCTTAGAAAGATTTTTTTTTTTTTTTTTTTTTTCAAAAAAAAATATATATATATTTTAAAAAATTAAGGCTAGCAAGGAAAATAAAGAACCAAGATGCTTGCAGATTTCTCACATATGTGGCAGTTAAACCATATAAAATTTCCAGATTCACCTATTAAAATAGTGGGGAAATTTTTTTTTATTATTATTATTATTATTACTATCTAATTCTTACAGCAATTTGGAAAAGTTAATTTTCAGAGGAGGCAAGTTCAAGTGCAAGTTTGAGAGGAGGTATCTATTTACTGTCAAAATCATTTGACAGTAAATAGATACCTATCTGCTGTTGCTTACGTTTGTGCAAGAGTCACTAAAGTACTTAGGCATCAGTGAATTATATCTGTAAATTGCTTCTCTATGAGAACTCGGGATTCTAGGGGTGAGACTGTTCATCTTGTCTGAGAATAACTGAAATTCAATTTCTTGCCTCTTTATTATTTTAAAATGAATATTCAGCGTTTTAAAATAATCAAGAAGTCAGACATACATTAATTTTAATAAAACTACTGTTAAAGTCATTACCCATACCATTTCATGAGATGGAAATCCTTAAAGAAAGCATGTATATATTTATCAAACTTTACTGGGAGAAACATCAAAAGTAAGTGGGTGATTAATCTTTTAATGCAGCTGATGCATAACTATTGGACAAGAAAATTGACTGCTAAATAACCATCAGTTCCTGGCACTTTCAAGAAAGTTAGATGTCAGAGTGAGGTGTCGAAAATTACAGTCTACTGGTGGTCTTCATGGGAAGAGCAGATACGGCTCCAAGAGAAAGCAATATTCTTGATCTGATTATCAGCTCTGTTAGGGATACTAGAAGAAAAAATACAGGTGCATGTATACAATGTACACTTATGCTAGAAGTATAGTAAACAAATTTTTGAATTTTGAGTACTCATCAAATGCAGACACAGTAGGGATATTAGAAGCATGGTGCCATTCAGACATGGGATGTGGTATTTGCATATAGTGAGTAGAAAGTTTACACACAAGATGGAGGGGGAATAGTGTGCTTGGTTAAGAAACATATAGAATCTAACATAGTTCACCCAGTTGTTGGTGACCAGAGCAATATTATCAGTTTGGTGTGACATAAGTGCTGAGGAAAACTAATGTAAAAATATGAGTATGCCATAGGCCAAATGACTATGATAGTATAATGTACTATCATAGTCATTTGATAATGGGGGAATTTCTTTCCAGATATTGATGGAAACTTATGGGTTGATCACTCACACAGTAGCAGAAAATTTCTGGGTTGATTAGATAATGTGTTTCCTACACCAGCAGCATGTTAGAGAGGCAACAAGAGAAAGCAATATTCTTGATCTGATTATCAGCAGTAACTCTTCGTGCATTAAGAATCTGTAGATAAAAAAATCAGTAAGTGTAAGTGTTCCATGTAATGATGTGGGTGATTCCATGTCAAGTGGCCTAATTTTGAAGATGGTCCCTGCTCAGCCATCATCAATTTTGTTGAAACTTGGTGTAGATGTTTAAACGGGTTTCCAAAGAAGCTGTGCAAAAATTCAGTTCAAAATATAGTATGCTTGAGGCACCAGCACCTTTTTTGTGGAGGTCACTTGTGTTATGTGGAGCAAAGCACAAATTTTCAAAGTTTTAAGTGTTACTGTTACACAACATTGAGAGGTAGTGCTCTGAAACTTAGTATATCTAGTTAACTTTTGGCAGAGAATGCAAAATGTTTGGTGTCCAGGCTCAAAAACCTTCACATTTTTTATGATGCGGTCTAAAACTGGCACCAAAAATTTGTCACGACAAATTTAAGCAAGACTTTTGAGTCATAACTTTGAAATAAAAACCTTTGGGCATTCCATTTAACATCTGCATTAATTCAGCCTAACTAAATATGAGCTCTTATACTTGTTTTCTGGCCACGATATTTTCCTTCAAAGACAGACTCAAGATTTGACCTATCTTTAGGGGGCAAATATCTTAATGTGAGACACCTTCAATTCTCTCGTTTTTGCCACCATTGGAAAGAGCAGGTTTTAAGCAACATGATTCGTGGTTTTTCAGTTTTGTGTCTTGCTATCTAAGGCCTAAAAAATGGCCTTAAACATTTTATATTTTTCACATAATATTTGCATACTTATTTGATGGTGAAGTTTCACATCTCAATAAGGACAAACTATTGCATTTACAACAGTGAAATTTTCTGCAATTACTGTGCCCTTTGGTTTTAGGAGTAAGGATATATTGCCAATGCACAAAAAGATTGTATTTTTTACAATAGGGGTGCAAATGACAAGAAAAGAAATTTCATGGGGTTCTTTAGTGCAAGTTCCTAAGCCTGAAAAGTGGTCTTTATTCAGGATTCCAGGCATAAAGATGATGTTCTATTGGTTTCTAAGCTTTAAAGAAGTTATAACTGCAACAAAATTTATTTAAAATACAATACAATTTGAAATAAGCAAGTGAATGTGAAGATATTCGACTGGAATTTTTCATTGATGGTTGATATTACTACTTCAGGCAAGCTATATTGTCATTCCATTGTTGTTTTTGAAGCTGGAAGATTGACAATTTGTTGGAATCCAGCAGAACTCTTGTCTAGCAGGCCAGTGAAATGAGCAAGCTGCTCCATGAGGGGTGCATGAAATTTACCAATACATCATGTTCTTCAAATGAAATTTCGCAAATATTTCCAATCCACCAGTTATTGTCATAAATACAGGCAATGTATTGACCAGGTTGTAAATTAACAATTGGCACATATTGAATATTGGTTTCACTAGTCTGATCTACATGAACTACAAGTGATGATAGTGTGTCATTTGATACTCTGCAAACACGAATCTGTCTTGCATCAATAGGAATGAAGTGATTTTCTCTTTTTCCAGCAATAGTATGACTGTCTATGAATCTTTTCTCTTGAAATGGCCTTATTGCTCAATTTCCTCTTTAGAAACAAAACAGAATTTTATTCCAGTCACATACTTCTCACAAAAATTCAAACATTTCTTGGCCCAATTGAAAAACAAATGGATTTGATTTTCAATTGGGCGTTGGAGACTTGCATGTGCTGACAATCGTTTTATTGTTCCAATTCCATCACATGGTGACTTGCCATGGTTAGTGCCAAAGAAATTCCATTCAGCACTGATATCAGAATCCTTCTGATGATAACACAAGTTAATAAAATTCTTGAAATTCTTGTATTGAGCTGCAGAACCATCACTGAAGTAGTAAATGTGCCTGATTTCTGTCATGAAACTCTTCAAATATTTAGTTAAGTTGGTTAGAAAAACATGCACTGCAATTGTCATGTCGAAGGCAGTCACTGATTATGCAGAAACTTATATTCTGAAGTTCAACATCCTTGTAATAAATGACAAATGGATGCAATGTAGCCTGGCTATTCTCCCAGTGGAACCCTTGAACAACATCTTGCACAACAAATGAATAATTTTCTGCAAAATCCATCAAGATGACCAATTCTCCTGTCATTAGGCTTTCCTTTGTTGACTTAAAATGGTAGCTTTGATGTTTAGCAATGCAGTGATGATAGGAAAGGTTAAATATCTTTGTAATCGACTCTTCAATAAAATCTTCTATTCTTAATTGCTTTGTGTCCAGTGTATCTCTGTCAGTGTGTATCCATTGCTTGAATTCAATAATATCTTCTGGTTCATTGTTTTCAAAAATATTCTGTAGAAACTTTTTTAATTCATCTATTATATTACTTGTTCAGAAAGCTTTTTTTCCACGTATGCCCATGATTCCTCCTTCTGCTTTAAGTTTTCTAGCTTTCTTGACCATTCTCTCTGAGACACTAAACTCTTCCATTGTTTTCTTTATGGACCAACTAACTGGAGCTAGTGTTAATATTTGAAGTTTTTCTGAATGACTTTATACCATCAATTTTTCTTTCAATTCTTTCAGCAGCTCATTGTAATCTAAGTAATTTCTGCACTGATGACTTGTACTTGGCTCCATGATGTCATTTGGATCCAAGCCACCAATAGATGCAATTTTACTGGCAATTACATCTTTTACTTGACTTGCCTTCCTTTTGGCATAGCCTTGTGAGTCTCCCTTAGCCGTTCACTGAAATTTCAGAGGAGAAATACCAATAGTCATCAAACTTATGTTCAAGCTTTCAGTCACATGCATTTTGTCATTATGGTCTGATCCAGATGAAGTTGATGTTCCTGTTGCTGCTTTTTGGCCGTTGGACTCTTTTCAGCATGATGGGCCCAGCTTCTGGCCTGGTTTTATGTCTACCTTTGTTAGGTCGTTCAGGTAGTCTGCCATTGACAAATCAATTGGTTGTAAACTCTTTTCACCATATGATTTTTCTTGTGGAAAGGATTGCAACATGAACATTGTAAAAATTCAAATTTTGTCAAAAGCAAAGCTTCATGATGTAGACAAATTGTCTTCTTCACCCAGTTTTAATCCACAACGTTGACTTATCAGCTGTTGTTCTTCAAATTCAAATTCTTTAAATAATTTTAACCCAGTTTTGCATGTATAGGATAGCACATGACATTTAGAATTATCCATATCTCTAGCAAAATCTTCTGATTCCATAGCTTTCATGCTGGTTAATAAGTGGATGTTTCTGCAAGCAATTAAAACTTAATTTACTTTACTACAGTCAAACAATAAAAAAAAGAGGAATAAAATAAACAAACTGTTCATCATGAAGATAAAACACATTAATAACAGCATGGTTCAAATATCAGCTATTTATACTTTTTTGTATTATTCTAGAATGTTTATCAGTGTTTTTTTTGGAATTTAAGAATATTCAAGGATTCTAAAATACTCTATAATATTCTTGGCTATTCTTATAGAATATTTCAGAATTCTAGAATATACTCTATTTCTAGCTTATTCTAAACATTAGGCAGGATTAAGGGAGTGTTCTGCTACAAAATAACAATATGGCACATAAAACTACTTTATGTTTAGGCTTAATTTTAAGGCCTTAAGTGCAAATACACAAAACAGATAAACCATGATACTTGTAGCTGAAATTCTTCTCTTTCCAGTGGTGGCAAAAATGAGAGAATTGAAGGTGTCCCACATTAAGATATCTGCCCTTAAGATAGGTCAAATTTGACTTTCAAATTTTGAGTCAATCTTTGAAGGAAAATATCTTTGCCAGAAAATAAGTATAAGAGCTGATATTTAGTTAGGCTGAATTCATGCAGTTGGTAAGTGGAATGTCCAAAGAAGAAGGCACCAAATGTTTTCATCTCAAAGTTTACTTTGAAAAGTCTTGCTTAAATTTGTCACGACAAATTTTTGGTGCCAGTGTTTTAGACCACATTGTAAAAAATGTGAAGGTTTTTGAACCTGGGCACCAAAAGTTTTGCATTCCGTGCCAAAAGTTAACTAGGTATACCAAGTTTCAGAGCACTACCTCTCACCATTGTGCAACAGTAACACTTAAAACTTGGAAAAATTTTTGTGATTTATTCTGCATAACACAAGTAACCTCCACAAAAAAGGTGCTGGTGCCTCAAGCATACTATATTTTGAACTGAAATTTTGCACAGCTTCATTTGAAACCTGTTTAAACATCCACACCAATTGAAGATGGTCGAGCAGGGACCCCTAGGCCACTTGACATGGATTGACCCATGTGGAATTTACTTAAAAGATCTAACTACTGATTAGAGTAAAACTGTGTGAGACCATTGTAGCCAGCTTTCTAAAAGTAAAAGTACTTCCCTGTGCCACTGGCAGTAGTTTCATACAAAGAAAAGTAACCAACTTCTTAACTTACATAAACACTAGAAGGAAAGGGACGAATCACATTGATCCACTAGGTACGAATAGTGTAACTGCTGATGTTCCTTCTCAGGTTGCTGACCACTTGAATAGATATTTTGCATCTATGTTCATGTTTACACATGAATTTTTTTTAGGGATGGGGATGTCAAAAGTGTATGAAATTCTGACTGGCAGGCTAAATAATTTTTGTGATAACTTAAAGGAAAGTGGAAGAGAAGTTGCTGAGGCTAAACCTGATCAAGTGCCTGGTGAACATGGGATCTATCCAGTTATAATAAAAGAGGCAGTAAAAGGCTTAAGAAAACCTTTAGCCATAATTATGAGAGCATCTTTGCATTTCAGAGGAGCTCCCTCTGGACTGGAAATTTGCAAATGTATTCCCATTTCACAATGTGAAACCAAAAGGGTGACGTGGGTAATTAAAGAAGTATTACAGTATCCTCTTAACGGGAATGGAATTATACAGTAATCGCAGCATGGTTATTTTGTGTGGGGAAGGAACCTGTCTGATCACTCTGATTAGCTGCTATGATACAAAGGAACTGGACACAAACAAATCATATATCTAGATTTCAGTAAAGCTTTTGACAGTGCTCTATGAGGAACACTGCTGTACAGATTGGAGTATTGTAGCACTAGAGGCACATTACTGCTATGTATGAAGAGATGGTTCAGTGGCAGAAAACAGAGGGTGATTATAAATGGGCACTGCTGTTCTTGGATTAATGTCATTAGTGGAGTCATTCGGGGTTTGGTGCTAGTCCCTGAACTATTTTACGGTATTTATCAATAATATTGATGAAGGCATATCAAGCTTGTTGCCTAAGTTTACGGATGATGCAAAGAAGGATTAATGACAGAAACGAAACAGTACTACTTGATTGCCTAGCATTGGTAAATGCTAGGCAATCAAGTAGTACGGTCCTTGAGGTTGTCACAGACATTCTCTCAGATATGCCAGACAAGCTGTACTTGCTACCTGGGAGTCTAAAACGCTGATGGAACTGATATTTGGGTGACACTCAAGTCAAGTGGACCCAATTTCGGCGAAGTCCGGACGGTCTGTGACAGCCAAATCCTCTGCTTTCACCTTCACGATGGTGGGACTGTTAGTAATCCTGGGTATAACCTCCATGAACAAGCACATGGTGGGTGACCACCCAGGTGTGAACCAACGTAAGCAGGGGTCGAGGTGTGGCGCCCACACCACATGGAGGAACGCCGCCCCTCTATGTTACCAGGCAGTACTAGGTGGTAGATGACTCATCAACCGGTGAAATACCACCACTTTGCATATTGGAGGCTTGAAGTGGTGGAACCGATGTTTAGTCTCTAGAGCTAAGTTCCGGTCAACCCTTCCCTATCTCTTCCATCATGCAGTATGATTGATGACTTTTGAGGTTATGATGAACGTCGTGGCGAGATCCAATATTCCTTACATTTCAAGGGTACAGCTCTAAAACGGTTTTCACAGGCCGGCCGCTAATTAGTACACCGGACCGAACCTATTGGTAACTCTCTAGGAGGCTTCCGGATCAGCTAGTGTATAATCTTGCTACCTCTACTCTGCCAGATAGTGACTGGAGGGAGTCCGAGTAGTGTGTATGCGGGGAGCATTGTCGAGGCCACGTTATGTCAAGGATCTGGGTATATTCTTACCACATGTACGCCATATCCAAAAATTTCATTACTTCATACAGCATGTCCCACCCACTTTTTCTTACTATTGAATACACCATGAATTGTCAAACTAATAGAACAAGCTTATCTGCGAAAAGATCTAAACCTCCCAAGGACTTCCTAATTCATTTCACAAATATACGTGGTCTCAATTCTAATCTCAACGATGTCCATTTCCACTTGCAGTCTGCCAAACCACATGTACTTTTTCTGACAGAATCTCAGTTATCGGTTGATTCAACTACTGCTCATCTCAGATGCCCAAATTATTCGCTGTATGATTCCTTTCGCCTCAAAGGTGGTACTTGTGCATATGTCCGTTCTGATATTCCCTGTCAGAGACTTGGCAATTTGGAATCTCCTCTCTTCGATCTTCTCTGGCTTAAAATCTCTCTACCTCATTGTGTCAAATTCATCTGTTGTCTCTACCGTTCTCCCAACTCCACTAATCACTTGGAGCTCTTTGACTTCCTCTCGTTGCAACTTGACTTTCTCCAGTCCAACTTTCCTAACAGTGAGGTAATTTTCCTTGGTGATTTTAATGTTCACAACTCCAGCTGGCTTCCGTTTTCTAGTCACACCGACCCAGCAGGTGGAGATGCTGAGGCTTTTGCAATTACTAATGACCTAGCACAGATGGTTCATTTACCTACAAGAATACCGGACAATCCGAATCATACAGCCAATACGCTTGATCTTTTTCTCACAAACAACCCTTCTAAGTACACGGTCGAAGTGAGAGGTCCTTTAGGCACTTCAGATCACAACTTGGTGATTGTCTCTTCTCCAATGGAACCTTTATCTCATGGCTATTCCCAACCTCGTGTTGTTTGGCATTACAAGAATGCAAGATGGGATGACCTGCGTGAATTCTTTTCTTCTTTTCCTTGGTCGGATTACTGTTTCAAAACTTCTGATGTCAACGTTTGCTCAGATCGTGTCAGTGAAATTATTCTTGCAGGAATGGAATCCTTTATCCCACACTCCACTTTAAAATCTCATCCTTTATCTAAACCTTGGTTTTCCAATAAATGTGCTAAGGCTGTTCAAGAGAAGAATGTTGCATATCGTAATTGGCTTGTTTCTAATTCTTCAGTTTCATTTTCTGCCTACACCAAAGCTCGCAACAATTGTAAAGCAGTTATTAATCAGTCCAAACTAGAGCTTGAACAGGCTAAGAATAGAAAACTTGCTTCTTGCCCTAATGGTAGCCGAGCATTCTGGTCTCTTGCCAAAACTATTGGCCGCAAATTTTGCCCATCTCTGCTTCCACCTCTGTCCAAACCAGATGGTTCTGTTGTCACTTCAGCCAAGGATAAAGCTGACCTGCTAGCATCCCATTTTTCTTCCAGCTCATGTATTAATGAACTTGGTAAAACACCTCCCACCATTCCCAACACGGTCCATTCAATGCCTCCTGTGGTCTTCCGTCAAAAGGATATCAGAAGGATTTTGATGAATCTTGATGCTAAGAAAGCTCCAGGTCCTGATGGTATTTCTCCACTTGTTCTCAAAATCTTTGCTCCTGAACTTACTCCTATTCTTTGCCGCCTTTTTTCACTTTCTTATTCCAAAGGTGTTTTTCCTTCTGCTTGGAAATTTGCTCATATCCAGCCAGTTCCTAAAAAGGTGACAAATCCCTCCCATCCAATTATCGTCCCATTGCAATTACTTCTACTCTTTCTAAAGTAATGGAGAAATCAATTAACCTCCAACTCTTCAACTACCTAGAAACCTTCCGTCTGATCAACAATCACCAGTATGGATTCCGCCAGTGTCGATCCACTGGTGATATCCTGGCTTATGTGGACTACTTCAATGGAAAGGTTCGGTGAAACACAAGTTGTTGCTCTTGACATCTCAAAGGCTTTTGATCGTGTTTGGCATAAAGGTCTTCTAAACAAGCTTCCATCTTATGGTTTGCCAACTGTTTTTAGTAATTGGTTATCCAGTTTTCTCTCTGATCGCTCACTGAGGGTGATGGTAGATGGCTCTCTGTCTTCTAACTTCTCCACTAATGCCGGTGTCCCCCAAGGTTCAGTTCTTTCCCCCACTCTGTTCCTCTTGTATATCAATGACCTTCTTCCATTGACTGGAAATCCTATCCATAGTTTTGCCGATGATAGCACATTGCATTCAACTTTCCGTTTTGAGAAATCTTGTCCTGCTCAATCAGCTTCAACTTCTCAAAAATCTGCTACCAATTCCTTAAATGCCGATCTTCAGGTAATTCTCCAGTGGGGCAAAGACAACTTAGTTAATTTCAACCCTTCTAAAACTCAGTCTTGTCTTATATCTCGCAAAAAGGATTCTTCTGCTCCTATGCTTATCTTTAGTGACACTCCAATTTCTAGGCAAAAGGATATATCTCTTTTGTGGATTGCCCTGACTTCTAATCTCTCTTGGCACAAGCACATTACAAATATTGCTTCCTCTGCATCTAAAAAACTTGGTTTTCTCTTTCGCTCTCGGCGTTACTTTTCTTCCAAACAGCTGCTCACTCTGTATAAATCGCAAATCCGCCCTGCCATGGAATATTGTTCCCACATTTGGGGTGGTGCCCCCAAAACCTCTCTCAGGCTTCTTGATTCCATTCAGAAGAGGGCAGTTAGGTTAATTAATGACTCATCTCTAACAGAGTCTCTCCACTCGCTCTCTCATAGACGCACTGTTTCTGCTGCTTTCCTCTTTTACAGATACTTCCACGGGCTCTGTTCTTCTGAATTGGCTTCAATAATTCCCGCTCTCTCTCTTTCAAAACAGTCCGAACACGTGCCGCCACCAGCCAACATCCATTTACTGTCCAACTTCAAACCCACAGAACCAACTTTTCATCTTCCTCATTTATTCATTCAACTGCCGTTTTCTGGAACAACCTTCCTTCATACGTATTTCCTGAAAATTACAATCTACAGAAGTTCAAGTCCAATGTCAACAAATATCTTCTTTCGTCTTCTCAACCTCCAACCCAAGCACGGTACTAAGTACTATAGGTTCTAATACCTCTCGTGTTTGGGGTTCACATAAAAAAAAAAAAAAAATGCTATGTGCAATCAAGTGGTACTGTATTGGTAAATGCAAGGTAGTGTATATGTGCAGCAGTAATTACTGAATAATATACCAATCAAGTGGTACCACTCAAGGGTGGGGAATGGAGTAATTGTAAAATCTGACATGATGTTCTGAGCAGTTCAGACAGGCTGCTAGGACATCTCGTGAGATTCTGTGAATGATGTATAGAAATTTTGCCAGAAGAGACAAGGGGAGTGATTATCCCATTGTAAAAGTCAGTGGATAGGCTGCATATTGAGTACTGCATACAGGGTCTGGAAGCCTCATTTTAAGAAAGATGTGGATCTCTTGGTATAGGTGTAGAGAAAAGCAAGCAGATTAGTTAAGAACACAAAGGGGTGCTCTTACCATGGAAGACTTGAATTTTGCAGGTAATTGCTATGTACAATCAAGTAGTACTGTACAGGAATCCCTCGATTAGCGCGGTTTATATTTAGCTACCAATTTTCGATTAGCGCAGTATTTTGGTTTGACCTACAGAAACTGAGGCTGGTGATGCTACGAAAGTCAGTACTAAGCTACAAATGCAAATACATTGCTAAAGTATGCATAACATTAGAGAACATTATAGAAACACATCGCTTGTTTTCTGAGTGAACACGTGGCTCTGTTCATGAAAGGGAGTTACTGTTTATATCGCGTCACATCATACTTTTTCCATCTAGAAGCGTTATCGGGAAATAAACAAAAACGAACGCAAGATACAGTGTGGGAAGCTAGTTTATTTTTCTATCATACAAAAATAAAAAGAAACGGATTATTTCAAACTGTATTATTACAATAATTGAAATATTTTCTAACATTATACACTCTGAAGGACAACACCAGCTGCAGCACATTTATTGCATACATGCAGATCAGTTGCTTTCAGTTGTTCTTGCGTTGTGTGTTAATGTGCAGACTTATCTCCCGCCATTACTTGTTGTTTACAGTAATTACTGTGCATACTAATTAATTACATTAATTTCTATATAAATTTTTTATATATTACGTAATTATTAACTATAATAATTACTATAAAAGGAGAAGTGTATCTGATAGTGCCTCCGGTAAAAAGAAAAGTGATAACATTAGGTGAAAAATTTTAAGTCATAAAAAGATTTTTAAAATAGTGATAGTAAAATACAAATTTCTCCGACATCTTGGAATGCCTGAATCAACGGTTCGGATGATTTTAAGTAAAATCGGTGCATATAAGGGTAAGCTTGCTTCATCGTCAGCACGCATGCACACAAACCACTAGAAATAGAAGTGTTACGATGATTGAGATGGAACGTCTTTTAGCTACTTGGATAGAAGACTGCAATCAAAAAAGAATTCCAATCTGCACAATGACCATAAAAACAAAAGCCTTGAGTATTTTTGCAATGTTAAAGAAAAAGTCAACAATAGAAAACTTGGGTAGAGCGGTAACTGAAGAAAATGTTCAAGCAAGTTCTTCAAAAGAAAGAGTGATTGAAGCGGAAACTGAAGAAAATTTCACTGCCAGTAAAGGCCGGTTTGAACATTTTAAGAAAAGAACAGGACTGCATAATGTTGCATTGACTGGAGAAGCGGCAAGTGTTGATAAAACAGGCCTTTTTTGGAAACGAATGCCAAAAAAAATCTTTCTAGCAAAAAAAGAAAAGGCTCAACCAGGCTATAAAATTTCTAAAGATAGAATAACACTTTTATTGGGAGCCAATGCAGAAGGCGATTTGAAATTAAAACCACGGTTATCTATAGAAATGAAACTCACAGATCTTTCGGTAAAGCTTTTAATAAAGCAAGCCTCCCTGTTGTTTGGCACTCTAATCGAAAAGCTTGGGTCACGAAAAATTTATTTGAAGAGTGCTTCACTAGCTATTTTTTTCCGAAAGTTAAGGCCTACTGTGAAGAAAATAATCTTACATTCAAAATTTTATAAATTTTAGACAATGCCCCGGGCCATCCACCAGCACTTTCTGATTTGTGTGAAAACGTGAGTTACTTTTACCTCCAAATACGACAAATCTTTTGCAGCCTATGGATCAAGGCATAATCACTACTTTTAAGGCCTATTATTTACGCAGAACATTTGCACAAGCAATTGAATCAACAACTGGAGATGGTGCAGTTTCTTTAGTTGAATTTTTGAGAAATTACAAAATCAGGAAAGCAATAGACCATATTCATGAGTCATGGTCTGAAGAAACATCCAGCAATATGAGAGCAGTTTGGAAGCATATTTTGCCACATTGCGCAAATGATTTCTGTAGTTTCACTCATGTCAATACTGTTATTGATGAAATAGCAAATATTGGAAGTGATCTAGACTTTGATGAAATCGACAACAGTGATGTTCTCAAATTGCAGGAATCGCATTCAGAACAATTAAGTGATTCTGTCCTTAATATTTATGAATGAGCATATGACAAGGTGGAAATTTGTGAGGAAAAAAATTTTCAAGAAAAGAAGTTGACATTAAAAGAACTTGAAGGAATATTTCACGCAAAAAAAATTTAAACAACCAATCATGGATGCAGAACCAGATATCGAGCACAGTATGCAAATTTGCAGGAACATTGAAAAATGTTTTTTTTTTTATGTAAACCTCAAACACGAGAGGTGTTAGAACCTATAGTACTTAGTACCGTGCTTGGGTTGGAGGTTGAGAAGACGAAAGAAGATATTTGTTGACATTGGACTTGAACTTCTGTAGACTGTAATTTTCAGGATATACGTATGAAGGAAGGCTGTTCCAGAAAATGGCAATTGAATGAATAAACAAGGAAGATGGAAAGTTGGTTCTGTGAATTTGAAGTTGGACAGTAAATGGATGTTGGCTGGTGGCGGCACGTGTTGGGACTGTTTTGAAAGAGAGAGCAGGAATTATAGAAGCTCATTCAGAAGAACAGTGCCCATAGAAGTATCTGTAGAAGAGGCTTGCAGCAGAAACAGTACGTCTATGAGACAGCGAGTGCAGAGATTCTGTTAGAGATGAGTCATTAATTAACCTAACTGCCCTCTTCTGAATGGAATCAAGAAGCCTGAGAGAGGTTTTGGGAGCACCACCCCAGATGTGAGAACAATATTCCATGGCAGGGCGGATTTGCGATTTATACAGAGTGAGTAGCTGTTTGGAAGAAAAGTAAAGGCGAGAGCGAAAGAGAAAACCAAGTTTTTTAGATGCAGAGGAAGCAATATTTGTAATGTTCTTGTGCCAAGAGAGATTAGAAGTCAGGGCAATCCCCAAAAGAGATATATCATTTTGCCTAGAAATCGGAGTGTCACTAAAGATAAGCAGAGGAGCAGAAGAATCTTTTTTGCAAGTATAAGACAAGACTGAGTTTTAGAAGGGTTGAAATCAGCTAAGTTGTCTTTGCTCCACTGGAGAATTACCTGAAGATCAGCATTTAAGGAATTGGTAGCAGATTTTCGAGAAGTTGAAGTTGAATGCAATGTGCTATCATCGGCAAAACTGTGGATAGGATTTCCAGTCAATGGAAGAAGGTCATTGATATACAAGAGGAAAAGAGTGGGGGAAAGAACTGAACCTTGTGGGACACCGGCATTAGTGGAGAAGTTAGAAGACAGAGAGCCATTTACCATCACCCTCAGTGAGCGATCAGAGAGAAAACTGGATAACCAATTACTTAAAACAGTTGGCAAACCATAAGATGGAAGCTTTTTATGCCTTTATGCCAAACACGATCAAAAGCCTTTGAGATGTCAAGAGCAACTACTTGTGTTTCACCGAACCGTTCCATTGAATTAGTCCATAAATGGGTAACATAAGCCAGAATATCACTAGTGGATCGACACTGACGGAATCCATACTGGCGATCGTTGATCAGACGAAAGGTTTCTAGGTAGTTTAAAATTTGGCAGTTAATTGATTTCTCCATTACTTTAGAAAGAGTAGAAGTAATTGCAATGGGACGATAATTGGGTGGGAGGGATTTGTCACCCTTTTTAGGAACTGGCTGGATATGAACAAATTTCCAAGCAGAAGGAAAAACACCTTTGGAATAAGAAAGTGAAAAAAGGCGGCAAAGAATAGGAGTAAGTTCAGGAGCACAGGTTTTGAGAACAAGTGGAGAAATACCATCGGGACCTGGAGTTTTTTTTTTTTTTTTATGTAAACCCCAAACACGAGAGGTATAAGAACCTATAGTACTTAGTACCGTGCTTGGGTTGGACGTTGAGAAGACGAAAGAGCTTTCTTAGCATCAAGATTCGTCAACATTCTTTTGACGGAAGACCACAAGAGGCATTGAATGGAGCATGTTGGGAATAGTGGGAGGTGTTTTACCAAGATCATTAATGCATGAGTTGAAAGAAAAATGGGATGCTAGCAGGTCAGCTTTATCCTTGGCTGAAGTGACAACAGAACCATCTGGTTTGGACAGAGGTGGGAGCAGAGATGGGCAAAAGTTGCGGCCAATAGCTTTGGCAAGAGACCAGAATGCTCGGCTACCATTAGGGAAAGAAGCAAGTTTTCTACTCTTAGCCTGTTCAAACTCTAGTTTGGACTGGTTAATAACTGCTTTACAATTGTGGCGAACTTTGGTGTAGGCAGAAAATGAAACTGAAGAATTAGGAACGAGCCAATTATGATATGCAACATTCTTCTCTTGAACAGCTTGAAGGACAGGGTGGATGCCCTCGAAGGATTAAAAATGAGGGGCCCATCAAGCTCTCGGCTGCCCACACCAATGCCAGAGCTTGCACTTGGTCATCATGCAACACAGCAGCAGCCCCCCAAGGCAGAATGCGCTGGTCCCAAAGGAACTAGTAGTTGTTGGTGACTCTATTGTCAGGGAAAGGGAAAACATGCTTGGTAAAAAGGATAGGTGGAACAGGACCGGGGTGTCTTCCAGGGGCAAAGGTTGATGACTTTGTAGAGCGGATATCATCTTTTAAGGGCACAAAAGGTGATATAGTTGTACACGTTAGCACTAATGATATTAAGAGTAGGAGACCGGCAGAATCACTTAACAGGTACAGGTCACTATTGAAAAAAATCCATGAATTAGGGTTGAATTTGAAAATGTCTGCAATTCTGCCCAGACACAATAGGAGGGAGTATATGATGAGAGCCCTGTCAATCAATTCGGCCCTGGAAAGATTGTGCAAGGCTCAAGGGGCAGAATTTTTTTCAGCATGGTCTGTACTTGTTAACAGGAGAGACTGCTTCTACAGGGATGGGATACACTTAAATAGAAAGGGTGCAAGAATGTTTGCTGATGCTGTCGAGGCAGTGTTAGGTGGATCGGAAAACTGCTAGTTTGGGGGGGGGATACAAGGACTAATAGATTAACAATAGCCACTGGCAGAGGTGAAAGTGATTCTTGCACTGCTTCTATTGGAATGAGCCGCAGCCTGGAAAATAAGATGCAGGATATTTCAGAGACTGCTGGGAATCATTGGGGTACAAATAAACACATTGGTTGTGTTAGGGTAGCTAAGAAAAAGAACAGGTGCATGTATACTTGCGTGTACACCAATGCTAGGAGTTTAGTAAATAAATTTGATGAAATTGAGGTTTTGCTCAAAACATCAAAGGCAGATATTGTGGGGATTTCAGGGACGTGGTGTCACACAGATATAAGGAATGCAGAACTGGAATTTGGGGAGTACAATGTCTGCAGAAAGGATAGATAGGATAGGAAGGGAGGAGGGGTTATGCTATTAGTTAAGAAATACATAAAATCCAAGGAAGTGAAGCCAGTCGACGTTGCTGGACAGTGCAGTATCAAGTCAGTTTGGTGTGACAATAAGCATTGGGAGATCAAAATTGAGAGTAGGAGTGTGCTATAGGCATAATGACCCTGATGAGTATAATAAGAAACTGTACAGGGAAATAGAGTAGGCCAGTAAATCAGAGAGTCTTATAATGGGGGATTTTAATTTCCCAGATATTGACTGGAATTTGGGGGTTGGTCACTCACACACTAGCAAGGCTTTTGTGGATTTATTGGATGATTGTTTTCTACATCAGCATGTTCGGGAGGCAACTAGAGGGAGTAATACTCTTGATTTGATTATCAGTAGTGATTCTTCATGCATTAAGAATCTGCAGGTAAATGAACCACTAGGTGGCAGTGATCACAGTGTGCTGAAGTGAGATTTACTCAAAGAGGTAACTACCATTAGGGGTAATGGGAAGGGTTATTGCTTTCGTAAAGGCGACTACGATGGACTGAGACAGTATTTAAATTCTATACAGTGGGACCAATTGATTATGTTACCAACATCAAATTCAAAATGGGAAGCATTCAAAGAACTTATCTTGGAAGCTACTAGGCTTTACATACCAACTAAGAAATATTGTTCAAGGTTTAGGCTTAAGTGGATGTCAGATGAACTAATGAGACATATGGCAGAGAAGAAAAATGCATGGGATACATACAAATTAACACGTGACACAGAAGCCTATGATAGATACAAGTTGATCGGTAACCAAGTTACAAAGGAGGTTAGGCAGGCGAAGGCAGATTACGAGAAATATTTGGCAAGGGATGCAAAGAAAAACAGCAAAGAGTTCTTTACTTATGTAAACTCTAGAAGGAAGGGATGAATCAGATTGGTGCACTTGATATCGATGGGTCAAATGTTGATGATCCTGCTCAGGTAGCTAACAAACTGAATGAATATTTTGCATCGACATTCACACATGAGTATTCAGCGAGGGGAATGCCAGAGGTGTATTCAACTCTGGAAGTAAGCTAGAGAATCTTGTAATAACTGAGAGTAAAGTGGAGGAGAAATTGTTGAAGATAAATGCAAGAAAGGCACCTGGGGTGGATGGGATCTATCCAGTTATATTGAAGGAGGCAGCAAAGGAAGTAAGCAAACCCTTAGCCATAATTATGAGAGCTTCCTTGGACTCAGGGGAAGTACCCATGGACTGGAGATGTACAAATGACCCCAATTCACAAAGGAGGATCAAAGGCTGACACAAGTAATTATAGACCTGTTAGTTTAACTTCTATTCCTGGAAAATTAATGGAGGCACTGGTTAAAGAAGCACTGCAGGATCATCTAGACAAGACTTCAGTTATAGCTCGGACACAGCATGGTTTTGTTAAGGGGAAGTCTTGCCTGACCAATTTGATTGGATACTATGATGCAGTCACAAAAGAACTGGATGCAGGGAATAACTTTGATATTATATACTTGGATCTTAGAAAGGCTTTTGATACTGTTGCACATGGAAGACTGCTGCACAAATTGGAGCAGTGTAGCATTGGAGGCAAATTGCTGATATGGATAAAGGGGTGGTTGAGGAGGAGAAGACAGAGTGGCAATCAATGGACACTGCTCATCGTGGACTAATGTTATTAGTGGAGTCCCTCGGGGTTCAATATTGGGTCCATTATTGTTTTCTGTATTTATAAATGATATTGATGATGGTATATCAAGCTTAATGTCCAAGTTTGCAGACGATATGAAGGTTGGCAGGGTTGTCAAGGACACTACTGACCCTATGCTACTGCAACAGGATCTGGAAAGGTTGAGCAGATGGGCTTGAGAGGTGGCAAATGAAGTTTATCCTTGACAAATGTAAAGTACTACATATGGGAAACAGCAAGCCCAGAGCAACGTATGAACTCTGTGGTACTGCACTGACAGTTGTAGAGAATGAAAGGGACCTGGGGGTGGTTGTGCAGGCAGATATGAAGTTTTCTGAGCAGTGCAGATGGGCTGCAAGAGTAGCTCATGGTGTATTGTCGATGATATATAGGAATTTTTCTAGCAGGGATAAGGAGGTGATTATTCCCTTGTATAAGGCAATGGTCAGGCCACACCTAGAGTACTGTATACAGGTCTGGAGGCCTCATTTCAAGAAGGATGTAGAGATGCTGGAACAAGTACAGAGAAGGGCAGCAAGATTAGTGAGTGGAACAAAGGGGTGCTCTTACAAAGAAAGGCTTAAGTTTTGCAAATTACAGTGTCTGGGGACTAGGCACAACCGAGGTGATCTGATAGAGGTGTAATAAAGCCTTGAATGGCTTGAGCATGCTCAGTGCTGATGGGATTCTTCCTCTTGCTCAGAATAATCACCTGAGAGGGTATAAATTCAAATTGAGAAAAGACAGATATGGGATAGACGTGAGGAAATTTGCCTTTAGCCAGCGGGTGGTTGGTTGGTGGAATAGACTTCCATTCCTTGTCATGGAAGTTGATAGCCTAAATAGGTTTTTAAGGCTCAGCTGGACAGGCATTTCGAACGAACAGAGGGGTGAAGTGGATGTGGTTATTTTTTATTTATTTATTTTTATTATTTTTTTTTTTTTATTTTTTTTTTTGGCTGATAAGCTTGCTTTCTTGCATCAAATGCCTCTACTAATGCTAATGCTAACAGCCTTAGCACATTTATTGGAAAACCAAGATTTAGATAAAGGACGGGATTTTAAAGTGGAGTGTGGGATAAAGGATTCCAGTCCTGCAAGAATAATTTCACTGACACGATCTGAGCAAATGTTGACATCAGAAGTTTTGAAACAGTAATCCGACCAAGGAAAAGAAGAAAAGAAGTCTCGCAGGTCATCCCATTTTGTATTCTTGTAATGCCAAACAACACGAGGTTGGGAATAGCCATGAGATAAAGGTTACATTGGAGAAGAGACAATCACCAAGTTGTGATCTGAAGTGTCTAAAGGACCCCCTCACTTCGACGGTGTACTTAGAAGGGTTGTTTGTGAGAAAAAGATCAAGCATATTGGCTGTATGATTAGGATTGTCCGGTATTCTTGTATGTAAATGAACAATCTGTGCAAGATCATTACTAATTGCAAAAGCATCAGCATCTTGACCAGCTGGGTCGGTGTGACTAGAAAACGGAAGCCAGCTGGAGTTGTGAACATTAAAATCACCAAGGAAAATTACCTCACTGTTAGGAAAGTTGGACTGAAGAAAGTCAAGTTGCAAAGAGAGGAAGTCAAAGAGCTCCAAGTGATTAGTGGAGTTGGGAGAACGGTAGAGACAACAGATGAATTTGACACAATGAGGTAGAGAGATTTTAAGCCAGAGAAGATCAAAGAGAGGAGATTCCAAATTGCCAAGTCTCTGACAGGGAATATCAGAACGGACATAGGCACAAGTACCATTTTTGAGGCGAAAAGAATCATACAGCGAATAATTTGGGCATCTGAGGTGAGCAGTAGTTGAATCAACCGATAATTGAGATTCTGTCAGAAAAAGTACATGGGATTTGGCAGACTGCAAGTGGAAATGGACATCGTTGAGATTAGGATTGAGACCACGTATATTTGTGAAATGAATTAGGAAGTGCTTGGGAGGTTTAGATCTTTTCTCAGATAAGCTTGCTGAATTAGTTTGACAATTCATGATGTATTCAATAATAAGAAAAAGTGAGTGGGACATGCTGTATGAAGTAATGAAATTTTTGGATATGGCGTACACCTGGTAAGAATATACCCAGATCCTTAACATAACGTGGCATCAACAATGCTCCCCGCATACACACTACTCGGACTCCCTCCAGTCACTATCTGGCAGAGTAGAGATAGCAAGATTATACACTAGCTGATCCGGAAGCCTCCTAGAGAGTTACCAATAGGTTCGGTCCGGTGTACTAACTAGCGGCTGGTCTGCGAACACCGTTTTAGACCTGTACCCTCGAAATGTAAGGAATATTGGATCTCACCACGATGTTCATCATAACCTCAAAAGTTATCAATCATACTGCATGATGGGAAGAGATGGGGAAGGGTTGACCAAAACTTAGCTCTAGAGACTAAACATGGGTTCCACCATTTCAAGCCTCCAATAAGCAAATTGGTAGTATTGCACCGGTTGATGAGAGTCATCTACCACCTAGTACTGCCTGGTAACATAGAGGGGCGGCGTTCCTCCATGTGGTGTGGGGGCCACACCTGCTTACGTTGGTTCACACCTGGATGGTCACCCGCCATGTACTTGTGCATGGAGGTTATACCCGGGATTACTAACAGTCCCACTATCGTGAAGGTGCAAGCAGAGGATTTGGCTGTCACAGACCGGCCGGACTTCGCCAAAATTGGGTCCACTTGACTTGAGTGTTACCTGAATATCAGTTCCATCAGTGTTTTAGACTCACAGGTAGCAAGTACAGCTTATCTGGCATGTCTGAGAGAATGTCTGTGACAATCTCAAGGATCATGTGTATCCATACAAGCAAATTTATGATGAAAGAAAAAGTCTGCGCAAACCAGCCTTTTGAAATAATTTACAAAGAAATAGTGAGTTATATATTGTAAATTTTTTAATTTCAATAAACTTTTGATTACTGTACTGCAAATATTTATAATTATCGTTTGCTTTTATACTACTGTACATTAAACTGCCATAAAAAAAAGTATTTTTAAAAATATTGATTGGTATATTGTGTAGGTCTTGGAAAGATTTAGACTATTTTGTATTTATTATTAACTTCAATTAGCACGATTTCGCATAGTGCGCCGTTTTCGCGGAACCAAGTAATCGCGCTAATCGAGGGATTCCTGTATCAGTAAATGCAAGGTATTGTATATGTGCAGCAGTAATTACTTAATACTATACCGATCAAGTGGTACCACACTGAAGGGTGGTGAATGGAGTAATTGTAAAGTCTGACATGATGTTCTGAGCTGTTCAAACACTTGCATCTTGTGAGGTTCTGTCAGTGATGTATAGAAACTCTGCCAGAAGAAACAAGGGGAATGATTATCCCATTGTATAAGTCAGTGGATATGCTGCATCTTGAGTACTGCATACAGGGTCTGGAAGCCTCATTTTAAGAAAGATGTGGATCTCTTGGTATAGGTGTAGAGAAAAACAAGCAGATTAGTTAAGAACACAAAGGGTGTTCTTACCATGGAAAACTTGATTTTTGTAGATTTCAGCATTTGGAAACTGGTAATTTTCAGGAAGATTATTAAGGCTTTAAATGGATTGAGTAGGCTTAATAATGATGGTATTCTTACTTTTTTCTTCGACAACATACAGAAAAAGGATGGCTGCAGGATAGATGTGTGCAAATTTCTCTTCAGCCAGAGATTAATAGTTTGCTAGAACAAACTTCCATCTTGTAAGGTGGATGGTATCTATCCAGTGTGTGTTGTAGATGTGAGTAGTTTGAATAAATTTAAGGAATAAATAGATGCAATGGATAGTGTTCCTCTTTTTGTCTGATGCTATATAAGCTTACCGCCTCCTTGCATTATTTGCCACTACTGCTCCTAATAATAAAATAAAAAAAAAGGAGAAAATTGGACTCTTATGTAATGGTTGTAGAATAGTCATTAATAATCCAGTTGATGTAACTAATGAGTTGACTGAATATTTTATATTGAAATTATACTATAAAATCACAGAAATGGAAATTGTAGATTTTTTACTAGAAAAAAAAATACTAGTCTTGATATCCTGTGTAAATTGTACATACCCAGTTTTTTTGAAGAAATAACTTGGTATGTACTAGGAATGGCAAGGGAATACATTTGACTTAAGGTTAATCATGAGGGTGTCATTTATACTCAGGAGTGATTCCTTTGGATTGGGGTCCTGGGTAATTTTGCAGGTAATTTTTTGGGTGCCAAGCAAATCTTGAGGTCAAGCGATCTTCCTTGCAACTTCTACTGTGATTACATTAGAGAGAGAGAGAGATGTTTTTCCCTTTCAGTTCAGTCCATTATTCTAATACAGTCCATTCCGGTTATTTAGGACACGTTGGGACTAGTGCATTTTGGCCCGATTAAGTGGCTGCCCCAATTATCCGAAGTTTCACGTAAATAGTTAAAAATACAATGTACCCCCCCCCCTTTTTTTTTTCAATTAGGTCACTGTACAATCAAATCACGTTACGATGGAGTCACCATAGTAAAGTACCGTTCACTATACAATGTGCAGTAAGCACCAGTCATTGTGATCACATTTATGATTTGAATTTTAATTCTATTAAACAGCGATTCTAATTAACAAAAATAGGAGGAATATTATCCACAGGCTATAAAAGCAAAGATATATTAAGACATTTACCCTTTATTACCTTACCAATTAAAAAAATTAAATTATAAGTGAAAATCGGAAGAATATACGTGATAACCAGAATAATTAATACGTACTGTAATATGTACATACAAACTAGTTGACATTTCTGTTTACTGACATTTGTGGGTGGTGGTTAAAATTTAAAACAGTAAAAAGATAAGCAATCAATAACAAAGAACACGGCACACACAAATTGCAAGTGAGAAACGAGTAACGAGTTACAAAGCTTTAAGAATACGAATGAAGAGAAGATCTGAAAATTAATTTTTTTATATGATTGAAGATTTCGTGGAAGTGTAAACACATTTCACCATAATAACCCACAGAATTCCAGCTGTCGGTATTATCACAAATTCAGTAAGATCGAGTTTACTGTCCTTTTATGATAGATTTAACTAACAGAAAAGCCCAATAAACAGGTGACTGCCAATTGTTTTTGTTTTATGGTTGTGACCTCCAGAATTTCGAACGAACCACGTGGTACTGTCTGAGACAATTGTAGGGTAATCTTCAGTGCTGCGGTCTCCTGCCCTGATTAAATGGCATGCTGTCCCAATTAAGCGAAGTAAACCCTGGCTATTTTCTTGATTGGTTTCTGTTTTTAAAGATTTGCCCCAAATAAACGGCTGCCCCGATTAACCAGTGGCCCAAACTGGAATCCACTGTATATACCAGGTGGGTGGGAAGTCACTCCCTATATCAGTGAATGATACTTAGAAATGTTGCAAAATTTTGTGTGGCCTAAAATTTCTGTATGTGGAAACCTCAAGAGTTGATGTTTATTCAAGACTGTGCTCTCCCACATTTTGCCTTGACTGTTGGGGAGAGGCTCAATGAGCACTTCCCAAGATGCTGGATAGGCTGTCAGGGACACACACAGTGGCCTGCATGAAGTCCAGACCTAACCCCATGTGATTTACTTTTTATGGGGATCGGCCAAGGAAGAAGTGTAAAAGAGTAAACCTAAGAATATTGATGAACTTAAACAAGATCCGTCAGGTCATCTCCGGTGTTCCTGTCCAATTCTTAAGGAAAGCCATAAAAAATGTACCTGCCCATTTAAAAAAAAATGTGGAAAATGCTGGGGGTCCCATCAAGTTGTAACTTTCAGGGAACTAATGGCAAACAGTAAGCTACAAATCAGAAAAAAATGTGCAGTGCTATTTTGTATATTTTAGGAAATATAATATTTTTAAAATAATGAGTGACTTCCCACCCACCCTGTATAATAAGAGTTTTCTTTCTTAAAGCATAAGGAAGAAGTTTCCAGAAAGGAAAGTAGCCTTTTTAATTTTTCTGTTTACTAACATATTTTACTCGCTTGGTGGCACTACTCCTGCCTCCCTGTGGTGGGGCTGGACCCAGGTAAAAAGACACGACCCAGGACTAAAGGGAGTTTGAAATGGACCAAACTAACAACACAAGATTGGAGAAAGGTAACTCCAATAAATCTGATGACTCACAACTGAACATGTCAGGCTAAGAGAATGAAAATCAACAGCTCTCAGCTTACTGTTCCTTTCTTTTTAGTATTATATTCGTTATCAACACAACCCATTGGGAAATTATCCCCATTCTTATTTCAGAAGACTATAGAGTCCGTGGTTGGATCACCAAAAATGATAAAACAAATACAATCAGGTGATCTCTTAGTAGAAACTTCAATGTCATCAATCTGAGAAACTGCTAAAAACAAAGACCTTTGCGGGAATTCCAGTTGAAATTACTTCGCATAATTCCCTGAATACATCAAAAGGTTTTTGACTGTTTCAGAGAAAGAGTTGCTGCACAAGCTGACATAAGTGATACATGTTAGGAGGATAATGAAGAAGAAAGATGGCATTCTCACTCCAACCTGATCAGTTATTCTCACATTTAACAATCCTTCTCTTCCCCATTCAGTTAAAGCAGGATATTTAAATTTCAAAATCTGGCCATATATATACCGAATCCAATAAGGTAGGTATTACCACTGTCAGCGATATGGCACACTCTCGGGCGACATGTCGGAGTGATCCAATCTGTCCTCTGTGGATCGAAAGAACACTATCAAGCAAACTGCACCTCCTCTACAGCAAACTGTTACGGAAATCACCCTGCTTTTTCATAGACATGAGCCGACCGGGCTAGCCAGGTGGGTAAAGTGCCTGCCTGTCGACTCAAAGGTCGCGGGTTCGAATCCCGCCTCAGGCTTCCATCAAAGTACTGCAAAAACCTTGGGAGGTGCATTATGGCCACAGAAGCCGATGCGCCAACAACTACCAAAAAAAAAAAAAAAAAAAAAAACCATAGACCTGCAAAATGTGGATATTGGGGAAACAAATACAGAAATAGAAAATGAAGTGTCTTATCCGGAAGCAAGAAACAGATGCTTGCAACCACACCTTCACGTTCCTTTTCAGCAGTGAAACGACAGCAAACTATAGCCACTCAAATGGAAGTGGTAATACCTCCAAATCAAATGAAAGACTGGAGTAAAGTAATATTAATGACAAAAACAGAAATTTTTCTAGCAGGGAGGGATAAGGAGGTGATTATTCCCTTGTATAAGGCAATGGTCAGGCCACACCTTGAGTACTGGTGCCTCCGTAGCCAGGTGGGCAGGAGCAGCACACGCTTCTTGATTAGACCGGGGTTCGAGCCAATGACCACCAAATACGGAGGATGCGAAAAGATCAGGGAATGACCACCGCATATCCTCAGAGCAATATGGCTTTAGTTGCTAATGCTCCCTAAAACCAAATAACAAACACCTTGAGTACTGTATACAGTTCTGGAGGCCTCATTTCAAGAAGGACGTAGAGCTGCTGGAATGAGTACAGAGAAGGGAAACAAGATTAGTGAATGGAACAAAGGGTTGCTCTTATGAAGAAAGGCTTAAGTTTTGCAAATTATAATGTCTGGAGACTAGGCACCTGCAAGGTGATCTGATAGAGGTGTATAAAGCCTTGAATGGTTTGAGCATGCTCAATGCCGATGGGATTCTTCCTCTTGCTCAGAATAATCACCTGAGAGGGCATAAATTCAATTTGAGGAAGGATAGATGTGCGGAAATTTGCCTTTAGCCAGCGGGTGGTTGGTTGGTGGAACAGACTTCCATCCCTTGTTGTGGAAGTTGATAGCCTAAATAAATTTAATGCTCAGCTGGACAAGTATTTCAAACGAACAGATGGGTGAAATGGGAGTGTTTTTTTTTTTTTTTTTTTGGCTGATGCTGCATGAGTTAGCTTTCTTTGCATCATATGCCAATACTAATACTAACAACTTCACAAGAAACATCCATTGCTAAAGAGCAGGATATTTCCGTTCCTGGGAAGCAGAAATCAGGATTAACATCTTCGGAAAAAAAAAAAAAAAAAATAGCATCTAGTTAACAGAAACAAACAAACATAGACAAAATGGATACTGATGAACAGGCAGAGAACGTACTAGGACTTCACCCTGCAGAAGATATTGATACACCTTGTCCTAATTTTCCGAAGGGAGACTGACCCAAATAGGATAAATGAAAAAACTCAAAAGTGCAGTCAGATTCAACATTTAGTTTTGAGACCTAAATAATGCAGCATATTATACGATGGAACTGCCGTGGTTTACACGAAGAATTGGATGAAATAAAAAATATTATTCAGCAGTATAAACCAGTCTGCATTTGCCTTCAGGAGACCCATTTAAAACCTCAATCTTCACCCATATTTCAAAACTATACACTTTTCGGAGAGACAAAAATGGTAATAGAACTGCCAGAGGAGAAATGGCAATTTTGGTGAATACTAATATACCACCTAAGCAAATAACATTAAAAACAAAGTTAGTAGCAGTGAAAATAGCCATCGGAAAATCTATCACGATTTCATCCCTTTATATCTTCCACCAAATCTTCCTCTCTCCAGATCGGAACTAAACTATCTTTCTATGCGGTTTCAACCTCTATTGCTTCATGGGAAATATGAATGCCCATCATCATCTGTGGGGATCTTCTCACGTGGACAGTAGAGGTAACTTGATCGAAACTTTCCTAGATCAACAAATGATTTGCTGAATACCAGATCTCACACTTATATCAGTTTGACTACAGGTATTACTTCTGTAATAGACTTAACAATATGTGTTCTCAATGAATCATTCTTCTCTTTCTTGGTGATTCCCTTCTACTTCTCTCTCTCTCTGGGTAAATTGGGGTTTTTTTTTTTTTTCTTGTGCAGCAAAAGCTTCGGCTTCCTTGTACCATATAGCTAATAATAATAATAATAATTTATCCCAACATAGAATGGTTTGTATTAAATGATCCTTACAGCAGTGATCATGTTCCGATAGTATGTTCCATACAGACACAATTTACTCTTACAGAAGAAACGAGAACAGTATGGAATTTTAAAAAAGCTAATTGGAGTAAATATATGCAATTAATCAAGTTGGATAAGCAGTTGATAGAAACCTTGCCAATAGATGTTGCTGTCATATATATCAATGACCAACTGTTACAAGCTTCAAAAGCAACAATCCCTCAAATGAGTAAGGCAAAACAGGCATGGTACAACTCTTGGTGGAATGCAGAATGTGCAATGGCAAAAACAAAACAAAATTGTGCATAGAATGAATTTCAGAAATGTCCAGCTGTGGTCAATCCGATTGCATATAAAAAAAAGTCAAAGCTGAAGCGAGGAGAATTCAGAGAAAGGCAAAGAAAAGTTCTCGGATCATGTTTGCTTCCACACTTACTAGGAACTTGAGTCCTGGTTTGGTGCAGAAAAAAAAAAATATGGATTTTGAGTGGAAGATATCCAAGCATACAATCACCAATCTTCCATTGGAAAAGGCAAGACACTTCTACAACAGATGAGATATCAGAAATTTTGGCTGAATCTTTTGCTTCCACATCAGCAGTTACAAGCTACAGTGCTGATTTACAAAATTATAAAGAGCAAGCTGATTGGAGCAAGTTGAATTTCTGTACTACTACATTTCATTTATATAATCTATCATTCAGAAAAGAGGAATTGCTTACAACTATTTCAAATTTGCCTAATAGCACACCAGGTCCCGATGGCATTTGTTATACTATGATACAACACTTAAACTCTGATTATCCTGCTAACTCTATATAATAGAATTATATAGCATTATATAATAATTATAAAATTATTCTGAACAAAATGTATCCCTCCATATGGCGGCGACTTACGTGGTTGCTGGAAAAACAATGTCTTATCACCCCACCAATTTTGATTTGGGAAAAATAGATTGGCGCTTGATCTACGTGTCAGAGTTGAAAAAAAATATTAGAAACTCATAAGAAAACAGCATATGGTGATGGTAAATCTAGAAAACCAAATAACAACAACAACCAGGGCTCAGTATAAGTGCAACCCTGTTTGCCCTGCAGGTGAGCAATATCACAAAGGTTATACCACCTTCACTGGAAATATATATGTACACAGATGATCTTTCCATTTCATTTCAATCACAAAGCATGAACCCGACTGAATGACAGCTCCAATTATCCATAAACAAAATAGAAGCATGGACTAAAAATAATGGATATAGAATATCTGAGAAAAAATCAGGTGTTATACACTACTGTAAAATGCGTGGTCTTCATCCTGAACCGGTCTTATACTTAAATAAAATTTCTCTACCTGTTCAGAACTTCTTCTTAGGTTTAACATTAGACAAAAAACTAAACTTTCATGAACATATATTAAGACTTCGAATAGCTGCCTCTCAAAACTTAACATCTTGCACACTATCTTCAATGGCCTGGGGAGCCGACAGGCACACGTTACTACAATTATATAAAACTTTGATTGGATCTCGTTTGAATTATGGATCTCCTGTATATGCTTCAGCAAGAAGGAGAATGTTACATTACCTAGATACCATTCACCATAATGCTCTCCACATAGCTCTAAGAGCCTTTAGAACTTTACCAGTTTGCAGCTTGTATGCAGATGCATCAGAACCCCTGCTTCAGTAGTAAAGAAAACTGAAGGCTGTGATTAAGAATGTAATGCAGAGTCATATTGATTGAAATGGTATTCTTAAGACATAGTATGGTTGTGTAAAGAAAAAAATCTTGTTTTAATTAACCTCGTAAACTATAATGATGGAGTTGTATGCAAGGAATAAGTTTGACGTTATTTATTTGGACTTCGGTGAAGCATTTGGCTCTATTCCATGCTAAAGCTTGCTATATGACCTGGAACATATTGGAATCATAGGCAAGTGGCTTAAGACTGCAATTAATGGATTGCTCTTCAGAATTAGCTAGGTTCAGAATTTGGATATCCTTCAGGGATCAGTACTGTTACTGCTGCTGTTCTGTTTTCTTAAACTGGTATAAAAGATGCACAGCTATATTTTAATGTTGAAAAATACATTTTACACTTGGGAAGTAACTTAAACCTGAGGGATTGACAAAAACTGTAGAGGAAGAAGTTTGGAAAATGATCTAGGCAGCATGCTGTCCTGTTGATAATTTATCAAACTATTTCTTGTAGAGATTGGGAGGGTACAATTCCTGTACATACAAGTATGAGGCGCTCACTTATATCACTGCATTTGGATTACTATATCCTCATATGGAGGCTACACCTAAAAAGACATTCAGCTTATTGAAAAGATCCAAAGATTAACTGGTTAGAACAGTTCCACCCAAAGATACCTGGTTACCTTAGAATGTAACTCCAATCTGTTTCACTCTGAGATATTTAGTTATCTTAAACATAACTGACTGGAGTTTATAAGAAGCTGAGAGGGAATAATAAAACACATGAAATCTAAACTTTTGATGTATTAAGTGATCTTAGAATAGGGCATGAATTCAAACTAAAGGAAGAAGAGTTATAGATAGTTGTAGGAAGTTTTTTCCTCTGGCTTGAAAATTGTTAACTATTGGAATTAATTGCCTCTGTGGGTAGTTGAAGCTGACCACTTGGAAAAATTAAGTCAGATGGATTTTGATACCTATGGAAATGGAAGGAGGGAAATGCATTGATAACTTTTTCTGGCTGGTGCAGTGAAAACCTATATGCCTTTCCTCGAATGCTATAGCTAATAGTAATTATTACCAGTTTCAAGTATTTTATTTTTTGGTCACAGGTGTAGTATTGATCGAGAAGAGGGGATATTTCTGTAAAGAAATGTTACTCGTGTAAGTTCTTAAAGGTTTGAGTTGTGAAAATCAGCCCATGGAATTACTTTTTTTTTCTCATTTAAGAAAATTACTGACATTATTTAAATGTGGAGGTTTTATTTTAAGTGATTATAGTATTATTTACAAAGAATTTTAAAAATAATAAGTAATGTGTAAAACAAAATGCATGAAGCATTTTTGTTTATATGCATTTTTTTTTTCTTTTTTTTTTTTTTCTCTTCATTAATCAGAGAGAGAGAGAGAGAGAGAGAGATTGCTGACTGGTTAACAGGTGTGCAGCCACCTATATCTGAGCTAGTGCATTTGATGATGTGTGATAATTTTTGGAGTGTTTGAGAAACAACATTCCAAAAATTCATAACTAAAAGCAAACATTTTCTTTTGGGCTGAGCTGTAAATCAAAAAAAATGTCAATTTTATCAGGAGTTCATTCAATGTACATAAATAACCTAAGCACAAGAAAAAACAAAACTGTGGCAACAGAATTGAGCAACTGTTAATTTCATATACCATTACTTTTATTGAGGCCTCCGTAGCCGAGTGGTGAGGAGCGGGAGTGCAGTAGCACACGCTCTTTGAGTAGACCGGAGTTCAAGCCCCTGACTGCTGAATACAGTTGATCTGCCAACCCGCACTGGACCAGCGTGGCAGATTATGGTCCGTTTCCCTCAGCATGAATTGTTGAGGAGGCTTCCATCCTGCAGTGGGTTGATAATGGCTGCACTTTACTTTTACTTTACTTACTTTTATTGTGCTCGTTTATTGACTGCTTATGAATGACCACCCATGTGCATTATGCCATAGCACTTGGGTGCTTTTTGAATGCTTATATGTATCATAAGCAGTAAATGTTTAAGGCAAATAGGGGGTGGGGTGTGTGTGTGTGTGTGTGTGTGTGTGTGTGTGTGTGTGTGTGTGTGTGTGTGTGTGTGTGTGTGTGTGTGTGTGTGTGTGTGTGTGTGTGTGTGTGTTCACAGAAGCATTTCTATGTTCACACTGGAGTTTGCTGTTTTATTTTCAGATCAAGGAGGACATCTGCTAAATACAGGAAATATCACTATGCATCCAGATGATCAGAGAGCGGTTTATCTTCTTGAGGTCAGTAAGGCAGAACAGGCAATGATGAAAATCGTGAATGGATCTTGCCCACAAACTTGCAGTTTTGAATTCTATGAGGATTATTCTGTTTCTTCTCCACTTTTAGAAACACTGAATGGCAATGTTTCTCATCATTCTGTTTTGTCTTCTGGTTCAAAAATGATGATTGTAGCTAAAAATATTGTTAATGCATATTTGTATGGTCATTTTAAAGGAGTTAAAAAAGGTAATGTATATATATAAAGTTACATGTTTCTAACATATGCACATTTATCATTAAGAATAAATTTTCTTCACTTCAGAATTCACAAAAGTATTTCTAACAAGTTAGGAAGGGCATGTTTGTTCATGTGTTGTTTGTCCAGGGTTGGGGATTAAGTTCACAAGAATTCCAAGGAGAATTCAAGAAGTTTGGCATGTTGTAAATATATATTTTTAGAGTTACTTTTTATTTTTTTAATGCAAACTGTTGGCTCTTTTAAATTAAACTGCTTAGATCGCCTCCCTCCAGTGAAGTGGCTAAGTTGAATAAGACTAAACATTACAAAGCGGGTTAGTTTGATAAATTTAGCTGCAGGAAGCAAGTAAAGGTAATTATGAAGAATTTTAAGTAACACTAAAAGTTTGTTGATGGCTGACTGCTGCACCCAGCAGCAGTCAGCCATCATATTGACATTCCCCACCTCCTTGGTACATCCCCCATTTCTTTCATATCATGATGTAATCTTTCCCCTTGATCTTCACTTAAGCTACCTAAGTTTTATGGGAAAGTTGATGTGAGAATGCAAGAAGAGCCTGTAATCAAGTGACAAAGGAGGTCACGCAAGCGAAGACAAATTGTGAAAAACCTTTGGCCAAGGACGCAAAGACTTTACTAATGTAAACTCTAGAAGGAAAGGAATGAATCAGATTGATCCACTTGATATTGGTGGTTTGATTCTTGACTATCCTGCTGAGGTAGCTGATAAACTGAATGAGTCTTTCTCATCTACATTCACACATGAATTATTAAAGGAGGAGAATGCCAGAAGTTAATCAAACTATAACAGGGAGCTAATGGATTTTGTAATAGCAGAGCAAAGTGGAGGAGGAATTGTTGAAGTTAAACATAAGAAAGGCACCTGGGGTATCCAGTTATATTAAAGGAGACAGCAAAGGAAGTAAGCAGGCCCTTGGCCATGATTATGAGGGCATCCTTGGACTAAAGAGATTCCCACAGACTGGAGATATGCAAATGTAATGCCAATTTACAAAGGGATATTGAAAGGTGACACGAGTAATTACAGACCTGTTAGTTTAACTTCCGTTCGGGAAAAATTAATGGAATCACTGGTAAAAGAAGCACTGCAGGATCATCTAAACAAGACTACAGTTATAGTTCAGACACAGCATAGTTTTTAAGGGAAAGTCTTGTCTGACCAATTTGATTTGATACTACGATGTGGTCAAAAAGGAACTGGATGCAAAAAATAATTTTGTTATCATATACTTGGATTTTAGGAAAGCTTTTGATACTGTTGCGCATGGAAGACTACTGTACAAGTTGGAGCAGTATGGAATTAAGGTCGTTGCTGCTATGAATAAAGGTTTGGTTGAGTGGTAATCAATGTCCACTGCTCTTCGTGGACTAATGTTATTAGTGGTGTCCCCAGGGGTCTGTGTTGGGCCCATTGTTATTTTCTGTATTTATCAATGATATTGATGAAGGTATATCAGGCTTAATGTCCAAGTTTGCAGATGATATAAAGGTTGTTAATGACAGTAAGGACTTTTCCAGATCCTGTTACTGGATCTGGAAAAGTTGAACAGATGGACTTCAAGGGGTGGCAACTCGAGTTTAACATTGACAAATGCAAAGGCTGCATATGGGTAGCATTAAACCCAGAGTAACATACCAACTGTGCAGTACTACACTCAGGGTGGTAGAGAATGAAAAAAAATCTGGGAGTAATTGCGCAGTCATATATGAAGTTTTCTGAGAAGTACAAACAGGCTGTAAGAGTAGCTCATGGGGTCTTGTCAATGATATATAGGAATTTTGCTAGCAGGAATAAAGAGGTTATTATCCCCTTGTATGAGGCAATGGTCAGGCCACATCTTGAGTACTGCATACAGGTCTGGTGCCCTCATTTTAGGAAAAATGTAGAGCTTCTGGAATGAGTACAGAGAATGGGAACAAGATTAGTGAGTGAAACAAAGGGTTGCTGTTACCAAGAAATGCTTCAGTTCTGCAATTTGCAGAGTCTGGAGATGAGGCATCTGTGAGGTGATCTGATTGAGGTGTATAAGGCCTTGAATGGGTTGAGCAAGCTCATTGCTGATGAGATTCTTTCTCTTGCTCAGATTAATTGCTTGAGGGGAAATAAATTCAGATTGAGGGAAGACAGTTGTAGAATAGATGTGCTCAAATTTGCCTTTACAATCAACCACTCACTCACTGGCTTTAGCCAGTAGGTGGTTGATTGCTGGAACAAACTTCCATCTGTCATTTTGGAAGTTGAAGCTTAAGTAAATTCAAGGCCTAACTTAAAACTTTTGGAGTGAATGGGTGGATAAAACAGGAAGGGGTGTGCTTTTTTTTTTTTTGGCTGATGCTGTGTAAGCTTGCTTTTTTTCATCGTATGCCTCTACAAATGCTCCTATTTGTTATTTGGTTTTTAGGAGCATTAGCAACTAAGGCCATATTGCTCCAGGGATATGCGGTGGTCATTTCCTGACCTTTCCGCATCCTTTGTATTTGGTGGTCATGGGCTCGAACCCCGGTCTAATCAAGAAGCGTGTGCTACGCACTGCTGCTCCTGCAACCTGGCTACAGAGGTGCCACTAATGCTCCTAATGTCAATTTCAACTGATGGCTACCACTGAAGTAAAAAAATATTTTGAAGCAAGTGTGTGCATTTTGACTGTCTTTGGTTAATTGTCACAAGATGTTAGAACAGTGGCAAGTCTATTTAGAAAAGAGGGTCGAAGTGGACAGAGAAGCCACATGAGCACTCTTCAGACTTACCATATTGAAGAGTACTTAAGTAATCACTAGTGAATGTTACTGATTCATGTTCAAATCCAGTTCATGATCCAAAAGTTTTGGAAAAAGACAAATTGATGAACTTATGAATTGCAATCCTAAACAGGCCAAGCAAGCTGATAATTCTAAGATTTTTATCATTGCTCATCCTGGAAGTCTTTGTGGTTCTGTCTTCTCTCACTTGAGTAAAACAATTTGCTTGTTTCTTGCAAATGTTATGCCAACACTTAAATTCTACCATAGCTCTTCATGCACATGTTTATGTTCATATTTATATGAACAGTTATATTAATTCTTCTGCTATAAATTTTTAGTAGTTTACACCAACCTTGCGTTAAATTATTAATAAAACAAAAAAACACAATTAATGGTTTAATAAAATTAAACTGGTATTACTAATTTACAACAAATTGCTATTTACAATGAGTATATAAAAAGAAAAAGAGTACCATAAAATACAATAAAATATACAGAATTAAAGGTGCCAAAATCTGAAGCTTTCGAAGGGCTCTGCCTTCTTTCTCAACAGTACGCTTTATTTTTGCAGTGCAATCTTAAATACCTGCAGGTTCACGGCACATATCACGTGATTCAATAACACGTGCATTGTTCTCATGCGTAACGGAACTGGAAGTGGCTCGGGAGCGCGTCAGGTTAGATTGTTCATTCCCTCCAAGGATCACTGTCTCAAAGAGGGGATGAATCCGCATACCCCTATCTCTATTAATGTTGCTCCCAATGGAACTAATCCGCAAGCTCTCGAGCCACTTGCAGTCCCAAAATCTATGCGCCCGGTCGATGATAGTAGCTTCTTCTGGGGAGATTTGATTTTGCTTCTCCCAATAATGCCCCGCCACGGCTGATTTTGCATAATTTGCATTACTTATCGCCTTCGTGTGGTCCCCCAGACGATCCTTTAAATGCTGTTTTGTTTCCCCCACAATCCAGGCACTTAATGCTATAAACGATCTCACTTACACTTTCTTTTGGAACGGGATCTTTCACTTGTGACAACACAGTGTGCAACTTACATTCTGGCAGTTGCACACAGCGTGTCTGATGATCCCGTAATACACAGGTTATTCGCTCGGTTCAACCCGGATAATAGGGAATGTATGCTTTTGCTATCGGCATAAATGCCTCACCTCTCCTGTGTTCTCCTTTGATATACTTATTTATGATTCTCTGGGGGTAGCCACACCTCAGGAGATCCGCCGTGACATGCTCAAACTCTTTCTTTTTATCCTCGGAGGTGCTACAATGTGATTTAGCCCTGTCTATTAGTGTTCTAATCACACTGTTCTTGTGATGGTTGGCCTGAGCTGAATTATAGTGTGAATACTGACCCTTACACATAGGTTTTCTGTAAACCCTAGCCTTTAAACACGGGCCTTCTCTGTAGACCAACACATCCAAGAATGGTAAAACCCCTCCTTCTTCCACCTCCGAGGTAAAATGTATAAATGGGGAAAAGCCATTAAGAAAATTCAAAACCTCATCTTTACTCCCTTTTCGAATAATTGAGGACGTATCATCTACACATCTTTTACATGGACGTATAGGGAGAACCATATCACTAAATATTCTAGTCTTGACTCCTCCATTGCCAAATTAGCAATAATCACACTAATGGGGGAGCCCATTGCTGGCCTGTGAAACCGGCTTATACATAGTGTTACAAAACACCATAGTGGTGCTTGATAGACATAATTCTATACCTTTACAAATGTTCTCCACGTCTAGTTGGGTCCTACTACTTACGGTGACATCTTTCTGTAAGGCCCCTCCAAGAAAGTTCCCTCCAATCTTAACATTAGACAAAAATTAGCACTTAAAGGTCTTAGGCAGGAGGATAATATTGTTCTACCAGCAGACAAAGGCAGGGTAACAGTGGTTCTTGACAAGGAGGTGTATTTTAGTAAGGCATTAGATCTTCTGAATGACAGAACAACTTATAAGATTATGGGCAAAAATCCATTGTTGAACTTGGAGCACCAGGTTAATAGGATGGCATACAGTTGGCTTAAGAATAACAAATTTTCTAAAGAACGGTATTGGTCATTGCATGCTACGGGAAGCCAATTACCAAGGTTTTATGGACTGCCTAAGATACGTAAGGTGGATGTTCCACTCAGACCCATTATCTGGTTTCCTGGCCAAATTGTTGGCACCGATAGTGGGGCTCTCTGAGTTTAGTGTTAGGGACATCAAGGATTTTGTACATTTTATAAGAGAACAATCTATAGAAGAAAATGAAACCATGATATCTTTTGACGTGACATCTCTGTGTACATGTATTCCAATTAACCATGGGGTACGTTGTGCACACATGGCCTTACAGAAAGATGTCACCTTAAGTAGTAGGACCCAACTAGACGTAGAGGACATTTGCAAAGGTATAGAATTATGTCTATCAAGCAGAACTATGGTGTTTAGTAACACTATGTATAAGCAGGTTCATGGGCCAGCAATGGGCTCCCCCATTAGTGCGATTATTGCTAATTTGGGGGTGGAGGAGCTCGAGACTAGAATATTTAGTGATATGGTTCTCCCTATGCGTCCGTGGAAAAGATATGTAGATGATACATTCTCAATTATTCGAAAAGGGAGTAAAGATGAGGTTTTGAATTTTCTTAATGGCTTCTCCCCATTTATACATTTTACCTCGGAGGTGGAAGGAGGGGTTTTACCGTTCTTGGATGTGTTGGTCTACAGAGAAGGCCCATGTTTAAAGACTAGGGTTTACAGAAAACCTATGTGTAAGGGTCAGCTCAGGCCAACCATCACAAGAACAGTGTGATTAGAACACTAATAGACAGGGCTAAATCATATTGTAGCACCTCTGAGGATAAAAAAGTGTTTAAGCACATTATGGCAGATCTCCTGAGATGTGGCTACCCCCAGAGGATCATAAATAAGGAAAATAATTCTTAATTACCATAGGATGATTCCAACCAAAACACATGATCCTGATTTAGTCATAGGCGTTTCTACTGCCAGGGTTGTGGTGAGCCTAAAACAAGAGTAGATTCTGTTTTTTTTTTTTTTTTTGATCAGTGAGAAATTACTTTATTGCTGCATGTGGTTACACATGGTATACAAGTTCCCGCTGAAAAATGTTCTTATAAATGATGAGGTACCATCAGTTAGCAGTGCATCATTTTCAAATATGAAATTTTTTTTGTGGACATGTTTGCAGTACTTGGTGTCACTAAAGATGAAGAAAGGGATAAATCACTTGATGTTTTGCAGCACCAGTTCTTTTCAATTTTAATGTGAGAACCTATTAGAACTTTTATAATCAGTTGATGATGGCCTTTATAATATGAATACAGTATATATGTGAATAAATTTACATTTTTGTCCCATTTATGAGTTTCTTTAATTTTGTATATTATTATGGGATTTCAGTTATCTGGGCAGATTTATTTCCCAAACATCATGGATAAACAGAAGTTTACAGTATATTAATTGGTGAATTTGTTTAGTGAAATGCACGAAAAACATGTTTCTTTGATTTCCTTTACAAAATTGTGTGCATTGTTATTTTTAAATTTATGATGACTTTCATTTTAAAAATCTGTTTCTTTATAATCTTTTTATTTTTAAAGTATGCAGTCTTTGAAAAGACGTAATCTGAAGTTTAATTTTAGGCTGCCACAAAGTGAGCAATTCTCTTGGTGATACTTATTTCTTATCAGGCCACTGTGATAGTATATGTTCTTGGACAATTTCTCCCAAAAACTCAGAAGGTAAATTGTATTTATTTTCTGTTTTAACTTTCCTTAAAAAGCTAAAAAAACTAGATTTTTAAAAAAATAAAAATTTAATGTGTACTAAATTTTTTACTAAAGACATGTTTAAAAGTTTGTCACAGTAATTGCAATTTGAATGATTCTGTGGGAGGAAACCAGAATTGGGGAAATTCGTTAAATAGTTTTGCAGTGAATGTGACCAAGATTTTAGCATTAACTCCTGCTTTTGTAGGTCATGTTGCATGAAGAGCTTTTAATCTGTCAGTGATGGCACATGGTCTGACAGACATTAACAAAATATCTGTTGTTTGATAATCACTGAAGATTAATGGCTGTTATTCTCTGTGCTTTAATATTTACATATTAACATAAGTAGTTTTTGGAGGTGAAACATTGTTTACTTACTCCGAACTGAATGTGAAAAGAGTTTTTAACAGACAAGGCTCCATCATTACTCTTTGTTTTCCCACTTTGCATAAACAATTTTGGTTCTGATCAGATAGCTGATATAGTTTCTGCAATAAGTTAGATACTGTTCATTTGTTTCTTGTTTCAATTATTATATATTTATTTCTGTATTTTTATTGAGTATACTCAAAGCAGGTTTCTATGTATTTAATGATTTGTATAAATTTGAAAATAGAAGACACATCTTTATAGTTTCTGTGTAATGTGTTTTTTTCCTCCCCAAGCAGAATTAATAAAGGGAAACTAACATATATAAATTACATTTAATGAGTACACCTAATTCTGTTTTTACACGATAGATACGTTCCTGAAAAATACGTGTAAAAAAAGACATCGTATTTATGGAAGAAAAGAAGATTGTTTCCAGATCTAAAAAAAGCACATAAAAATATTCGTTTTAAGCTTATTATTTTATTTCAACAAAATACACATGTAATAATATGTAATGAAAATGTATTAAAGTAAATTTGCGTGCATATGAAATGAAAAAAAAATTCTTCTGTTTTACACATAAGATTTTATTCATTTTCACTTTCTGATAATAAACTGCGCATACATTTGCGCACGACTAGAATATCACCGCTATCACTAGAAATGTTGTGGACATCGTCTTCTTCCTCTATTAATGAAATTCTTTCTGTGATCTCTTGAGCAAAATCAGCAAGAGTCTCCTCTGGTGCTGATGTTTCAACAGTTTTATGAACAAATTCAGTTATTAATCATTGTGTTCGTGTTTTTGTTAGGCCGTTATATAATTCTCTGTAAGAGGCTGTCAACAACTTCAGTTCACGTTGAAACTTCCCAGTGTGTTCTTCGTTAGGGTCATGTTTGACAAAATGATTACCTAATTTTCTGGCCAGTTCCAGACCTTTTATTAAATCTGCATTTAGAACAGGATCATTTTCTTCATTATCACTATGTTCTGTGGGATAAGGCGTCCCAAGGACAACCTCTAATATTTCATCTTTGCTTAGGGCTTTGTCGGTTAACAATTTATCAATATCTTCAAAAGACAGATCATCGAATCCTTCTCCACCAATTTTGTGTGTCATTGTAATGATGTTGGGAAATTCGGTCATATTAGGGATGATGGGATCTTTGCTTTTTACACATTTTTTGCTTTCCAACACGCATTTAATGTTGCCGGTTTTAATTCAGTTAACGCTAATCCAACTTGATTGATACCATCCATAATTGAGAATTTCTTCCACACATCAATGACTTAGTGTTTCATCATTCAATTTGTCCAAAACGTGTTGGAATGTTCGTTTTATGTAGTATGTTTTAATTGTCGCAATTATACCTTGGTCTAGCGGTTGTATCAAAGATGTAGTATTAGGTGGCAGAAATAAAATTTGTACGTTTGGGTGTTCCAAGACAGGATGGCCGGGTGCATTGTCAAGAATCAGAAGAACTTTAAATTCGAGACCTTTCAAATTCATATAACGTCTGACTTCTGGGATGAAACATTTGTTGAACCATTCTGTAAAGATAGCAGTTGTCACCCAGGCCTTCTTGTTTGCCATCCAGTGAACAGGCAGTTTATTGATATCTACACCTTTCATTGAATGTGGGTTTAGGGCTCGATTTACCAGCAGTGGTTTCAACATACGATCTCCTGAAGCGTTGGAGAGGAGGTCACACGATCCTTAGCTACCTTAAAACCACCAGCAGTTTTCTGCGATTTGGCTACATACATTCTGTTCGGCATTCGTTTCCAGAAGAAACCAGTTTCATCTGCATTCCACACTTGATCACATCTTCCTCCATCTTCAATAATTTTTGCAAGTTCCTGTGGAAATACTTTAGCAGCCAATTCATCTGCAGATGCAGTTTCACTTTTAATTTTTATATTATGAAGAGCATTCCTTTTAAGAAACTGTCATCCAACCTGTACTCGCAGAAAATTCATACTTTCTGTTTAACTGAGATGAAGTGCTTGGCTCCTTTTCTTTAATCTGTCTGTAAATTCTTAGTGCTGTTTGCTTGATGGCATTTCCATCTACTGGTACTCTTTTTTGTGACTGATCTTCTATCCATATTACCAGAGCCTTTTCCATTTTTTCCTTGACAATATCTCTTGTATATGATGATGAATTAACACTTACTTTTGTTCCAGAACATACCGACTTCCTAATTGCAGCTTCATTTTTCTTAATAGTTTTTATGGTAGCTTCATGTACACCAAAATGCTTTCCTACAGACGTAGCCCCTTGTCCAGTTGCAAGACGATCTAAAATTTGAATTTTAAGTTCCAAAGAAATTGCTTTCCTTTTCATTTTGGTAATAGGCGAATTATTCGACATTATATAAGGGCTACCGAAAAATATCTCAGTTATAATTAATAAAAAACAGGTGTGAAAAATTTGTGAACTTACAATTTATTGACTATTGGCAAAATTAATAAATTTATATGTGCACAAATTTCACTAAAGATTCTTTCACTTTGAAATAGAGCTTACTACTAAATGTCTTCCGAAGATACAATGCACGAATACCCTAGATGTGCACCAAATTCAATAAAAACGTTGATGATTCATAGATACCTAGGCGTACACATCGGTAAACAAAAGCACGCGTTTCAAAACGCACACACTAGCTGTTATCCAATCTATTGGTGCGTGTAATATAGAAATGATACTAATATGCCACAAAAAAAAAAAAAATTTCTTAGAATTTAGGCAAAAAAAAATTCATAGAAATCGTGTTAAATCAAAATGACTTGCGTAAAAAGAGAATGAAATATTTATTTTGAATTCGTGTTAAATCAAATTCGTGTAAAAAAAAGGTTTGTGCAAAAACAGAATTAGGTGTATTGCATTCCATTATGTACCTCAAAACTGTGGTGCCCCATGGTGGTTAATTAACAAATATGCCCAAGTTGTTTTGAGGTAAGTAAAGGACCTCACAGTGCATTATTATTCTTCACCTTTGTTTACAGAAATTTATCGAAAAGTTATAATTACATTATCAGCATATATAGTAAACAGAGTAAACCATGACTAAAAAGAGTTTCATCTGAAGAAATAGAAATGGAAGCTTCTCTAACAGAAATCAGAGGTTTAGATGCCATTGACATTGTTGACTCAAGAGTCAGCCTGTATGACCAGACAAATTGCTTCCCCTGGCCCACCCCCTTTTTGCCTGGTTTGTCACAAATTTTTATATTATACTCTTCCATCTGTATATAGGTGATGTGTAACAGCATATCTGGGCAGTTAAGGTAGGTAGGTAGGTAGGTAGGTAGGTGACAAGGCTTTTTCCAAGAAATTTAAAAACAGCAAGAAAATACTGTGATGAAAACTTCTGTTATTGGAAAGGGAGTAAAGTTTCTATTTCTTTGTAAAGAAGCAGAGGCTATGGTTGTAGATTTCTAGTAATGCATCCATGATGAAAAGTATTTTTAAAAAAAATAAAAACTGGCTGTGACTGTGATATTCTTTAGTCAAGTAAGTAGGGGTGATGATATCTTAGCTGCCTAGAGAAATGACAGTCTAAGGGAATAGGGGTCACAAGAATCTAACATGGAAAATCCAGTTCAGTGTTATATTAATTGAATGATTAGTTTTCAGAATTCAAAAGTGAGTAGCATGGTGTTTGTTCTTAAACAACATTAGTCTTATTGTATAGTAGGGTATAGCTAGGTAAGCATATCTGTGTTTAAATTTACAGAGTACATTAAAAAATTCTTATATACATAGTATATAAGAATTGTTCTATACTACTGAATTTCAGGCGCCTCCGTAGCCAGGTGGGAAGGAGCAGCAGTGCGTAGCATACGCTTCTTGATTAAACCGGGGTTTGAGCCCGTCACCACCAAATACGGAGGATGCGGAAAGGTCAGGTAATGACCACCGCATATCCCCGGAGCAATATGGCCTTAGTTGCTAATGCTCCTAAAAACCAAATAACAAACAAACAAACTACTGAATTTCAATTACTTTTTCAATGATTGCCACCAAGATTGAGAGGAAATACAACATACAGGGCCTCTGTTTCTTCGGTGAACTATATTCAGACAATAATAATAGATAAATAATTAATATACATGAAGATTTTGAATTTTGATAGTGAAAGTTAGGCCAAATGGATATCAGATAATTTTATCATTGTTACAAATATACAATAATATATATATAGTATATCAGTGTTTCTCAATCTTTTTACTCTCGTGGCACATTTTCCAAAGAAGAAAAATTTCGCAGCACACCTACGTAGTCATAGAAGAAGAAATTTCTAAATTAAATAAATAGAACGAAAAATAATATTAACAGTTTTTTATTTATACTAATATCTGTGTTATGCAAACAATTCTTACAACCAAAATAAAATATAAAAATAATTAAATAAATAATTTCAAAAAGAAAATATGTATGCATTCAACAAAGCTTTAAATTATTCAAATATTTGATAGGGATCAAATGAATTTTTATTTAAAAAATTATAGTCAATGTGAAATATGTGATTGACGATGTTTTGTTATTTCTGCTATATCAGGTCTTATTTCAGACAGAGCAACTCGCAGGTCATCTTCGACATTTTCCAATCTTGATCGTTTTTTATTTTTCATGTTAGTGAGAGTTGAAAATCCTAACTCACATAAATACGACGTAGAAAATTGGGGTAAAATGTGTATTGCTCTTTCAGATAACTTTGGATATTCATCTCTGACTGAAATCCAAAAAGTATCCAAATGAAATTCTGAATGTTTGATTTTTAATGTTCAGTTGGATGAAAGGGAAATCAATTCTTCCTCTTCTTCAAGACAGATTCCAGTTTGATGTATCATTAATAAAAGGATTTCGAATCCAGTCATATTTTTCTGATTTAATAGATGGAAAATATGTTTTCATTGCCTTTTTGAAGCAAATCCAAGTGGTTTTTTCCCCACTGGTGCAAGAAAATTTCTCATTTGCTCTGGAATCTTAGGAAACATAGCTAAATTATTTTCATCAAGTTTATTCATCCACAAGCATAATTTTTTATCAAAAGCAATTAACTTATCTGTTGACGATAAGATATTTTCGTTTCGCCCTTGTAAACTAGTATTTAAAATATTAAGATCTGCAAATATACTTTCTATGTAAGCCAGTTTTGCACGCCACAATTCATTGTTAAAACAATCATAAAATTTTTGTATTTTCATAAGATTCTTTTGTTTTCCTGCAGTACTTATTTCATTTTTAAAAAATGTACAAAGTTCTGCTCGCAATTCAAATACACGGGCTAAAACTTTTCCTCTAGAAAGCCAACGAATGTCATTATGTAGTAATAAACAATTGTAGTTAGATTCCATGCTGTCGCATAATTCTTTGAAAATTTGTGATTTTAAAGGTCTGCTTTTAATATAGTTAACAGTTTTTATTGCATCATCTAGTACAATGCTTAATTCTGTCAGGAGAGTTTTGCCTACTAAAGCATTCTCGATGAATAATGCAATGTGTAGAAATAAGATTTGAATTTTTTTGTTTTGCAAATGCCAAAAAACCTTTTTCAGGTCCAATCATTGATGCAGCACCATCTGTACAACTGCCTGTACAAAAATTCCATGATAACTTTGTCTTTTCGAAAAAGTTATCTACACAATTAAATATTTCCCTTCCTGTCGTTCTTCCTGGCAATTCTTGACAAAATAAAAATTGGTTCATAATTAAATCTCCGTTAATGAATCGAACAAATTCCATTAATTGTGCTTTCCAACTGATATCTGTTGACTCATCTATTTGCAGAGCAAAAATTTTACCATCAAGTTTTTGTTGAACATTTTCTACTGTATTTTCTGACATATCGATTATTCTTCGACTTATAGTATCGTTGGAAAGAGCAATTTTATTTATTTCAGCTTCTGCATCTTTGCCGAACATACATTTCACCATTATACGACAAGTATGACCGATCGTTTCTCCAATCAAATGAGGTTTCCCTTTTTGTGCAATAAATTGCGCTACTTCATAGGAGGCAATTTGTGCTTTGTCAGACACTTTTATTGTGTTTTCCAATTTTTGTATTTGTTTTGCACTATTTGTCATTAATCGTTCAAAATACCTTTTGTCTTTAGACATCAAATGGTGATGAATTTTTTCCATGTGGCATTTTAGCTTGCTAGGAACCATTGCACTGTTTGCTTTTTTATGTCCACATACAACACATAAAGGTAAGGGGATATTTATGGCCCCTGTCCACATAAAACCAAAATTTAAGTAATCTTTGTTATATTTTCTTGTACTAATTATCGATCTTTTTGGCTGAGATTCATCGGTGCTGGTATTGTTCATATTATCACTATTTTCAATGGATATATATTTGTATCTGCTGCAGAACTACTGTTGCCGACATTAATAGTTTTGTTTTAATTTAAAAATTCATATATCCATTTTCAGTTTTTTCTAATAAACAAAAAACAGTTTTGTAGACTTTAATTTTTATATACATTTAAATTACCTTAAAAAATCGCCTAACCCTAAATTATTTACTTCACAACACAAACACAGTTTAATATGACAATATTAGCACGATATACAGGGTGTCTCAAAAATATTGGTACAAACGTTTAGGGGAGGTAGGTAACATCTAAAGGAATGTGAATCGCATAGGAATGCATAACCGGAAACGTCACCGTAAGTCGGTAGACAGCGCGGTAGTCGCCACACAAAGAGCATGCATCGATATACGAACTGTGAGCTGGCAGACATGCACCTAGTGTATAAATTAGCAGAGGGCAATGGACGGGCTGCTCAACAAATTTATTGAGAACACTTCCCAGACAGACATGTACCGGACCATTATTTATTTGCGCGTGTGCATCAAAATTTGTGCGATTATGGGTCATTTAGAGGTAACAGGAGTAGTGCGGGCAGACCACGTTCGAGGCGAACTCCCACCATAAAAAAAAGTGTGTTGAATGCCGTCCAGAATAATCCTACTACCAGCACACGTGCCGTTGCCTCTGCCTTAGGAGTGTCTCGCAATGTACAGCGTGTCTGGCACCATGATTCCTTACACCCCTTTCATCTCCAAAGGGTTCAGTTACTGCTCCCCCCAAGATCATCCTCCACGTGTGGCTTTTGCGCAGTGGTTTCTCCAAGAAAGTGTTCAAGACTTGAATTTTCCAGCCTATGTTTTGTTCACGGATGAGGCTTATTTCACTCGGGAAGGCTTATTCAATCAGCACAATGCTCATGTGTAGGCTCACGACAACCCACATGGTGTGCGCCCCATGCGGCACAACATCGCTTTGCAATAAATGTGTGGGCAGGTATGGTTGGTGACTGCTTAGTCGGCCCATACCTGTTACCATCCCGCATGAACCCTGCTAAATATCGGATCTTCCTTGAACAAATTCTACCAGGGTTACTTGACGATGTTCCAGCAAATGTGAGATGCAACATTTGGTTTCAACATGACGGGCCTATTATGGAAGGTGTGTTCGTGACCATTTGAACAGGCGTTTTGGGCGTTGATAGATTTGCCGTGGTGGACCCATTGCCTGGCCCCCATGCTCACCTGATTTATCGAGCCTTGATTTCTTTCTGTGGGGGCCCTCAAATCTATCGTGTATGAATCGCCTGTGGAGACAGAAATGGATCTCATGGCGAGACTCGTCTGCGCTGGTGCTACTGTCAAAGAAACTCCAGGTGTGTTCGATTGCATCTGCCAATCCATGCTGCGTCGGTGTCACGCATGCATCGCATCTCATGGTGGAACCTTCAACCATCTGTTGTAACATCATGAAATGCATCCATCTCGTACTCCATTGTTAATATTATGTCAAATAAATGTTTGCCACTAATTACTGTCTTGTGTCATTTCTGCTTCTTGTGCCTCTGCTACTACTTTCCCGTGACGTTTCCGGTTATGGGTTCCTATGCGATTCACATTCCTTTAGATGTTACCTACCTCCCCTAAACGTTTGTACCAATATTTTTAAGACACCCTGTATATAAACACGTAATGCGCCGCTTGCCTATGCGTACAACTACTAGAGAGACTAGAGACGGGATCCCGTATTTTGACTTTCTGAGGTAATTCAGGGGTTTTGCGCACTTACACAGTATAGCGTTGGTCCGATTCACATGGTCTGCGGGCAACAGATAATTGGTCTTTATTCAAATAGTGTTGGCGCCTGAATGCAGATGCCCCTGTATTCGGATATGTCAATTTCAATTCGTCATAAAAAGATCCTTCATGTACTTTATTCTTATAAATGGTATTGTACGTATATTCAGACAATGATGTTAAAATAAAAATGACGCTAGTTTTTTTTTTTTTTTTTTTTCAGATTTTGCGGCACAACCTTTGAGAAACACTATAGTATATAACTCTTTATTAACCGAACTGAACTACAGAATTGTTAAGATAATAACAAATGTGAACGAGATCAACTTAAAATAAAACTTGCAGAAATGTAAAGTAAAATAAGAATAAAAAGGAAATAAAGTGGGGAGCTTACTGTTTGATTCCAAGAGTTGCAAAATACTTGTTTCCACAGGGAACCAAATCTTCATGCAATGTTAGCACATAAGAAAAATTTTTGGTGTCTACATTCATGCTATCTGTTACATGACAGTAAAAACCCTATGTGGTGATAAATGGTCCTTGAGGTTGTCACAGACATTCTCTCAGATATGCCAGACAAGCTGTACTTGCTACCTGGGAGCCTAAAATGCTGATGGAACTGATATTCAGGTGACACTCGAGTCAAGTGGACCCAATTTCGGCGAAATCCGAATGGTCTATGAGAGCCAAATCCTCTGCTTGCACCTTCATGATGGTGGGACTGTTAGTAATCCTGGGTATAACCTCCATGCACAAGTACATGGTGGGTGACCACCCCAGTGTAAACCAAAGTAAGCGGGGGTTGAGGTGTGGCGCCCACACCACATGGAGGAATGCTGCCCCTCTATGATAAATGAGAACTCTGGAAGCAATAAATCTATGCAGGATAGTCCAAAAAGAAACCAGACTAGCCAACATTTTAAACAGAATAGCATTGTGTGTTACTGTGTATTTGTTAAGTTCATAAATGATCAACACTAGCATAGAGTTGGAAAAGAGATAAAAGATTTAAGAATAAATAGCATCTCAATCCCTCCCTCCCTCCCTCCTTTTAAAACTATACAGTTCATTAGACAAAAAGGTTTTAGTAATAGTAAATATAGAGAAATTGAGTCTTGGAATCAGGGTCCAGGGTCTCAAGCCTGTTCGGGACCTTGGACAAATTACGAAGCACATCTGAAATGAACTTAAGTGTCAGTTATGTATGAAAGAAAAAACTATAAATACAAATTATACAAAGTACAAAGGGTACTAGGAAAGTTTTGCAGTACAGCTTTGTTTATTTAATTTTTTCAAAGTAATTTCCTCTACATTCAATACACCTCTCCATCCTCCGAAACCAATCTTTAAACCAGTTCTGCCAAGTTTCGCTAGGGAGTAAAGCACACTCGTTGTCCCAAGCCCGTTGAAGGTCCTCATCACTGGAAAACCGCCTCCCTTTTAGCTTCATTTTCACATGCGGGAACAGTGCAAAGTCGCAGGGAGCAAGGTCTGGACTGTAGGGAGGGTGCTCGAGAAGTTTCAGTCCTGTCGTGGTCAAATATTCGGTGCAGGCTTTGGCGCGGTGAGCTGTAGGATTATCGTGATGGAGGTACCAGGTGTCCATTCTTGACTTTGGCCGCAGGTTCTTCATAGATCCAATGACTTTAGGCAGGCATTGTTCAGTATACCACTTAGCTGTGACTGTCTTCTGCGTGTCCAAAACGACACGTTCCACAATTCCACTCGATTTGAAAAATACAGCTATCATTTTCTTCTTTACAGATCGGGATTTTCTGACAATTACGGGTGTGTCGTCATCATCAAAGACCCAAACTTTGTTTTGAGCCTTGGTCGGCAGATCGTAATAGTACAGCCAAGTCTCGTCACCTGTCACGATGTTGTTCACATACCGAGATTGTCCCTTATCAAACTTTTTTAACATCTCCTGGCACCAAGTCACATGTCATGTCATCTGCTCTTCAGTCAGTTGATGTGGCACCCAGAGAGAACAAAGTTTCTTTACGTGCAAATGATCTTGCAGAATCGAACGAATTGCTGGTGCATTTAAGCCCAAAGTATCCTCTATCTGTTGGTAGGTCACTCGCCTGTTTTCGTCAAGCATTTTCCTCACAGCAGTAACGTTTTCCTCCGTAACTGATGTTCGTGGCCTTCCCGGCCTCTCAGAATCCTCCAGAGTGAAATTTCCCCTTTGGAATTCTCTATACCACCTGAATATCGTTGTACGATGTGGACAATCATCATCTAGTGCAAGAGTCATTTCTTCTAAGCACTGGTCTATGGTTAAACCATGCACGAAATTATACCGCAAAACTGTCCTTATCTCATTTCGTGACCACGATGCCATCGCAAGCACTTTACACTCTCACTACTAATGAATAACTGAGCCCATCGACTTGGGGCGGCGGCTACCATGCATGTATGAACATGTCTCAACATGCAGCAACAAGCAGTTTCCTGTGATTCATTGTTGCGTCATATTGCAAAACTTTCCTAGTACCCTTTGTACTGGTGAAGAAAGCATATTTGGAAGAGAAAAGATAAAAAGAAAGGTATAACAGAATTTAAGGGAAAAAAACTCACCATATATGTTGTATTAAATATGATTTATACACCATGTAAGACACCAAATGATGTGGGTGTGTGCTATGTACATTATATAAATCAGTGTTCTGCAACTGGAGTGCTGCAATCTTTGCTGAAGCTGTATACCTGTAGATAATACTATACATATTTTGATTAGAAATTGATAACTGAGAACTATTGTAAGAAATTAACTGTACATTATTTACTCCCAATTATAGTTTTTTATATATGTTTCTAATGCTACTCATTGTTATATTTCACAATACACCATTTTTACTGAAACACAATGTTGTTCATGTGGGACAGTAAATTATTTTTCGCGTAAGTATCCGACGCTTGCTTTCTAAAGTTATTTGTGTGTTTGCCCTTCCAATATTTCTCGTTTTGTCGCTGCGCTGACTGAAACAAGATACCGTTAGATATGTATGTGCTGTTCCTTAAAAGTGTAAGGATTAGCAAAACATCCCCTATCTTTTATTATTTTATTGGCTTGTTTTTATTGGCTTGTTTTGATATTTGTCCCTGTTTGTCTGTGCTACTTCAACTTTATTACTTGGTTCCTGTGCCAATGCACCCACCCTTTGTTATAAAACTATATTTTAAAGCGATAGATGTGCCCCTTCCTCTGTTCGAAGAGTATTGGTCCTGTCTATTACTTGCAGTTTGATCACGAGCTATACATTGTTGATTTTACTATTTTCTTTTTTTAACAATGAACAAATTCCTCATATAGAGTATTCCATGCATGACTGCAAGTACTGAAAGTGACAAGCCCAAAAAAATGAAACAAAAATTAGTGTGCAGACAGTATAGTGATAATTATTTGTCTTCTGGTTTTTTCTAGTATGGTGATAAAATATGCCTAATCCCCGAGTGTTTCGTGTATGGAGAAAACCTCAGCAATGCTGCTATGGTTTCCAGTAAACTGAAAACAGCATTTCCAATAAAATATTCTTCTCTGGCATGCAAAGATATCAATTATTTTAAACTGTTGTTGCAACAAAATAAAAAAAAAAAAACAGGCAACATTCATGACTTTGTCGGTATGTGTTTTGGAAAAAGTACAGGAAGCTAGCTATAAAATAGCCTAACTTATCGTAAAGGCCAAAAAGCCACACACAATAACCAAAACTTGGGTAATGCCAGCTTGTAAAAAGATGATGAAAATAGTCCTGGGCGCAGAAGCTGTTAATGAAATTTCAAAAATTCTACTCTCAGCTGACACAATCAGTCACCGAGTCAGTGATATGTCCAGTGACATTGAAGACATTATGAAGGAGAAAATCAACAGCACTCAGTTCTCACTTCAGATCGATGAGTCCACAGATGTTAGCAGTCCTTGCCAACATTTGGTTCATCGATGGAGATGTAATTGCAACAAATTTCTTTTTTTGCAAAGTACTACCCAAGTGAGTCACCAGTGAAGAAATATTTCGTGTTACTAATGAATATATGAATTAAATTGGAAGGATTGCATTAGTGTTTGCACAGATGGAGCCACCTCAATGGCAGGTCTAGTTAAAGGCTTTGTAGCTAAAGTGTGCGAAGTGAATCCTGACATACGATGTGATCATTGTCTTATTCACCATGAAGTCATTGTTGCCAAGCCTTTGCCATTTGCTCTGAAAGTTGTGCCGGACAAAGTGGTAAAAGTCATTAACTTCATCAAATCACAGCCCCTCTCAATTTGTGGCTTTTATCCGTTTTGTGTCAGGAAATGGAATCTAAACACACACCACACTCCTGCTACATACAGAAGTATGGTGGTTTTCATGCAGTAAAGTGTCAACACAACTTGTTGATCTTAAGGAGGAGGTACAGACATTTTTAACAGTTGAGAGGCATGAGTATGCAGTTTTTTGAAGATGATGAATATGTGACTAAGTTGGCATATCTTTCCAGTATTTTCATTCACTTGAATCGGCTGAACCAAAAAATGCAAGACAAGAATTAATCTTTTTACGATTATGGATAAGATTCAAGATTTTCAAAACAAGCTGGATTTGTGTATACAATGCATTGCAAATGGGTCGTTTGAGATGTTCCTAACTGTATGGCCACTTGCTGCTAGTAATAAAGTGGTGATGGACTTCATTAAAGAATATTTAGATAACTTGTTGCAGAAGTTCAAGGATTATTTTGAAGAAAGCATTGAAGATTTTGACTGGGTTTGTGATCCATTTGTTGCAGATGCAAAATCTCTTCCGATGAATGTACAAGAGGAACTAATAGATCTGAAGGCAAATAGAACATTGCAATTAAAACATTGTGAAGTGAAGTTGGGCACATTTTGGTTGTCAATAAGGAAAGAATACCCTACTAGCTCCGAGATGGCAATTAATGTGTTATTACCATTTTCAACTACATATTTGTGTGAACTGGGCTTTTCGACCTTCACTGAAATGAAAACATCGAAGATGAATTATTCCACCACACATCAGTCGTCTGTGTTCAGCAAAGCAGGCACAAGTATCACATTGAAGGCATGCATAGTTATTTAATTTAATAATAAATTGATTTTTTTTTGTGCTTTATTTTGCTTTTGTACAGTGATTTAAGGTTCATAAAATGTTGAGTGCCGCCGCAGCCGAGTGGTCAGGCATTCAGGTGTATAAGTACACGTGCCTTGAGTGACCGGAGTTTAAGCCCATGACTGCTAAATACAGTGCTGTTTCTTGTATTCTGTCTATCTTGTGAACTGCTCTGACCGTTTGGTTGTTCCGGAGTATAAACAGAAAATTTATTTTAATTATTTATTTAATATATGCATGAGCCAATTTCTGTTGGATTGTTGGAAAATAATAATTGATTCTATTGTGACTTATAGCATATTAATATTGCCATAAACTATGCTTTTTGGGGATTAACATTTTGATGTGCCATGGATAACTTAAGGTGTGCCGTGAAGAGAAAAATGTTGCAGAACACTGATATACATAACCAGAAAGGGGGGGGGGGTGAGAGAGAGAGATAATTAAGTGAAAATTTGATTCATGCGTATGTGTTCTAGGAATAGTTTTTTTTTTATGATTAATGATATTTAATGCTTTGCTGAAATGATATTTTAGATAAATAGTTGGAAATTCATTCTTTGAGTTTATTTTATAACCCTTTTATATTGCATATTCCTATAATAGTGTCATTAAAGATGGAGGTGATCCTCTTCTCACCCAAAGATAGAACTGTGGAATAGAGATTTA